>NC_092335.1:227021785-227337142 GCF_046630445.1 Rutidosis leptorrhynchoides
GGCTTTATAGCCAGAGTTGAAAATTGGGGCTCCGCGACTCGCGGCAAAATGCCCTTAAAACTCCGCGAGTCGCGGAGATATATTTACAGCTCACACCCTTGGAGTTTCTTGCTGCCGACGGTTTTTAATATATATATAATATATATATAATTAATATAATTAATTATATATTATATTATATTTATATACATAGTTAACTTGTAATTTTTAGTCCGTTGCGTCGAGCGTTAAGAGTTGACTCTGGTCCCGGTTCCGGATTTTCGAACGTCCTCGCGTACAATTTAATATCTTGTACTTTGCGTTTTGAATCTTGTACTCTTGTGATTTCGAGACGTTTCTTATCAATAATTGGAACCTTTTTGATTGTCTTTTGTACTTTTGAGCTTTTTGGTCGTTTGTGTCTTCAATTCGTCGAATCTGTCTTTTGTCTTCACCTTTTATTATTTAAACGAATATCACTTGTAAATAGAACAATTGCAACTAAAAGCTTGTCTTTCTTGAGGAATAATGCTATGAAATATATGTTCGTTTTTAGCATTATCAAATATTCCCACACTTGAGCGTTGCTTGTCCTCAAGCAATATCGTCTTGAAATACTAGAATCACTTCTTTATTCTTCACACTTTGTACATCAGTGATTTCTATACGGCGGTATAAACAATGGTAGTAACGATATGGTTTACAGTCCCACATGACTATAAAAATTTAGATCCATTAAGGAAATTGGATCTTTATGAAAATATTTGATCTTTTAAAAATTAAATCTAGTTTTTACCCTAGATAAGTTTTCCGGAATAACCCTTTACCGGTGTTTGCAAAATATTTTTGTGGGTTTGGTGGGTTTCAGATTTGAAAATTTTAGCTCAAAACTTGCGGTTTTGTGTCACCCACTTGCTAACCTTGTATTTGGAAAGCAACACGTCCAGTTTACTTGTTCCGTATATTACCTTTCGGCAAACTACCGTCCGGTTGTAAAGGAAAGCGTTGAACAAGCAACTGTTTAAGGCAATGTCCCGTGACATGCTTTTGATTATGGTCTATAACGTGTCGGACGCAATTACTATCCTTGGTAGGAGCAATAGTAAAGCTCACCCTTATAATTTGTCGGTCTGGCACAAGGTCCTGTCTTTGACCATGCTATGCAACCACCGTTCTTACGGTTGACACCCGATTTAGTTCAGGTGACCTAATGAATTCCAGGTGAATTCCTAGGATTTTACGTTCAATCGTAATGAACGTATTGAAAATAGGGTTTTCAGAAAACAAATCGGTTTGTAATTTTGATCAAAATATTTTCTCGTTTAAGCTCGAGCTTAGATATCATTGAATTCCATGAGTTTGTAATTCTCAATCTTTAAGGTCAATCTCTAGGATTGAGTAATATCAGTCTTAAAAGCTGATTTTTAATCTTTAAGGAGATTATCCTTTCTGGGGATCTGATTCATTAGTCTTATCCAGCTAATTTGCATGGTGCCCCCCCATTGTACGAGATAAATCCTTCTCATGGTTAGGATAAATCTGACCACTTGGCGACCCTGTTTGATGCTGAGGTCCGTGGATTTCCTGCTGATTTTAGTGATGACTTTTCTAGATTTTTCGTCAACCTACAGCTGGTCTGGACGACAACTTCATGACCTAAATCAAGAAGCGCGTGTCTTTTTCGGAAGACTTTACTTCCTTTTAATGATGGAATTGATTCATCGTGTAGATCCATCTCTTCTTTTCTTTCATTGGGTAAAACAGTTTAGTTTAGTCCAAAGCAAAAGTATTTTCAGTTATTTGTTACAGATATATGTGACATATGTTTAAAATAATTTGGTAAATTTTCCCACACTTGGCTTTTATTTTCCTTTTTATCGTCCTCTATTCCATTTTAAATGAATTTTAACATTTTAGTTTGTTTCTCAATTTATGTCCTTTCCGAGGTAACAATAATTTCGGTGTTAAAACCTAGTTTTATCGTTCATAAATATGTATAAACATGATTTTAATTCATTTAATTGAAAATTTTGAAAAATTTTACTAGAATTGGGTAGTCAGTATATAAGACTAGGGCTGTTCTTTTTTATCAGAGAGCACTAGATTCTAATACAACTACTGCTTTACTAGTATTTTTAATGGTAACCAAGTGTTTAATATAAAAATTTTAAAATCCGAAAGAATTTAATCCCTTCCCACACTTAAGATCTTGCAATGCCCTCATTTGCAAGAAATCAGTAACAATTTAAATTATTGAGGGTGATTTGTGTGAAAATGATTAAATTTTTACCAAAGTTTCCAAATATATTGGCGTTTGTTTGCTGAATGATAAATGGTGCACATCATTTGTTCATTCCGTCTTGTTGTTATTTCACATATATTTTGCATCTTGTCGTCAAAATTAGTTGCTTTTGCTGAACTTAATGCCAGTCTTTGAAAATGCGTTGTTTTACCCTATTGTGTACATAAGATAAACTGCAAACATATATACATATTTTTGAAGTTTGGTTTATTACCCCACATTCAAAAATTATTAAAATCTAAGAATAAAAGTTAGATAATCATAAAAATGATTACAATATTAACAAAAATATTAAATGTATCAATAATTACAAATTACAAAATAATAAAAAATAATAAGTAAACTAAGGATGATATTGGTACCAATAGGGGTTCCACGCATAACCATAAGTGCTATAGAATGCTTCGGCAGGGTCATACGTAGGATATGGTGGCTGCATCTCTATCGACCAAGGAGGGAAGACGGGTTTCGGTGTAGGAATATAGTTTCTACCTATATGTTGGGAATGCGCTATGATCTGGTTCTGATGAACTTGCCAATCTTCAAATGCTCTCTGTCTAGCATTTTCGTATTCCTGAGAAGCTATAAACCTATGCATTTCTTGCATCTCATTCCCCCCTCCTACATTACCTTGTTCCTGGTTTCTCTCTACCTGTGGATGTCTACCATTGTATCGTACTGCGGCGTTATTTCGCCGCTTCAAAACTTTCGCACCATGGTATACATTTAAACCTATAGTGTCGCGGGGTTCCGGCTCTTCTACTAATAATCCCCCCCGACTTATATCCACACCGAGATATTCACCAATCAAAGTAATAAAAATACCACCTCCTATTATGCTATGTGGACGCATCCCCCGAACCATAGCTGATAAATAATAACCCACACAATATGGTATACTTACAGCGCTGTGTGGGTCTCGAATACACATATGGTAAAACAAATCTTGTTCATTTACCTTTTCTTTGTTTTTACCCCTTTGTGTAATCGAATTAGCTAAAAACCTATGTATTACTCTTAATTCGGCTCTATCTATATCCAAATAAGAGTAGTTTCCCCCTTTGAAACGGTGATAGCTTGTCATTTGACTCCACACACCGTGTGTATCAAAATTCTCATCTATCTTTCTACCGTTTAGTATCAATCCTCTACAATCGGCAGACGCTAACTCCTCAGGCGTATATATACGTAAAGCCTGAGCCATGTCCAGTAAAGACATGTGGCGCATCGAACCACCTAACAAAAATCTAATAAAAGAACGATCGGTTAAACTAGCTACCCGATCATTCAACTCTATACTACATAACAACTCTTCACACCATACTTAATTTAAAAATTCATAAATTCATATCAAACTTATATTAATTTTTCAAATATTTATAATTTTAAATATATTGTTTTTACAAAGTTTACAATATTAATTTAAGATTTAAATATTAATTTTAAAAACATGGTAAAAATAAAATTAAAAATCTTTTTGTCTTTTTATCCCACTTTAATCAATCAAATATTATCAAAAATATGCGCCCCTCTTTTCGGTAAAGTAATTTCGGTTCCAAGACCTAATTTAACTCATGACGAATTTTTGAAATATTTTGGGTTGATTGATTAAAGATATTTATACCTTAAGAATAAACGTTAAATTTCGCAGTGATGTAATAAATTTTTGAATGATATCAATAATTTCGGTCGCCAAACCTAATTTTATTTAATACCAATTTAATACTTTTTAGCGAACAAATTAGCGTTTATTATCAAAAGGTTAAAAATAAAAATAAAAATAAAAACTGTACAGACATACCTGTGAAATAGATTTCTTAGTTATATGATCTATTATATTCATAAGATAGTCGGTTTAATTGGTTTTCCATGGCTGCATAAGCGTAACCTCGAGCATTCATTGTCTTTTCTTCTAAACATATGAACGGTCCGTCTCTGCATAAAGTAACAAATTCGGTATTTGAATAGGTTTGATTATTTGAACATTTACCTCCATGTGACCATTTTCCGCATTTGTGACATCGTTCTAGGTGTCGTGCTCTTCTTTTCGCTGCGGATTTTGATTTTCCTTTACCAAATTGTAACTTATTATCTTCGCATCTGGATCCTTTTCTAACTCCGTCCATTCTTTCTCTGATTACTGATACTAATTCACTCGGTAGTATGTCATTATTTCTTTTAGTGATCAAAGCGTGTAGCATTAGACCATGGTTTAATTCACAGGCAGTCTTCATTTCGTAAAAACCTAAAAAAATAAAAATTCAGAATGGGGGGAGAAGACTAGTTCTTTAGGGTCTGCTAGGGAAAGACCATACGTGTTCCATTTTCGAGAACTACACGAAAACAGACAATCTAACTCTAACAGAAATACATATTATCCTTTAAAGACTTGATTCTCCCCACACTTAGTTAGCTGTGGTGTCGAAATTGTGATTAACTTCGTTGTCGACTTCCATCGGACCCTGTATGTAATGTTTAACTCTGTGACCATTAACTTTAAATTCCATCCCATTTGAATTTATTAATTCTATCGTTCCGTATGGGAAAACTCTTTTGACTATGAATGGTCCAGACCATCTTGATTTCAATTTTCCAGGAAATAGCTTGAATCGTGAATTGAAAAGAAGAACTCTGTCTCCTTCTTTAAATTCTTTTGAACTTCTGATTCTTTTATCATGCCATTTCTTCGTTCTTTCTTTATAGATTAACGAATTTTCGTATGCTTCATGTCTTAATTCTTCTAATTCGTTTAGTTGACTTAATCGTAGACGTCCGGCTTCATGTAAATCAAGATTACATGTCTTCAAAGCCCAAAATGCTTTGTGTTCAATTTCTACTGGAAGATGACATGCTTTTCCATACACAAGTCTAAAAGGTGTGGTTCCAATTGGAGTTTTGTAGGCTGTTCTAAAAGCCCAGAGTGCATCCTCCAATTTAATGGACCATTCCTTCGGATTTGATCCTACGGTTTTCTCTAGAATACGTTTTAAAGCTCGGTTGGTATTTTCAACTTGTCCACTTGTTTGTGGATGATATGCGGTGGAGATTTTATGAGTTACTCCATATCTTTTAAGAACTTTCTCAAGTTGATTATTACAGAAATGAGTACCCCGATCACTTATTAAAGCTTTCGGTGTTCCAAACCTTGCAAAAAGACGTTTTAAAAAGTTGACTACAACTCGTGCATCGTTAGTTGGGAGAGCTTGTGCTTCCGCCCATTTAGATACATAATCAATGGCTACGAGTATATATAGATTATTATGAGATTTTGGAAATGGACCCATAAAGTCAATACCCCAAATGTCAAATACTTCACATACTTGGATGACATTTTGTGGCATTTCATCACGTTGACTTATTTTTCCGGTCCTTTGACATGCATCACAGGATTTGCAAAGAAGGTGTGCGTCTTTGTAAATTGTAGGCCAATAGAATCCAGCTTCATAAACTTTTCTTGCTGTTAGTTGAGGCCCATAATGCCCTCCTGTTGGTCCTGTGTGACAATGGTTTAAAATTTTACTAGCTTCATCTCCAAATACGCATCGGCGTATTATTCCATCGGGACAACTTTTAAACAGATGTGGATCTTCCCAGAAATAGTGTTTTATATCACTGAAGAATTTCTTTCGTCTTTGGTACGATAATCCTTTTTCAAGGAATCCACAAACTAAGTAGTTTGCATAGTCTGCAAACCATGGAATTTCTTTATAATCTATCTTCAATAGATATTCATCAGGAAAGTTGTCTTGTATGGCCGATTCATTCAGAACTTCTAATTCGGGATTTTCAAGACGAGAAAGATGATCAGCGGCGAGATTTTCTGCTCCCTTTTTATCTCGGATTTCAATATCAAACTCTTGTAAGAGTAAGATCCAACGGATTAATCTTGGTTTAGCATCTTATTTTGAAAATAGGTATCTAAGAGCAGAATGGTCGGTATAGACCACCGTTTTTGCTAGAACTAGATATGATCGAAATTTGTCAAAAGCAAAGACAATAGCAAGGAGTTCTTTTTCAGTAGTTGTATAGTTCGTTTGTGCTCCTTGTAATGTCTTACTAGCATAATATATAGGTTGAAATCGTTTTTCAATCCTTTGTCCTAAAACGGCTCCCATTGCAAAATCACTTGCATCGCACATTAGTTCAAATGGTAGATTCCAATTTGGTGTTATCATGATCGGTGCATTAGTGAGTTTTTCTTTAAGAATATTAAAAGATTTGATACACTCATCTGAAAAGATGAATGGCGCATCCTTTTCTAGGAGTTTATTCATAGGAGTGGCAATTTTAGAAAAATCTTTTATGAAACGTCGGTAAAAACCGGCATGCCCTAGAAAACTCCTAACTCCTCTAACATTGGTGGGATGTGGAAGTTTAGCAATTACATCTACTTTAGCTCTATCCACTTCAATTCCTTCTTTTGAAATTTTATGTCCAAGAACGATGCCTTCTTTAACCATGAAATGGCATTTCTCCCAATTAAGTACTAGATTTGATTTTTCGCATCTAATTAGCATTCGTTCCAGATTAACTAGACATGATTTAAATGTATCACCGAAGACTGAAAAGTCATCCATGAATACTTCCATGCATTCTTCTATCATGTAGTGAAAAATCGCCATCATACACCTTTGAAAGGTTGCAGGGGCGTTACAAAGTCCAAATGGCATTCTTTTGTAAGCAAAAGTACCATAAGGGCACGTGAATGTGGTTTTCTCTTGATCTTCGGGTGCTATTGGAATTTGAAAATATCCGGAAAATCCATCTAAGAAACAATAGTAACTATTTCCGGCTAATCTTTCCAACATTTGATCTATGAAAGGTAAGGGAAAGTGATCTTTTCTGGTGGCGTCATTTAATTTTCTATAATCAATACATACACGCCATCCTGTTACAGTCCTAGTAGGAATAAGCTCATTTTTCTCATTTGTGATGACAGTCATGCCACCCTTCTTAGGTACGCATTGAACTGGGCTTACCCATGGACTATCAGAAATTGGATATATCAAACCTGCATCTAGCAGTTTCATAATCTCTTTCTTAACTACATCTTGCATATTAGGATTTAGTCTTCGTTGGCGTTGCACATACGTTTTATGACCTTCTTCCATAAGGATTTTATGTGTGCAATACGAAGGACTTATTCCTTTAATATCATGAATCTTCCATGCAATGGCTGGTTTATGAGCTTTCAACACAGAAATGAGTTGTGATTTCTCATTTTCAGTAAGAGAAGACGATATTATTACAGGTAATTCAGATTCACCATGTAAATAAGCGTATTCCAAATGGTTTGGAAGTGGCTTTAACTCTAATTTCGGAGGTTCTTCTATCGATGATTTATATCGATATCTGTCTTCTTCTTTTAGCATTTGAATTTCTTATGTTGTTGGTTCATATCCATTAGCTATAAGTGTAGCTAACATTTCAGCTTCATCAATTGGTTCATTACCTTCTCCTAAAGAACATTCTCCTGTTCCTTGTAATTCTGGAAATTCTTCTAATAATTCTGCATGTGCATCTATAGTTTGAATATAATAACATGTATCATCTGCAGATTGTGGTTGTTGCATTGCTCTATCCACTGAAAAGGCAACACTCTCATCCTCTATACTTAGGGTCAGTTTCTTACCGAACACGTCTATCATTGCTTTAGCCGTGTTTAAGAATGGTCTTCCTAATATGAGAGGAACTTGAGAATCTTCTTCCATGTCCAAAACAACAAAATCTACTGGAAATACTAAAGTACAAACTTTAACTAGCATGTTTTCCATTATCCCTCTAGGATATTTTATTGATCGGTCGGCTAGTTGTATGCTTATTCTGGTTGGTTTCAATTCTCCAAGGTCTAGTTTAGCGTATAGTGAATACGGCATTAGATTTATACTAGCACCTAAATCTGCTAATGCTTCTATTGAACTAAGACTACCCAGAAAACATGGAATTGTGAAACTTCCTGGATCAGATAATTTTTCTGGTATCTTATTCAACAGCACTGCTGAACAATTAGCATTCATAGTAACAGCCGAGAGTTCTTCCATTTTCTTTCTATTCGTGATTAGATCTTTCAAGAATTTAGCATATCTTGGCATTCCTGAAATCACATCAATGAAAGGAAGATTTACATTTATCTGTTTAAACATATCCAAGAATTTGGATTGCTCGGCTTCAAGTTTTTCCTTCTTCATTTTACTCGGGTAAGGAAGTGGTGGTTGGTACGGTTTAACATAAGGTTTATCCTTAACTGTGTTATCTTCATTAACCTTTTCAACTACCTGTTCTTTTTCCTTATCTTGATCAGGTTGTGGTTCTTGTGGAGTAGGAATAGTTTCATCAGAAGTTACAGGTATTTCAGGTGGTTTAAGTGTTGTACCACTTCTTGTGGTAATAGCTTTAGCTGTTTCATTCCGGGGGTTAGCATTTGTATCGCTTGGTAGACTTCCCGGTTTTCTTTCACCTATTAACCTTGCTAGGTTACTTACTTCTTGTTCTAGATTTTGAATAGAAGCTTGTTGATTTCTAAATGCTTGAGCATTTTGTTCATTAGTTTGTTTTTGAGATGTGAAAAACTGCGTTTGAGTTTCAACTAGCTTCGTCATCATATCTTCTAAATTCGGCTTTTTATCATCGGTTTGTTGTGGTGGTTTGTTTTGAAAATTTGGTCTTTGCTGATTGTAAGTATTATTGGATACTTGTTGATTGCTAGGACCTTGTTGGTTGTTGTATGGAATATTTCGGTTATAATTCTGGTTTTGATTGTAAATCGGTCTTGGCGGTTGATAATTATTCTGATAATTATTTCCAGGCCTTTGGTTTATGTATGAAATATTCTCTCTTTGTTCCATTGTTAATTCAATACTTAGACAATCTTTTGTCAAATGTGGTCCTCCACACTGCTCACAACTAATTCGTATTGAGTGAATATCCTTAGTCATCTTTTCCATTCGTCTCTCCACAGCATCTATCTTTGCGGAAATGGAATCTAAGTCATGGCTAGAATCGGCTCTAGCTGCTTTAGATGATCTAATGATATCTTTTTCTTGGTGCCACTCATGTGAGTGGGAAGCAGTGTTATCAATAATTTTGTAAGCATCAGTTTCGGTTTTCTTCATAATAGAACCACCAGCTGCTATATCTATGTCTTTTCTTGTAGTGATGTCGCATCCTCGGTAGAATATTTGTACTATTTGACAGGTGTCTAAACCATGTTGCGGACATCCTCTTAACAACTTTCCATATCTTGTCCACGCCTCATATAGAGTTTCATTTGGCTTCTGTGTGAACGTAACAATTTCTGCTTGAAGTCTTACGGCTTTAGATGCAGGAAAAAATTGTTTAAGAAATTTGTCAACTAAAACATCCCATGTATCAATCGCCCCTTCAGGTAACGATTCCAACCAATCTTTGGCTTCTCCCTTTAAAGTCCAGGGAAATAACATGAGATATATCTGTTCATCCTCCACTTCTCGTATTTTAAATAGTGTGCAGATCCTATTAAAGGTACGTAGATGTTCATTTGGATCTTCCTTCGGCGCACCACTAAATTGGCATTGATTAGTCACCATGTGTAGAATTTGTCCTTTGATTTCATAATCTGGCGCATTAATGTCTGGATGAGTAATTGCGTGACCTTGGCCAGTGCGTTTAGCTCTCATTCGGTCTTCCATACTTAAAGGTTCCAGATTCTCCATAATTGAATTTGTTGAATCGGTATCACTAGATGCTTCAGATTTAATGGTTCGTTCCTCAACAATCTCTGTTTGAATGATTGGTGGTTCCGGAGGAAAGTTTAATGGTTCAGGATCTACGAACCGTTCCTGAATATTCTCTGGATTCTCAATTGTGAGGTTGGGTTCAAAAAATGGATTATCGGAAATTTGAACTGAAGTACTTGGTCGACTGGATGACGATTCTAAAGAAAAATCAACGGCGGTTATATTTGTTAAACGATGTCTTGATCGAGTTACAGGTGGTGAACGTACAAAAGGTGATGAACGTCTTGCTCGGTGCATTCACAGAATATCCTATTAGTTTTTAAAAGGAAAGAAAAATTATAATAAGTTATCCAATCAATAGACTTTTCTGATTTTGCCCACGTTTCGAATAGCCAAAAGATGCAGCAGAGGGGCAGGATTCGTTTGGTCTCAATATAATTGAGGACTGTTTGGCTCCAATAACCCGGTCCACGTACAAATCCAACTATTACTACGAACCAGAAAATTTTGATGTCTATCAATTTAACCACTTAAAATAAATTTTCGTAATTTTGAGAAATTTAGATAAGAAGTAGAAAAAATTCTAAGTCCTAAAAACTAGAATGGCGAGAAATAAGAAAGACAAAGAGTTCGTCGCAAAAGGTCGAAAAAGAAAAATGGTTGAAAAATAAAAGGTGACGGAAAAATAAAAGAAACTTATAAAAACTTAAAAATACTTAACTAATTTAACCTTATTACTACAACTAACTTAAAATTATAATCGCAAATTGATATTACTAATTGGAATGATAATTGATACATAGTAAAAGGTCTAAAAATATTAAAGCTTACAGGAAAAACTAAATCCCAAATGGAAATAACTTAAAAAGAAACTAAAACTTAAAAAGGCGTCGCAAAATTCTAAAGCACCTAATTCTTAGTCTAAAGAAAAAGCACTTAAGGAATTCTACGGCAAAGCCTAAAAATCTAGGAGTAAAAATAACTATAGCCAAAAACTAAGTTTAAAATTAAATATGAGCTAAAAATACAAAAGTTACGCTACAACGATTAAAAAGGGACAAAATATAAAAATATATAAAAAGTTGTAAAAAGTACAATTTTTATAAAAATATTATTTTTATATTATTTATTTAATAAAACTACTAATTTTACAATTTAATAAAAACTTAATTAATACTAAATACATAAATAAATAAAAAGTAAAAATAAAACTAAAACTAAAAATAATAATAATAATAATTATAATTAGGTTTAATAATTAATAATAATTAAAAATAACCCGTAATCAATGCTTGATTAGGGTTTTGTCCGTGTGTCAGAAGGTCTCCGCGAGTTGCGGTGATTAATGAGGAAAACCCCGCGAGTCGCGGGGTTCAGAAATTCAGCTGACAGGGTTGAGTTTTTACGCGTTTTCTTTATTTTTTTTTTTTTATTATTTTATGTTTTCTGTTTTTAATTTAAATAAACGATTTTAAAATAAAACTTATATTTTTATAAACTAAAATAGAAATAAAGAAACTTATAAAACTTAAATATTTACAAAATCTTAAAAATACATATATTTTTGTTTTTCTTTTTATATTTTTGAATAATTAAAACGTATTTTTACAAAAGCGAATTTTTAATAAAAGTAACTAAAAATCTTTTTTTTTTTTTTTATATTAGCGTTGCGCTTCCGGCGTTTAAGAGTCGATTCCCCGGCAGCGGCGCCAAAAATAACTTGATGCGAAGCGAGGTGTATATAAAATAGTTATTATTTTACTAGGAAAACACTATTAAATACGATACAATTTTACACAAGATATTTATTTATTTATAGAATGGATATACTTAAACCTTGCTACAACACTTATAGGCAGTGTACCTAATCGTACAGTAGTGTAGTTTTTAGTAAGTCCGGTTCGTTCCACAGGGAAAACTTTAAACAAAGCTCAACGCTATATTAGTTTACTTTTATAAAAATACAAATATATATATAAGTAATATTATTATTATAAAGGGGGGTTTTTACCGTTTAATGACCGGTTTGTCGATTTTAAGACTTTAGTCGCAGTTAAAACCTAATGTAAAAAAATAAATACAAGACTTTAAATTAAAGCGTAAAGTAAATAACGATAATGAAATTGCGAATAATAAAAATGCGATAAAATAAAATTGCGATAATTAAAAAGTACGATAATTAAAAGTGCGATTAAATAACAATAAATAAAAGTGCGATAATTAGAAGTGCAATTAAATATAAAATAAAGGAAATAAAATATGAAATAAAAGAATTATGCTTATTTAAACTTCCGTAATCATGATGTTTGACGTGTTGATTTTAGTTTTATGCCCATGGGTTAATTGTCCTTTGTCCTGGATTATTTAATATGTCCGTCTGGTTTGTGTCCATAACAGTCCATCAGTCATAAATATAAATTGCAAGTGTCCTTGTCAAATTATTATTATACCCGAAGATAAATATTCCAACTAATTGGGGATTCGAATTGTAACAAGGTTTTAATACTTTGTTTAATGAATACACCAGGTTATCGACTGCGTGTAAACCAAGGTTTTACTACTTTGTTAACAATTACACCAATTACCCTTGAATGTAATTTCACCCCTGTTTTAATTATTCTAGTGGCTATTAATCCATTCCCGTGTCCGGTTAAATGAACGATTATTCGTACATATAAATACTCCGCCCATCGTGTCCGATTGAGTGTATATGGTAATTTATAGGGACGCCCAATTGTAAATCTTTATATTAACATTAACAAACTTTCATTTAGTTAAACAAATATAAAACCCATTAATAGCCCATAGTCTAGTTTCCACAAGTGTCGTTCTTTTGTCCAAACCCCAATTATGGTACAAAGCCCAATTACCCAATTTTAGTAATTAGCCCAACATCATGATTACTTTGTTTTAAATAAGCATAATAATAACTTAGCTACGAGACATTAATGTAAAAAGGTTGAACATAACTTACAATGATTAAAAATAGCGTAGCGTTACACGGACAGAATTTCGACTTACACCCTTACAACATTCGCTAACATACCCTTATTATTAGAATTAAAATTAAAATTAAAATTAAAATATAAATATATATATATATATCGTATATATTGAGAGAGATAGAGAAAATAAGATATGAAATTTGATCAGAATTCGGTTGGCTTTATAGCCAGAGTTGAAAATTGGGGCTCCGCGACTCGCGGCAAAATGCCCTTAAAACTCCGCGAGTCGCGGAGATATATTTACAGCTCACACCCTTGGAGTTTCTTGCTGCCGACGGTTTTTAATATATATATATAATATATATATAATTAATATAATTAATTATATATTATATTATATTTATATACATAGTTAACTTGTAATTTTTAGTCCGTTGCGTCGAGCGTTAAGAGTTGACTCTGGTCCCGGTTCCGGATTTTCGAACGTCCTCGCGTACAATTTAATATCTTGTACTTTGCGTTTTGAATCTTGTACTCTTGTGATTTCGAGACGTTTCTTATCAATAATTGGAACCTTTTTGATTGTCTTTTGTACTTTTGAGCTTTTTGGTCGTTTGTGTCTTCAATTCGTCGAATCTGTCTTTTGTCTTCACCTTTTATTATTTAAACGAATATCAAAGATCTCGGATGAAGAGCCCTTGATCAAAACCCAACCCTTTTTAGTGTTTTTATACATCCATTTCTTACCCAAATGTAAAACCCCAACTTAAATATTTTCAACAGATCCAATCTTCACTTACTCCATTTTTGCCTTCAAAAGGTGAGTTAGAAGTAATTGGTTCTACAACTCGATTTAGCATTTTGTTTCCTTTTCAGCCATTTTCACAGATCTTAATGATGCCGGAGTCTGGTACGCTGTTTCAAAATGACGTCTAAACTTCGTGAAAGAGTATATGATATTTGTCGGATTCGGAGGTTATTGTTGAGAAAATATTAAAGTATGTGAAAACGGTGAAGGTCGCCGGTGACGGTTAAGATGCTTGGATCTTTGATATAGATGAAATGTTGTTATCGAATCTGCCTTATTATGCTAATCATGGTTATGGGTAAATCCTGATTCTTCTTTAATCGTTTGATACTACGAAACTAATTAGGACAACTTGTAATTTATGCCTTACCATAAGTACATTTAGCTTAGACTTGTAGTTGGTAGAAATGATTAAAACAGAGGTACTTGCGCAACGTAATTAGCTAAGCTTGATCAGATATTGCTTACATTGATCATATGATCTCAACCATCATGTACTGTTTTAGCATTTACTTTTACTGTATGAATTAAATGAGGGTTAAATTAGGTTTAGTTTTTAGTTTTTTTATGGGAAAGAACATATTGAACAAGCTTCAGATTCAGGTGAAGAAGAAGAAGGGTAAAAGACAATTTTACCCTCACATGCAATGCACATGTCATGATTTAACGGACATTTTTAACGGATGATTGACGGAGGGACGCGTAATCAAAAAAAGTGATAATGGAAGGACGCTGTTAGCAAAAAAAAAACTTGAGGGTCGCTGTTAGCTTTTTTGGGTAAAATGGAGGGACCAACGGCACAATTATTTCCACGGTTCGTGACTAACTATAAAATAAAAGAATGAGGTTTGGACTCAAACTAAATAAAATTGGGTTAAGTGGATACATCCTCTTTCTTAAAATAAATATATACTTACAAAATTAGACTTAAAAAGATCCAAATAAAATTAATCTAAATGCATACATCCTCTTTCTTTCTTGAGGATTTACAAACATGAGGAACTAATAATGTAAATGTTTAATTGAAGGTTACCTATTATAACAGGTTAAATACATACAATAGAACAATTTAGAAAGTTAAATGTATACAATAGGAGATTTCAAAGTTGAATGCAAACAATAGAAATTTAGTAAAAGTTCGATGCATTTTCATATACTTTTCCCTTTTCTCTTCCTCTAATTAAACCTTAAAAAAAACTAGTCAACAATCACATTCCACTTTATTTATCAAATTAATATGCTATAGTTGAAAAATCAAACAAAGTATTAAAAAAAGTTACCGTTTCTTTCGTGCTCAATTATGCTATTCAAGAAAATAAAAGTGGGCAAAGAGGTGAGGCTGATCCAAGGAAGATTCAGCGTCATCCACACCTTTGAAGTCAAGGTGAGGGCAGTTGCCGATGGAAGTGCTCCAATAACACATGGATGAATCCGAGTTGTTCTTTTATGCTTTAAGCAATAGCATAACTTTATCTCTTGTGTAGAATCAAACAAATTGTCATTTTTAGTCATAGATCACTAATTATAAAATAAAGTGTAATAGTATAATATTAACAACATAATGCAAACGATAACCTTTTAGATTATTTAACATTCAACGCTTAATCATTCAATTTTCAAATGTATTCTTAGTGAGTTGGTAGTAGTTAATGTAAACTAAAACACCTATAAAATTTATATTTCGTAATAAACAAGTATTGAAGTTGAGTATCCAATGAATTTGATAACTGGTAATATATACTAAAAGGAAACTGAAATAATGTCGTTTGATATTTGATAGCATGGCGTTTGTTATTGTAGATAACTGACGTCATGTTGGTGTCATGTCGACGTCATACTGATGTCATGACGCCTTTTTTAGGTTGAATCGGATATTCTCTTTTTTATAAAAAAAATCATTACGAGTAGTGTAACATCCCGCCTTTTTCCATTTACTTTTCCGTTTAACTATTTAAGATCCGTTATATGTTTATAACACATCTCGTTAATACGCGTTTGAATTATCTCGTTTAGGTAATTCCCGCACCCGAGCGAAAGTTGAGGGACTAAACTTGACAAGGGATCAAACCCTTGACTAGGTCAAAGGGTCAACCCCTTTCACCCATTCATTTCCACCTCCATCTCTCTCTCTTTCTCTCTAGCAAGAACACACACTCAATTATCCAAATTCATTCATTCATCATCTAAATCCGGATTAAGGAGCTAGCAACCAAATAAATTACATATTCGTGATCCTCTCTTCATCCTCTTCATTTTGGTACCAACTTCATCTCGTTTGGGTAACATTTCTAAAACTCTAGATTTCTCTAAATTCGTGTTTTTGACTTGAAATGGTGTTAGTTAGTGTCTATGGCTCATTGTGATGTCGTGTATATAATTTGTATGCTCGATCTCGTTGTTTTAGTGTAACTAGCATGAACTTGAATTTTGGTGTGTTGTTCTTGAATTTTGGATGATCATATGTTGTTAGATGTTAAAAGATCATGTTTTAATTGTGTTTCTAGTGTTACTAGCTTCATTATGAGGTATAGTTTGATTAATGAAACCTCCTAAACTTGATTATGAAAATTGGTGAATTTAGATTAAGGTTTCATGAACTTAAAATGGACTTTTAATGATTTGAATGACATGGAATGTTAGTTGTAAGTGTTAGGTTGTGTTGTATGCTTAATTACCTTCAAAACGGCATATCATATGTATAAATTGGATTCCCGAAACTTAAATTAAAATTGATAAACTTGAAACTTGAAAATAAACCTCTATTGATCGCTTGACGGGATTTCGGTTATAGTATATGATGTTTTTGCTTGATGAAAAGTGCTTAGTTGCATTCCTTGTCGAAAGAGCTTTCCGATGATATAAAATACATGTTCTAATTGTTTGCGGTTTGTAAAATGTGTTGGTTTGTGTTTTGGTTCGTGCAATTGAGAAATTCAGCAAACAGGGCCTGGAAGGCATTTGGGACGCCGTCCTGACTTGTGGGACGCCGTCCCACTCTTCAATTTGGGACGCCGTCCTGACTTGTGGGACGCCGTCCCACCCTTTTATTTGAGACGCCGTCTAGCCATTTGGGACGCCGTCCCATTTGGCTAAAACTGGCTGTTCGCTTCGGTCATTTGACGTGAAAATGTTTGCTATGCTACGGACCTCCGATTAACATGAAACTTGGCCAACATGCTCATATATGATTATATAACTTAGAAAAATTGTCGGATATCCAACCCGACCCCGTTGACTTTTCTGTTGACTTTGACCCGACCAAGTTGATTTTTAATCAAACTTAACCAAATAATTGTGCAATCGTTCTAACATGTTTTTATACTTGTACCTTGCATGAAACATGACAATTTGATTCACATGCTATTATGATCGAGTCTTAACGAGCCATAGGACTAATTGAACATCTTTGACCCTTCGTGACTATCGTTATTGATACAACCTATTTGTTTAGGTCAAGACTAGCATTGTTCTTTGCACACGTTTACTTGTCGAAGTACTTTACTACTCGTACACTCAAGGTGAGATCATAGTCCCACTTTTACTCTTTTTGAACTTATATTTGGGATGAGAAAACATAAACGATTCTTTTGAACTAAGTGAACACAAGTACAGGAAAACAAACATTCTACATACGAGTTTAGAACAAAATCCTCAATTCAATTATCATTAGTTACACTTGCCGGGTGTAAGCGAGAACTTATGTTGTATGGATCCATATGGGTTTGACAAACCCTCATTCAAACGGTTCGCTACCGTTTACGAATGAAATATATTTTCGAGAAACAGTGTATGTTCTAGCACTAAGTGATGGGGTTCAATGGAAGGAAATGTTAAGCATTGATAATTGGGTGCTCGTGAAACAAACTTTTGGAATGTATTACTATTACTTCATTGATGCAAATCTTGTGGTTCACTTGTACTTACTTACTTAAACCTATGATTTCACCAACGTTTTCGTTGACAGATTTCTATGTTTTTCTCAGGTCCTTGAACGATACATGATACATGCTTTCGCTCATTATTTGATACTTGCATTGGATATCGAGTATATATGCATACATGGAGCGTCTTTTGGATACTTTTAAATTGTGTCGCATAAGTTTCATTTGTACTTAAAACTTTGTATCGTAACTTGTGGTGGAACTATTCTTGTAAACTTGAACAACCTTTACATTTGAAATGAATGCGACATATCTTTTGGTCAAACGTTGTTTAAAGACTTATGACCACGTAACGGGACCTAAGTAGACGGCGCCGTCAATGATGATTTGGTCGGGTCGCTACAGATGGTATCAGAGCGTTGGTTGTAGGGATTTAGAGTTCATTGGTGTCAACCTCGAGTCATAGGGTACATTGATGAGTCTAGACTACAACCGGCATATAGACTTGAAGTAGGAATTACTTGACTACTTGTGCATTTATACTCGAACGCTTCTACTCATATCTACTCTTAGTTCATCTTAATCTCACGTTGTTTAATTTGATTGACACGCCACCTTGACTTTATAGAATAATGTCGAATGCACATATGAATCAGGGTAATATAATTTCCGGGATTATATTACGGTGACTCATATGAACGTTCCGACATTATGGCATAAAGAATTTAAGGCGAGTCGAGGAAAAACTTCTCTTTATCTTTATTCTATATCACGGTTAGTATTATTGAGAATACTAATCAATGATATTCTTGTGTCTTGAAGGAACAATGGCTCCTCGTCGTGTACGCCGCAATGAAACTCCCGAACAAGCTCTCGAACGGATGATAGCTACCGCCGTAGATGCGGCCATGGCCGGTCACTCATCCAACAACAATAATAATAACAACCACAACAACAACAACAACAACAACAATGGAGCCGGAAACTCAAACGAGGGATGCTCCTATAAAGCTTTCATGGGGTGCAAACCTCACACTTTTGATGGAACCGGGGGACCGGTCGTGCTCACCCGATGGTTTGAGCAAACGGAAGCCTTCTTTAGCATAAGCGGTTGTCGGGACCAAGACAAGGTCAAATACTCCACTCACACTTTCTCCGGAATTGCTCTAACGTGGTGGAACACCTATGTTCAATCGGTGGGTACCGACGAAGCTCATGCCCTCTCTTGGGCCGATCTAAAGGAAAAGATGATTGTTGAATATTTTCCGCGCGAAGAAACCCGAAAGCTTGAGGAAGAACTAAGAGCTTTGAAAGCGGTCGGAAACGATCTTAAAGCTTATAATCAACGTTTCGCTGAACTATCCTTGATGTGTCCTAATCTTGTTAACCCCGAATCTCAAAGGATTGAGCTCTACATGCTCGGTCTTCCAAAAAGCATCAAACAAGGGGTGATGTCATCCAAACCCACTACTCATCAAGCCGCTATGAACATGGCTCGCCAACTAATTGAAACGGTTGACGAAATCGTAGTTCCGGCACCTAAGGCCGAGGATAAATCGGGCGGCAACAAAAGAAAGTGGGAACCCTCCCAATCAAGCAACAACAACTTTGCCAAGAAATCTTTCACTTTCGACGGCAAGAAGGGTTATGCCGGGAATCTACCTTTTTGCAACAAATGCAACAAACATCATTTTGGCGAATGTAGTAAGCTAATTTGCCATCGGTGCCAAGGAATTGGTCATAAGGCCAACGATTGTAAAAGTGCCACTCCCGTTGCTCGAAAGTGGCTCAATGCACCAAAGACGGGCACTTGTTACGAATGTGGTCAAACGGGTCATTATAGAAATGCATGCCCGAAAAGGAAAGATAACACCAATACACGCGGCCGAGCTTTCAACATCAACACCGAGGAAGCCCGGGATGACACTGAACTAGTCACGGGTACGTTTCTTCTCAACAATTTTTATGTCTCCTGTTTATTCGATTCGGGTGCCGATAAATGCTTTGTATCCAAGACTATGACTCATTCTTTTAGCACTCCACCTCTTCCATTAGATACCACTTATACCATTGAAGTGGCTAACAGGAAACTATTAAGTGCCAACACATATTACCGGGGGTGTACGTTAAACATTTTGGGTAAGGAATTTGAAATTGACTTGATACCCATGGAACTAGGAAGCTTTGATGTAATAATCGGTATGAATTGGTTAGCCAAAACGAAATCTCACATCCTTTGTGATCTTAACGCAATCCGAATTCCTATCGAGAATGGTGAACCTTTGATTGTTTATGGCGATAAGAGTTGCACCAGACTCAACCTCGTTTCGTGCCTTAAAGTTAGAAAACTGCTCCGTAAGGGTTGTTTTGCGATCCTTGCCCACGTTAAGAAAGTCGAGTCCGATGAGAAGCACATCGATGATGTGCCAATTGTTAGTGACTATTCCGATGTATTTCCCGACGAATTGCCGGGTCTTCCGCCTCATCGACCGGTTGAATTCCAAATCGATCTTATTCCGGGAGCCGCACCCGTAGCACGTGCACCATATAGACTCGCTCCATCCGAAATGCAAGAATTGCAAAGTCAAATCCAAGAACTACTTGATCGTGGTTTTATCCAACCTAGCCATTCACCTTGGGGCGCTCCGATTTTGTTTGTTAAAAAGAAAGACGGATCCCTACGAATGTGCATTGATTATCGTGAACTAAATAAATTGACGGTTAAGAACCGATATCCTCTTCCTCGCATCGATGACCTCTTTGATCAACTACAAGGGTCTTGTGTATATTCGAAAATCGATCTCCGCTCGGGTTATCATCAATTGAGGGTTAAGGGGGAAGATGTCTCCAAAACCGCTTTCCGAACTCGTTATGGTAGTTATGAATTCCTTGTCATGCCATTTGGTCTCACTAACGCACCGGCGGTGTTCATGGATCTTATGAACCGCGTGTGCAAACCGTATCTCGATAAATTCGTTATTGTGTTCATCGATGACATATTGATCTATTCTAAAAATGAAGAAGAGCACGAACAACACCTCCGACTTGTGCTTGAACTTTTAAGACAAGAACAACTCTATGCCAAATTCTCCAAGTGTGAATTTTGGTTAAAGGAAGTTCAATTTCTTGGTCATGTTGTAAGTGATCAAGGTATTAAAGTCGATCCCACAAAAATCGAAGCCATTAGTAAATGGGAGACTCCTACTACTCCTACTCACATTCGTCAATTTTTGGGTCTCGCCGGGTACTATCGTAGATTCATTGAAAATTTCTCTTTGGTTGCACGTCCTCTAACCGCATTGACTCACAAGGGAAAGAAATTCATTTGGGCAACCGAACATGAATCTGCATTCCAAATCTTGAAAACGAAGCTAACCACCGCTCCTATCTTGTCACTTCCCGAAGGCAATGATGACTTTGTTGTATATTGCGATGCCTCAAAACATGGTTTTGGGTGTGTATTGATGCAACGAACGAAAGTCATTGCTTATGCTTCTCGACAACTCAAAATTCATGAACGAAACTACACGACGCATGATCTCGAACTCGGAGCCGTTGTCTTTGCACTTAAAATGTGGAGACACTATCTTTATGGAACCAAGAGTACTATCTTCACCGATCACAAAAGCCTCCAACACATTTTCGATCAAAAGCAACTAAACATGAGACAACGAAGGTGGATTGAAACCTTAAACGATTACGATTGCGAGCTTCGTTACCATCCCGGGAAGGCAAATGTAGTAGCCGATGCTTTAAGTCGAAAAGAAAGAGCGGTGCCTCTCCGTGTCCGAGCTTTAAACATCACCATTCACACCAACCTTAATAGCCAAATTCGGGTAGCCCAAGATGAGGCTCTCAAGGATGAAAACATCTCTCTCGAACACTTGAACGTCCTCACCTCTCGATTCGAAGTTAAAGAAACCGGACTCCGATATTTCGCCGGAAGAATTTGGGTGCCTAGTTATGGGGATCTACGAAGCCTTATTTTAGATGAAGCCCATAAGTCACGATACTCGATTCACCCCGGTGCCAATAAGATGTACCACGACCTTAAACAACTATATTGGTGGCCGAACATCAAAAGGGACGTAGCTACTTATGTTTCCAAGTGTTTGACATGTTCCAAAGTCAAAGCCGAACACCAAAGACCGTCCGGATTACTTCAACAACCCGAGATCCCGCAATGGAAGTGGGAAAGGATAACGATGGATTTTATCACCAAGCTACCAAAAACGACGGGCGGTTATGATACCATTTGGGTTATTGTTGACCGTCTCACCAAATCCGCACACTTCCTTGCCATGAAAGAAACGGACAAAATGGAGAAACTTGCACAACTTTACATTAAGGAGATCGTAGCCCGACACGGTGTACCATTATCGATTATCTCCGATCGAGATGGCCGTTTCGTTTCTAGATTTTGGCGTACATTGCAAGAAGCGTTGGGAACGCGTTTAGATATGAGCACCGCATATCATCCTCAAACCGATGGACAAAGCGAACGTACAATTCAAACCTTAGAGGACATGTTACGAGCTTGCGTGGTTGATTTCGGAAAAGCTTGGGACAAGCACTTACCTCTCGCCGAGTTCTCTTACAACAATAGTTATCACGCGAGTATTAAAGCCGCACCTTTTGAAGCGCTATATGGCCGCAAATGTCGTTCACCTCTTTGTTGGGCCGAGGTAGGCGAAGTGCAAATCACCGGACCCGAACTCATCCACGAAACCACCGAGAAAATCGTTCAAATCCGAGATAGGCTTAGGACGGCCCGAAGTCGTCAAAAGAGCTATACCGACAAACGACGCAACGATCTTGAATTTCAAGTCGGTGACCGAGTAATGTTAAAAGTCGCACCTTGGAAGGGTGTAATCCGTTTTGGTAAACGCGGGAAGCTAAATCCGCGGTATATTGGTCCTTTCGAAATCTTGGAGCGTATTGGAACCGTTGCTTATCGTTTAGACCTTCCGCCCCAACTGAGTTCCGTTCATCCTACTTTCCATGTATCTAACTTGAAAAAGTGTCTTGCCGAACCCGATATCGTCATCCCTCTTGAGGAACTTACTATTAATGACAAGCTTCATTTTGTGGAGGAACCGGTTGAAATTGTGGACACCTCCGTCAAGACATTGAAACAAAGCCGAATCCCGATTGTTAAAGTCCGTTGGAACGCCAAAAGGGGACCCGAGTTTACTTGGGAAAGACAAGATCAAATGCAAAGGAAGTATCCTCATCTATTCGTGAATTCGGAAACGCAAGATCTCGAGGAAGAAACAACGACTACTACGCCTACTTAAATTTCGGGACGAAATTTCTTTTAAGGTGTAGGTAATGTAACATCCCGCCTTTTTCCATTTACTTTTCCGTTTAACTATTTAAGATCCGTTATATGTTTATAACACATCTCGTTAATACGCGTTTGAATTATCTCGTTTAGGTAATTCCCGCACCCGAGCGAAAGTTGAGGGACTAAACTTGACAAGGGATCAAACCCTTGACTAGGTCAAAGGGTCAACCCCTTTCACCCATTCATTTCCACCTCCATCTCTCTCTCTTTCTCTCTAGCAAGAACACACACTCAATTATCCAAATTCATTCATTCATCATCTAAATCCGGATTAAGGAGCTAGCAACCAAATAAATTACATATTCGTGATCCTCTCTTCATCCTCTTCATTTTGGTACCAACTTCATCTCGTTTGGGTAACATTTCTAAAACTCTAGATTTCTCTAAATTCGTGTTTTTGACTTGAAATGGTGTTAGTTAGTGTCTATGGCTCATTGTGATGTCGTGTATATAATTTGTATGCTCGATCTCGTTGTTTTAGTGTAACTAGCATGAACTTGAATTTTGGTGTGTTGTTCTTGAATTTTGGATGATCATATGTTGTTAGATGTTAAAAGATCATGTTTTAATTGTGTTTCTAGTGTTACTAGCTTCATTATGAGGTATAGTTTGATTAATGAAACCTCCTAAACTTGATTATGAAAATTGGTGAATTTAGATTAAGGTTTCATGAACTTAAAATGGACTTTTAATGATTTGAATGACATGGAATGTTAGTTGTAAGTGTTAGGTTGTGTTGTATGCTTAATTACCTTCAAAACGGCATATCATATGTATAAATTGGATTCCCGAAACTTAAATTAAAATTGATAAACTTGAAACTTGAAAATAAACCTCTATTGATCGCTTGACGGGATTTCGGTTATAGTATATGATGTTTTTGCTTGATGAAAAGTACTTAGTTGCATTCCTTGTCGAAAGAGCTTTCCGATGATATAAAATACATGTTCTAATTGTTTGCGGTTTGTAAAATGTGTTGGTTTGTGTTTTGGTTCGTGCAATTGAGAAATTCAGCAAACAGGGCCTGGAAGGCATTTGGGACGCCGTCCTGACTTGTGGGACGCCGTCCCACTCTTCAATTTGGGACGCCGTCCTGACTTGTGGGACGCCGTCCCACCCTTTTATTTGAGACGCCGTCTAGCCATTTGGGACGCCGTCCCATTTGGCTAAAACTGGCTGTTCGCTTCGGTCATTTGACGTGAAAATGTTTGCTATGCTACGGACCTCCGATTAACATGAAACTTGGCCAACATGCTCATATATGATTATATAACTTAGAAAAATTGTCGGATATCCAACCCGACCCCGTTGACTTTTCTGTTGACTTTGACCCGACCAAGTTGATTTTTAATCAAACTTAACCAAATAATTGTGCAATCGTTCTAACATGTTTTTATACTTGTACCTTGCATGAAACATGACAATTTGATTCACATGCTATTATGATCGAGTCTTAACGAGCCATAGGACTAATTGAACATCTTTGACCCTTCGTGACTATCGTTATTGATACAACCTATTTGTTTAGGTCAAGACTAGCATTGTTCTTTGCACACGTTTACTTGTCGAAGTACTTTACTACTCGTACACTCAAGGTGAGATCATAGTCCCACTTTTACTCTTTTTGAACTTATATTTGGGATGAGAAAACATAAACGATTCTTTTGAACTAAGTGAACACAAGTACAGGAAAACAAACATTCTACATACGAGTTTAGAACAAAATCCTCAATTCAATTATCATTAGTTACACTTGCCGGGTGTAAGCGAGAACTTATGTTGTATGGATCCATATGGGTTTGACAAACCCTCATTCAAACGGTTCGCTACCGTTTACGAATGAAATATATTTTCGAGAAACAGTGTATGTTCTAGCACTAAGTGATGGGGTTCAATGGAAGGAAATGTTAAGCATTGATAATTGGGTGCTCGTGAAACAAACTTTTGGAATGTATTACTATTACTTCATTGATGCAAATCTTGTGGTTCACTTGTACTTACTTACTTAAACCTATGATTTCACCAACGTTTTCGTTGACAGATTTCTATGTTTTTCTCAGGTCCTTGAACGATACATGATACATGCTTCCGCTCATTATTTGATACTTGCATTGGATATCGAGTATATATGCATACATGGAGCGTCTTTTGGATACTTTTAAATTGTGTCGCATAAGTTTCATTTGTACTTAAAACTTTGTATCGTAACTTGTGGTGGAACTATTCTTGTAAACTTGAACAACCTTTACATTTGAAATGAATGCGACATATCTTTTGGTCAAACGTTGTTTAAAGACTTATGACCACGTAACGGGACCTAAGTAGACGGCGCCGTCAATGATGATTTGGTCGGGTCGCTACAAGTAGAATATTACAATGAGTAAATTATTAAATTAATATTCAACATACAGACTGAAATCATGTATCATATTACATAGGCTTTAATATAATGTCTAGGTGTTGTTCCTCCTCCGTTTGAACCTAGAGCTCTGTGACTCTTTGACCCATGGGTCATTTGACCTCTTTTGATCTTATGTCTCTTAATACTATCTGTTCAAGATTACATAGGCTTGATAAGGCGATAAGAATACAAAACCATTTATATCAGTTAAAAGTTGTGACTCTCTACTCAAATGACACTTGCCAAAAAATTAAATGAATAATCTTTTGAATAAAAATAACGGAAGTAACGATTTTTAATGACAGGTAGACGGTTGAGGCAACCGACAGTTCTTGCAAACATAAATATGAGAGAAACTGTGAACCATAACATGATCAAGTAGTTATGAAATGCGGAAAAACGAATAAGCTTATTCTAAACTATTTACGAGCCTAACAACTTGAGCTTACAAACTTAAATACACCATTAGATTAAGCTTAAAATCTCATAAGTGATTTGTACTCATTGCCTTCTTCAAATATCAATGACCCATAAAATATGACAATGAGCTTACCCAAAAACCCTAAGCAAAGGACCTTTACTCCTAAATGATTTCAGTTTTGAGATACTTAATTGTATATTAATTTGGCAGGTTAGAGCTAAAAGTAGGTAATATACTTACAGTTTTGTTCCGTTGTAGGCTATATACCCAAAAAATACCAGGGTAGATCATAGACTTTAAAAATCCGTGTTAATGTAATCAAAATGTGACCAGTTACGTGTTACGGGTAACGTTAATTATTTCGCAATTTTAAATTTTTAAGTGGCATTTTTAATTTAGTGACTTAGATTTTTTTTTACTTACTGACTAGAATTCTTTATCGTTTTATCTTCTTCATCAACAATTGTTTATGGAGTATATAAAATTGAAAGAAGATTTAACCAGACCCAAATTAAAATCCAGCTCGAGATCCACATATCATCATTCTTTTTGATTTATCACCTCAAAAATCATTTCAGAGGTCGGTTCAATTTTTAAAACCCAGCTCAAGTGTTAAAAGATGTAATTGTTTTAGCAATCTTATTCTTTTATATATGTCATGAGTTTCTTTGTGTTTCTTACATTGCGTAGGGACTATAGGGAATGACGGTTTATTCTAGAGGGACTAGTTCCGCCTTTTTTTTTATTTCTTTTGATGTATTGTGTTTTATTTCTATTTTTTGTGTATTTAGTTTAAGTTTGATGTATTTTTATTCAGTCATGCAAATTCTATTTTTTTGTAAATCATTCGTGCTCTTCTCCTTGTTAGGGTTGAGATTTTATTAATGTTTGCTCCTCTAATTGAAGTTAATCTTGTGTTTTTGTGATTACTGTTGATTTCAGCATATTCAGTACATGGTATTAGAGCGTGGTAATGTGTAATCGTGTTGGTTTGTTGATTTACTCTTCGACGAGTGCGGTTTTTGGGGATTTTTCAAATATTTTTAAGAATCTTGGATTTTTTTGGGTTTGTGTGTGATCTGTGGTGTTTGTGATAATGTTATACTGGTTCTTTGGTAATTCTTTAAACGTAACTGAAGAATTCGTTCAAGAAACCCTATTTTTAAAATTAGGCTTAGCGTTTGTTCATTCTTCTGCTTTTGGTTTTGATTGGTTCTCTTCTCTTTTCTGTTTTTTTGCTCGGAGTGCTCTGTAACTTCGTTCTTCTCTCTTCTTTATTTTTGTTTTTCTTATGTGTGATTATCTAGGTTATCTAACGTTTTCTTGTAGAAGAAAGGGTACTGAGAAAGAATTTAGCTGAGTTTCTTGAGAACTTACTTATCTAATCACTACTCAGTTTTCCCTTTAGGGTTTATAGGTATTCGTGTGTATGCATTCTTTTATGCATTTATTTTAATTAACTATGGCGATTGGTTCTGCAGAGGGTTCCAAGATCACTCAAATTAGTGATCTTAACTTTGGTAATCTTCTTTTTTACATGCTAGTGATACTAGTACTATTTGACTTATTTCTTTAAAACTTAAATGTATGGAAAATTACAATGCGTGGAGTAGGGCTTTGTTACTAGCTTTGCAAACCAAAAATAAAACTGGTTTTATTGATGGTACTCTTCATAGAGATGAGGATGATGAAGTTCTTATGATTCAATGGGACATATGTAATTCTGTTGCATTATCTTCGATATTGAGCTCTATTTTAGACGAACTATTTTCTGGTCAAGTGTTTTCAAAAACTTCTAAAACTGTTTGGGATGAACTAAAAGAAACATATGATAAGGTTGATGGTCCTGTTACTTTTAATTTACGTAAAAGATTAAATTCCTTGACCCACGGTAGTTCTTTTGTTTCTGACTATTACCTAAGCATGGAGACAGTTTGATGAGCTTGTGAAGCTTCCCGATCGTACTTGCAAAGCTAATAAAGATTTTAAAAATCACAATGACTTAATCAAGTTAATGTAGTTTCTGATGGGTTTTGATGAGTCTTATTCCTATATTTGGAGTAACATTCTTACTAGAGACCCCTTCACTCTGTTAGGAGTGCTTTTGCAATTTTTTCTAGGGAGGAATCTCATAAACGTTTTAGTCTGATGTTTCTAATAAAACTCAAAATTCTACTTTTTTGGTGTCAAAAACTTTTGACAATGAAGAATTGGTAATTGTCCTAACTTGAATCTTAAATGTACTAAATGCAATAACTTGAGACATACTATTGAGAGATGTTATGAGATTGTGGGGCTTCCTCCTGGTAGGGTCAAAAGAAAAATTAATGATAATTATAAACCATCCACTGCTAATAATATTGTTGTTTATGAGACTAGTAGTTCTGAAAATAAGACTAATGTGTAACACTCCAAATATTAAAGGTATTATTCAATATATATATATATATATATATATATATATATATATATATATATATATATATATATATATATATATATATATATATATATATATAGTGTTGGCATTATTTTGTATAATAAAATGGATAATATTTAAGATTCGTTAGTTAAGTTAAAAAGGGACTAGAGATGCAAAGTTAGTTTAAGGACCTCCCATAATATGATTTTGGTGGGGAGGGTAGGGAGTTCAAATAATGCAAAGATAATTGAATTAAAACTTGTTAAAAGCTGGAAATAATCATCAGATGCAAAAATTTAGAAATTAGTGTGTGTTGTGTATGTGTGTCAACTAGCACAAAGAGGGGAGGAGGAATTCTCAAATTGGAAGATTTAAGTGCATGCAAGTGAAAGTTCAAGTAGTTTAGAGTGCCTTAATCATTGTAGCAAGTTGCAAATCTTCAATTCCTTCTTTATTTGTGCACAATTAGGGTTCTTAAACTCTAAAAAAATAAGGTATGAACTTCTAACTTGAATTATCACAAAATTGGTTGTATTTTATGAGATGAATAGCTCAATAAGTTGTTATGAGTGGTGATTGTGCATAATGCAAGTATAAAATTAATTCAATTGATGTTTAGGTGCAAGTTCATGTATGAAATTGGTACAAGTAATGATGTTTTGGTAAATGATGATTTTAAGGTTGCTAGTAGTTAAAATGGGTTTATGCACACCAAGTGTTTGATGAAATGTTTGAAAGAATGATAAGTCCATGTTTGTAAGCGATAAACTATAGAAATTGTGTATTTAGGAAAACGATGTTTGTATGATAATGTTTGTTAAAATGGAAAAGTGAAAAGAAAAGTTAAGAATTTTAAGTATATGAATGTTCGTGTGAATGATGAGGTAAAAAGGGGTTAAGAAGGATTAAGACCAAAAGTGTAAGTATATGCAATGAAATAAATGTTGAAAGATTTAAACTCGTTTGAATGTCTTGTGTTAGCTTGAATTATGTTAATGACGAGATTAGCTCATGTATAGGTGTCAATCAGGACAAGAGGACTTCAAACGATCAAGGAAGTACATTTGACCAAGGTGATTTTATAGGGGTAAAATTGGGCGGGTCATGAGTGACTTAGAGTTCCCGAATTGCATCCGTACAAGAGGGTAACGACTAGGGTCACTAGATAGTTAGCTTAGATGTGTTAACTAGGCTTGCCTATTAGTAGGGTCTATGGTTGATGTTTAGTTTAGGCATGTTCATTAGGCGCGCTTAATGATCATGTCTATGGTATGTTTTAGCTTAGACACTTCGGGTGTCTATGTATGAATGCTTAATGAATTAAGATTAGCTTAGGCATATTCGTATGCCTATGTTCATGTTTAGCTTAGGAACAACTACTAGGTTAAACTTAGTAAGTTGTGTCTATGGAAGGTAATGAGATCGGATCCGATAGTAATTGAGAAACCTTCGGGTTGAAAGGTTAAGTAATGTTATGCGTATGCTTTAACGTTATATGTTCCCATTTTATTCGCCTATAACTCACTAAGCATGAAAGCTTACCCCTTTTGCATGTTTATGTTTTGGTAGGGTCGCAAGGACACCGTGAAGGTAAGGAGCCCGCTTAAGGGTTAGCGAGCTTTCGGCGTATAGTAAGTGGCAATACAAGTCCCCATTTGAATCTTGCTTTTGATTATCGCTTATCAACGCCAAGGTTTTGAGTCATGTTTATAACTATGTCATTTCATATTTGGGTCAAAATTGATGTGTACAAAGTTATGTAATGGATTATGTGTGATCTAAGTTCTTTTTATAAATCGTAATGTTATGAAGCTCTTATGTATGAAATCGATTGGCTTTAAAGATGCCCTTCTCCTCAAAGAGCACTAATTGCCTTTCAAATTATAAAAAATCCAAAAGATGTGTTTTTGAGAAGGAATTGTGTTAAAATGTTGCTTGGGAATTGATAAGAATGTTTGAGTTGTTGAATGATAAAAGTATGTTAATGTGTTGAAGTTGAAGGGTCAAAATGTCAAAATTTGGCCTAGAATCAGCCCAGGCCGCGCTGTAGGACCACAGGGCTGCGCCATGGCTGCCAGTGTAAATCAGGATCAGAAGTAAGGAAAACTGAAGCATCAGGTACCCTGAAGCGCCGCGTCGCGCCCCCACTTGCCGCGTCGCGGCTATGCTTTAAAAAAAGTTACGTTTTGTTTAAATGGTTTTGAGGCATTATAAGTTGGTATCACAACTATGGTTTAAGGGACTTGGATAGTCCACTATAGGGATTATCTAAGCTTAAACCATCGTTGTAATAGATAAGCGGTATAGGACTTGTAAGATAGCTATATTTAAAGGGATTATGCCATGCTCCATAAGAAAGAGTTTATTGACGAGACCTATAGTATTGCATTAAGATTATGGAATGTTTTGAACACGGAGTTTAATGCTCATTAACCATGTAACATAGATGATCTAATGTGTAATAGGATGATGTAATGACGACCGACCATCGTTATTACATCATTATAATGCACATGAACATCTTCCATGGTCATGGTGGAATGAGTTGGGGATTTAATTGGTCATTCAAGTTATGTTCAATTATGGATATATGTGTTTGAACTAACGGGTGAGATGTATTACTTCAGAATGGCTATTGTATCCCCTAATAGAAGTAATGAAGAGGACGATGAGTATGTCCACACCCCGTCAAGAGAGTCCATCGAAGACTCGCAATCTGAATCTGATGAAGCTCCAATTGTAAATGATCTTTCGGGTCAAATAGGGCAAGCCTTGGTACGTTACACCTCAACTCTTCTAGAAAAGATAAAGAAGTTGATTAATGAACAATTAGACGAAAAGTTAAAGACTCTTATTGTTGGAGTATGATACCAAAATATAGTGAGCGGAAGCATTTTAAAATTTTACAAAATCATACTTTTCCAAGGACCCATGTACAAAAATTTTAGCAAACAAAATATAAATCGAACAATAGAAAGTTAGATTACAACCTTTGTAGCCTTTCTTGATGATCCTATCTTGTAGAGAACCCAAAGAAGAGTTCCTCTAAATGGTAGACACCCAAAGTTCCAACCTTGCTTCGATCTATACCTTCTAATTCACCAAAACCCTTTCTCTCCTTTTGTTTCCTATTTTTTTTTTCTTTTTTTTTCGTAAACTTCTCAAGAAGCAGAAAAAGGTTAAAGTGGGTTCTTTGGACAAAAATTAGTTTAAAGGAAAAAATTAGAGAGTGTGGGGTTCTCGGTTAACTTTTAAAAGGTGAAAAGGATTGGGAGTAAAATATGAGATTCAAATGCTCTCTGTACCAAGTTGCATGTATTGAAAATATAAAAGGGAAAACACACTGTACCAAGTTACCCATGGCATGTGTATGTTGAGTTTTGAGAAAATCAAGACCACTTTGTCAAGTGGAGTGTATTAAAAAAACTTTTAATTAATTAATTAGTTAACAAGTTAACTTATTAATTAAACAAATCTCATACTTATTTAATTTATTAAACCATTAACAAATGTTCAATAAATTAATTCTCAATTAGAAGGTGTATCAAACAATTTACGATTGGCCTTTGTGTGTGACCGAATATGATTAATGGACTTTATATTATTTAATGTCATGGGAATACCTTTAGAATATATGTACCACGGTCAAACCACAGTTGAACCATTAGCCAACCCGAGAACATATTTCTAACAGACTCCCACTTGCACTGACATTAATAATATTGGCTAGTCTTAAAAGACACACCATGTGTAACAACTAGTCTGCTACGTTACACTCCTATATTTTGATTTATATCAATCATCCTTTTGTTCTAGATATCTATATGAACATGTGACATGGTTAAGTGTCAATCATCATCGTTCAAGATTATGTTTCCCGATTGAGATTTGTGGTGATCAAATAGACTTCAATTGCATTAATTCAGTCATTGCATGGCTATGCATTTAATTCAGCACAAATCAACGAGGCCCAGAGATATCGCTTCAACTTGCTAAGAGAAGAAGGAACAAATTGCTTCAGCTGTATAGACATCCATCTCATTCCATAATGTACCCGATCTGTTCCCTTATGACTGGCATTTACGCACAGCGTTAGAAACAGGTCAAAGTGCAATACAGTTTGTGTCAGGATTCCTCATACATGTCCACTCTAGGATAAATGATGTTGCCATCTTAGAGTTTACTTGTGACTTAAAACCATGAAGTAATGTCTAAGTGTGGTCATTCCAGAACCTTGAATCAATTATCAAGGTTCTCATGAATGTAGTTTCATACAAGCCTATATTACTACACTTCATAGCAGCCTTAATTCAATTCTCTCTTCCTTAGAGAATGACCGACTGTGGAAGTTTATGAAATAATATTCATTGGAAGTTAAAACATGCAAAATGAAACATGACAATATACAATGAAATGATCGCATCATGCGTATAATATAATCTCAATATATTAATCATCAGATCAATTGCAACATATATTATTGCTGAATGTTTAAAGTTTCAAACTTAACATAATAAATACAATCAAACTTTATCATCAATGACACGAATGCCAATAGACATGCTATGAGCATCATGCTTAGTCTGTGGCAAAGGCTTGGTGAAAGGATCAACCAAGTTCTTAGTCATGTCTACTCTACTTAATAATATGTCATTATCTGCTACAAGTTGACGGATGTAATGGTACTTTCTGAGTATGTGCCGTGTGCGCTTTTGTGACCTCGGTTCTTGAGCCAAGACAACCGCACTCACATTGTCGCAGAAAATCTCAACATGATCATGGATTGTAGGAACCACACCTAGATCCCCGATGAATTGCTTTATCCACATGGCTTCTTTAGCAGCTTCATTTACCGCTATATACTCAGCTTCTGTCATAGAATCATCAATAGTACTTTGCTTGGAGCTTCTCCAAGTGACGGCTCTACCGTTCAACATAAACATAAATCCAGATTGTGATGAGCAATCATCTGTATCTGATTGGAAACTAGTGTCAGAGTATCCTTTAACGCTCAGCTCGTCATTCCCACCATAGACCAAGAACATCCCTTTAGTTCTCCTAAGATACTTTAGAATGTTCTTGACTACTATCCAATGAGCTTCACCAGGGTTGGCCTGATAACGATTAGTCAAGCTTAGTGCATACGATACGTCAGGCCTAGTGCATATCATGGCATACATGATTGACCCTATAGCTGAAGCATATGGAGTCCGACTCATGGTTGCTGATTCCAAGTCAGAATTAGGACATTGATACTTTCTCAATATCATTCCAGGGTTCATAGGAACACACCCTTTCTTGGAGTTGTGCGTACCGAATTTCTTCAGTATCTTATCTACATATGCACTTTGGCTTAGCCCAATCAATCTCCTTGACCTATCTCGATAGATCTTAATTCCCAAAATATACGATGCATCTTCCAAATCTTTCATGGAGAAAAATTTCCCTAGCCAAGCTTTGACATCTTTCAATGTCGGGATATCGTTTCCCATGAGTAATATGTCATCGACGTATAGTACAAGGAAGACTACAACACTTCCACTAGACCTAACATAGACACATGGCTCATCTTCGCTTCTGATAAAACCAAATTCTTTGATTTTCTCATTAAAGCAAAGATTCCAGCTACGAGAAGCTTGTTTAAGTCCATAAATGGACTTTTGAAGCTTGCACACACTTTTAGGATACTTAGGATGTACAAAACCCTCAGGCTGTGTCATAAACACATCCTCTGTTAGCTTACCATGAAGGAAAGCTGTTTTTACATCCATTTGCCATATTTCGTAGTCATAAAATGCAGCTATGGCAAGAAGTATTCTAATGGATTTCAACATAGCCACTGGTGAAAAAGTTTCATCGTAGTCTACACCATGTTGTTGCGTGTAACCCTTAGCCACCAGTCTGGCTTTGAATGTGTGTACATTTTCGTCCATATCAGTCTTCTTCTTGAAGACCCACTTACACCCAATGGTTTTAATTCCTGGTGTATGATCAATCAAGGTCCAGACTTGATTATCATGCATGGATTGAATCTCGTTGTCCATAGCCTCCTTCCATTTGGCAGACTCGGGGCCTGTCATCGCTTCCTGATAGGTAATAGGTTCATCAGAATCTATATTTTCGTCATCACCCTCAAATATGTGTAAACTATATTTCTTTGGTGTTTGACGCACTCTATCAGATCTACGTATGGGTGGTGGCTGTAGGTCAGTTTCTCTCTCAACAGCAGGCTCGTCGACCTCTTGAGGAGAATTGGTTCCAATATCGGTTTTCATGTCGGTTGATTCTTGAATTTCTTCAAGGTCAATTTTGCTCCCACTGGTTCCTTTTGATATGAGATCCTTTTCAAGGAAGACTCCTCTTCGAGACACAAAGACTTTGTTCTCAGTAGGGTTGTAAAACAAATATCCAAAAGAATCAGTCGGGTATCCAACAAATAAACACTTTTCAGATCTGGGTTCAAGTTTATCTTGAGCTTCACGGCGAACGTAAGCCTCACATCCCCAGATTCTAAGATACGAGAGAGACACGGTTTTGCCATGCCATATCTCATAAGGTGTTTTGGAAACTTTCTTGGTTGGGATGAGGTTAAGGATCCTTGCTGCAATTTATAGGGCGTAACCCCAAAAACTGATTGGAAGCATTGTGCGACTCATCATGGATCGAACCATATCAAGTAATGTTCGATTGCTCCTTTCAGCCACACCATTATGCTGTGGTGTTCTAGGAGGAGCTAATTGTGAGATTATCCCACAACCTCGTAGATGATCACAAAATTCGTCATTAAGATATTCACCACCTCTATCAGATCGGAGAATCTTAATTCTTTTGTTCAGTTGATTTTCTACTTCGTTTTGGTATGCCTTGAACACTCCCAAAGTTTCAGACTTTTGTTTAATTAAATAAACATAACCATATCTACTGAAGTCATCAGTAAATGTAACGAAGTATCGTTCCTGGTGTCTAGTAGGCGATCTGAACGGACCGCACACATCAGTGTGTACCAACTCCAAAAGATCCTTACCCCTTTCACAGTTTCCTGTGAAAGGTGCTTTTGTCATTTTTCCTAACAAGCAAGATTCACATTCGTCATATGATGTAACATCAAATGATTCTAAAATTCCATCTGACTGGAGTTTTTCTATGCGTTTCTTGTTTATATGGCCTAAACGACAATGCCATAGATACGTTTTATCCAAAACATCTTTGGATGAATCAACATTGTAGATTGAACTATCATTTAGCTTTGCTGTGGTTTCCAAGATGCCTTTACAAGGACTAGCCTTGAAATAAAACATCTCATTTTTGTGAACAAGTATTGATCCATTATCAAAACTAAAATTAAAACCATCATTAAATAAAGCATCAAAAAATATAATGTTTCTTGCCATTTCGGCACTGTAGCAAACATTAGATAAAACAATACATCGACCAGAATCAAAAGTGAGCTTATATTCTCCAATCATATCAACAGAGGCAACATTCTTGTTTCCCATGATTAGATTAAGCTCTCCGGTCTTCAGCTTCCTACTTCTTGTGAGTCCCTGCACATTAGTACAAATGTGAGTACCACATCCTGTGTCCAATACCCATAAATTAGAAATAGAAGTATTGTTTAGTTCAATCATGAACAAACATGAAGGTAGGGCGACTCCCTTAGCCCGTAGTTCATTAAGTTCCTTTAAGTACTTGGTACAATTGTGCCTCCAATGTCCTTTATCCCCACAATGGAAGCATATTGCTTCTTCAGGAGACTTGGTTTATGGGATCTTTGAAGTAGAAGAGTTAGCAATGCCCTTAGGTTTAGGTTTGAAGTTGGACGTGCCAACCTTACCCTTGCCCTTGTTCTTACCCTTTGTTTTATTTTTCTTCTTCTTGATCTCACCTTCACGAATGGCTAGGACGGTAGTTGCGAGTTTAGCTTTGGCCATGTTAGCCTCAGCGGTTTTCAACATGCCATGGAGCTCCATGATTGTTTTCTCCATATTGTTCATATTATAGTTCATAATGAATCCTTCATATGCACTTGTCAGCGAGTTCAGGATAAAATCCGTTGCAAGCTCCTGACTTAAGGAAAAACCAAGGCACTCCAGCCGGTCTATGTACCCTTTCATTTGTAGTACATGGACACTAACGCTACTTCCCGTTGCTATTTTTCAAGATACGAGAGCTTTCACGATGTCAAACCTTTCTTGATTTGCTTGTTGTTGGAACATGTCCTTGAGTTGGTTAAGCATGTCATACGACCCTAAGCTCTCCATACCCTTTTGGAGCTCTGGAGACATGGTCGCCAACATCAAGCATGCTACCTCATTAGACTCGGAACGCCGTTTTTCAAACTCGTCCCTAGCCGCTTGAGTAGCTCTTGATCTGGGTTCTGCCGATAAGGGTTCCTCAATTGCCCTGATCTTTCCTTCCATCCTAAGAGCAATTCTTAGGTTGCGAAGACAGTCCATGTAGTTCAAGCCCGTAAGCTTGTCCTTTTCGAGGAGCCCTTTAAGGCAGAAATTAGTGATTGATGACGGAGTAGGATTTGTGTTTGTTGCAGACATCTGTCATATTTTTAAAGTGAGTTGTATTAGTTAGTTTGATATGTTTAATCCTTGTTAAGATAATTACCTAAGTGTGTTCAATATTCAAACAATTATAATTAACAAGGTTAAGATCCATATTTCACTTATGGTAACGACGGGTTTGCCGCGGATCGCTAATCATAAGCTATTTAGGTAGGTAAACATATTACCAATTTCATCCATTATGAAATTCTTAGCTTATGCGGGATTTAGTGATAATCAATTATTTCACTTGGCATGTTTAATCCCTTCTACGCAATTCCTTCCTCGTGGCGGGTTTGCCGCGAACCACGATTTCAGATTGTAAACCGTCCGTGATAGATACACATTGAATCCAGCCCAAGACTCTCGGGTATCGCGAAATTCACCTCACCCTTCCATACACCCAATTAAAGTCCGGCCCAAGACTCTCGGGTATCGCGAACTCTAATAGGTAGAAGGTTCGGATGTGTGTACTACTCATGGGTAGCGTAAAGTTTACATTTAAAACGGGTTTTTTTTTTCTTTTAGCAAAAGTAGTTTATACCATTTTAAAACATTTGCTAATTATGTATTGCGTGTTGCAAGTTACCAGTAGTATATGATTTTATATGATTATTGTCCTTTTGTTTTTAAAATATTTTCTAGCTAGCATCGCATAGACAAATAATAAAACAATAATAATCATGACACGCAAATATCAGTAGTATGCCTCGAGTCCTATGCATTTTTCTGGTGAGCCAACACACAAAAAAACATGGTCAACTAGGGACATAACCTTGTGTGAGAATTGGCTCCCACTAAAACCGTCATCTCCATTATATGCTCGGATGGGCCGCCTTGTGAACATCATCTTCTTGATTCCATTCTTGGTTGCATTATCTTACAAAATAAAATAAAAAAACTATTCTATTTCCTATACTATTACAAATACAATATAAATAGAAAGACGACATGCAAGTCGTTTAATAAATTATTACATTCATCCCGAATAAATAATAAACACGACATGCAAGCCGTTTAATAAATTATTACATTCATCCGAATAAATAATAAATTAAATCATACAAGCAAACATCCACACAAGGGTCTTATTGAGGCAAATACTACCGATTTCATACAACAATCACATACAAAACAAATGGAGTGCCAAATATCCATTTTCATGAAACATGTTTCGATAAGGATTGATTTAAACAACACTTAATGGCACACAAAATAATCAATCCTTGTTTACATAACTTATGTATGCATGTAAACCCACTTTACATCTTGTAAGTATGGTTTCCATGCCAAAACCATCTAAACAAACATATTAAGTGAATCAAAACATGTTGGAGATTTATTCATTTTAACCAAGCATAAAGTCTAAAATTAATAATTTTAATTTTCTCATTTCATGTAAAACATGAATATAATTTATGTACTTTATTCTCTTAAACATTGAATCTTTAATAGTCAACATGCAAGTTACCCTTAAAATTTTCGGATTTTTTTGGGCAGATTTATACATCAACTTTAAATGGTCATATCTTACTCATTTCTAATATGTTTTTAATGATTTTTTTTAAAGTTAAGTTCTTTCTGTTAGCTTTCAAATGCAATTGGCCTTATATGAAAATATGGAGTTTAAAGCCTCGAAATAGTCCATCAAAGACGGACTGTCCAAGCTGAAAAAAAACTTTTAAAATGAGATTAACCATTTAACATTTTGCCAAAACCCAAGATTCAAATATTATTTAGGAAACATAAAAACACAAATCATGATAATAGTTTTGCATGTTCGTTATGCATAATCATCTCCAAGTATCATGCATAACACATTCATCAAAAATTATTATCATAAGAAAAGTTTGCTAAAACTTGTACAAGATGGCTCGGATACCACTTGTTGGAGTATGATACCAAAATATAGTGAGCGGAAGAATTTTAAAATTTTACAAAATCATACTTTTCCAAGGACCCATGTACAAAAATTTTAGCAAATAAAATATAAATCGAACAATAGAAAGTTAGATTACAACCTTTGTAGCCTTTCTTGATGATCCTAGCTTGTAGAGAACCCAAAGAAGAGTTCCTCTAAATGGTAGACACCCAAAGTTCCAACCTTGATTCGATCTATACCTTCTAATTCACCAAAACCCTTTCTCTCCTTTTGTTTCCTATTTTTTTTCAAATTTTTTTTTCGTAAACTTCTCAAGAAGCAGAAAAAGGTTAAAGTGGGTTCTTTGGACAAAAATTAGTTCAAAGGAAAAAATTAGAGAGTGTGGGGTTCTCGATTAACTTTTAAAAGTTGAAAAGGATTGGGAGTAAAATATGAGATTCAAAGGCTCTCTGTACCAAGTTGCATGTATTGAAAATATAAAAGGGAAAACACACTGTACCAAGTTACCCATGGCATGCGTATGTTGAGTTATGAGAAAGTCAAGACCACTTTGTCAAGTGGAGTGTATTAAAAATTTTTTTAATTAATTAATTAGTTAACAAGTTAACTTATTAATTAAACAAATCTCATACTTATTTAATTTATTAAACCATTAACAAATGTTCAATAAATTAATTCCCAATTAGAAGGTGTATCAAACAATTTACGATTGGCCTTTGTGTGTGACCGAATAGGATTAATGGACTTTATATTATTTAATGTCATGGGCATACCTTTAGAGTATATGTACCACGGTCAAACCACAGTTGAACCGTTAGTCAACCCGAGAACATATTTCTAACACTTATGACGAATAATCTCACGTTAAGAGGAGAATGGGGAAGTGGGGTAAGGCGAGAGGAAGTAGTCCCGAAAAAGAAAGATGAGCGTTTTGAATTCAAGAATTTCGCAAACTGTCATCCACCGGAATTTCATGGTAAAGTTGATCCGATTGTTAGTCAAAGATGGATCGACGAGATAGAAGAAACTTTCATGTTGTGTGAATATCCTGAACATCTAAAGGTAACTTACGCGGCACACCAAATGAAGGGTAGTGGTTATGAGTGGTGGAATTTTATAGTTAAGTCACATGGGCGAAATGTGGAGACAAGCTTTCCGGGGGGAAAATTTAGTGAAATGTTTATGGATCAATTTGCTCCACCCGCCGAAGTTAGTAGGTTAAAGTCCGAATTCATGAATATTGAACATGGGAGTAAATCCGTGACCGAGTTCAATGCCGAATTTAATGATAAGTCTCATTTTTGCCCGGATTTTTTCTCAAGTCCTAAGTTAATGATGGACCACTATCATGAGAAGTTAAATCCTGAAATAAGTGAGTTTATTGATAAGGTATGTATAAAACCTTAGCCGAAATGATGAACAAGGCTCTTGTGAGGGAACACAAACTTAAGAAGAAAGTCGCGTTTAAATGAAAGTTGAATCAAGATTCAAAGTCGATGCAAAATATGTGTCTGAAGAAAAGTAAGTTTGATTCCGGGTCCCCACAAAAGTCAAAAGGGGGTTTCACGCCGGGAAAAAGGTAGTGGTAAAGAAGTAAAAGTGTGTAATAGGTGTGGTAAGAATCATACGGGTGAGTATAAAGCGGGTACAACCGATTTTTACTCATGTGGGAAACCGGGTCATAGGGCCGTCGAATGTCCTAAAAAAGGAAAACAATGTTAGTACTGTTTTGAAAAGGGTCATTTTCAAGCTAAATGCCCAGAGTATAAGAAAGATTTAGCAAGTGGTGGTGTTAAGAAAGAGGTTAAAACAGAACCAAAGACGAATGATAATTGACCAAGAGCCCGAGCTCATCAGATTACCGCTCTTGAAGTGAAGAAATCCCAAAATGTGGTGTCAGATACCTTTATTGTAAACTCCATACCTGCGCATGTTTTGTTTGATTCCGGTGCTACGCAGTCGTTTATTTCTTATTCTTTTCGTAAACATTTTGACATGATCCCAAGTATGTTAGAGCATCTGATATCGCTCAAATTATACATATTTCATGTTGCGATAGCGGGTTCGGTTCGTATTCATTTTGTGATATTTTGAAGTTATAATGAGGCTTTTATGAAGTTTATAGCCTTTAGGTTCAAGTGATTTTTTGGAAGTATTCTTGGTGGGTTACGAGAGCTTTTGAGCTAAAAAGATGATTGTTGAAGAAGGTTCAAATTCTGGTTTACGCGTCTCCACTGTTTTGGCCATAACTTGAACATACGGACTTGAAAAAAGGTGAATCCAAATCCCGAACATCCGTAACCCAGAGATCTACGATAATCAAGAATTAAATCTACTTTTGGTGATGTGCACATCGCGGTCGCGATGGGGGGATTGCGGCCGTGATCCGAAGACATAATTCTGGAGTTTTTCGAGCAGCAACGAATCCCGATCGCTATTGAACTATCGCGGCCGCGATTCGGGGTCGGTCAGGGGTCCATTTTAGCACTATAAATACCTCATTTAACTCTAACTTTAGGGGATCAAATTATTTACGAATCCAGAGGCTAGAAGGGTCGTTTTTAGATGTTTTAAAGCCATTCTTCACCAAAACTAAAGGGTTTTCATCTAGGATTGAAGATTGGATCATTACAACATCGTTGGTACTCTAGATTTCATCTCTTTTATTGATAAAACTATGAGTTATTATTGTTTTCATTGCATGTTTGATGTTATGATCATGTTTGGCTAAAACCCTTAGTGTTTGCTAAGATGTAATAGCTTTTGATTGTTGGGTTGTTCTTTATTTCATGGATTTAATGTTTGACTGATTTAGTTTATTTAAGTTTGGTCAAAGACCCATTATTATGCATGCTTTCTACTTTAATTCAATTATTTATGTTATCAATTAGTTATTGTGAGATAATTGATGGTAGATAACGTTTACTTTAACACATTTAGTGATCTAGACGATTAGGGCTTTGATTTCAAGTGATTGTATTAAGGAACTAATCGGTAATTGAATGGTAGGTTTGCATCATAATCGTGATAATTACATTGAGTGATCTTTCTAGTTAGGATTTTAAGTGATTTTAATCCGGATCAAATCTTAATAGCTGAATCAAATTGATTAATGATTATTGTGTTCAATCAAAAGATCCATTATTGTGCAAATTGGTTACTTTACTTTAATTACATAATTTGTTACCTAGTTTATGTGAGTTTATTAGTGATAAACGGATTATGCTTCAACTCTTAGGAGATTTAGGCATTTACATGCGAGTGTGAATGGTAATTAGTTGGTAATTTGATTGCACAGTCATGTAGTTGCTCCGAATGATCGGTGTAATTAAGGTTTTATGTGAGTTTAACCTAGATTGAATCACAATAGTTTTATCATGCATTATTTGATTGTTTCGAATGAGATTAATGTGAGTTAGTCAAGTTTGAATAATTGAATTATAACTTATCATACATTTAATTGAAAGAACAATCCACGTCACTAGTAAATCATCTGTGTGAACACTGCTTCATCCATCTGGTTATTCGTTTTATTTATTTTCGCATTATTAGTTTATTCAAACTCCTATTTTACAACATAAATCTTCAGAATAGTTATCAGTCTTAAAATCTTAAACGATGCTCCCTGTGAACGAATTCGTAACTATATTACAATAAGATTAGGTGTGTCTAACGCATATCAAATTTTTGGCATCGCTGCCGGGGAGTGGTGTGTCTTAGGATTTTACAAGCTTTTAGTTATTCGATCCTTTTATGGAAACTTGTTTTCGCGAAAATTACTTTTCTGTTATTTTATTTTCAGTTTACGCTTTGGTTTTCCGGTGGTGTGAATGCAGGTTAGGTACTAATAACTCTGGAACCGTCTAGAGTTTATCACACATGCAGCAAAGCTAAAGTTGAGCAAGAAATCGCCGAAGGCTTCTCAATATTACCTTTTTATATTTCGTATTTTGAGTTTATTAAGGAAGAGGTTAAAAAGGGTGAACCAGCGAGGGGTCAATCCATGGAAGCAATGATGAAAGCCACGAGGGCTGGTAATGGACATGCCATTACCCAACCGGTATTTAATAAAGATTTTGAGGTTAAGGGGCATATTTTAAATATGATCACTCATCAATGCCAGTTCAGGGGTACACAGAAAGAGAATGCATTCGAGCATATTCATTCCTTCAAAAGCATCTGTAATTTTTTCAAGATTTCCCATGTTGCGGACACGGTTGTCTATTTGAGGGTTTTCTCTTGGTCTTTGAAAGAAGATGCCAAAAACTGGTTTGAATCATTGCCCGAGGGTGAGATTGAATGTTGGACTTCGATGGAAGATGGTTTTTTGCAGCGTTTCTTTCCCATTTCAAAGGTTGAAAAACTACAAAGTGACATTAATCACTTTGTTTAGAAGTCAAACGAGACACTCTATGATGCATGGACACAGTTTGGTAAAATGCTACGTAATTGTCCTCAACACGGGTTGAACAATTTTAATAAGGTCCAAATTTTCTATAAGGGTGTTAATGTGCCAATGAGGAAAGAAATTGATATTGCTGCAGGTGGTTCTTTGATGAAGAAGACACCAGATGAAGCTTATAACATCATCTCAGAAACCGCTACACACTCATATGACTGGCATCAAGAGATGGATGTTTCTCGGTCTTCTCATGTCGCTAGTACCGAAACTAGTGATGAACTTGCATCGGTTAGAGCACAACTTGCAACTGTTAAAAGACAAATAGAATCTATGACTAAAGAGATGCACGCTATTAAGGTTGGTTGTGAATTATGTCAAGGACCACACCTTACAAAGGATTGTAATCAGGAACTATGGAAGAGCAGGTGAACTACTTGGGTAATCAATACAATAATCAGTACCAAGGAGGTAGTTCGGGTTATCAGAGGAATGGACCACCGGGGTTCATTAATCGACATCAAAATTAGTCACATGTGGATAAGGGTCCTTCACTAGAGGATTTGTTAAGGGATTTTATCATAAAGACGGGCGAGAGTATTTCTGCTTTGAGGCAAGATAGTGATTCGACAAAATAGCAAGTGAGAAGTCAGAAGGCCTCGATACAGAATTTGGAACGGGATGTGGGGTGTATAGCTCAATCTCTAACGGAGAGACCACCGGGTGCTCTCCTTTCTAATACGCAAGCTAATACGGATGTCAATGGGCCACCCCGAATAATCTTGACTAATAACCACCGAAATCATGTGAAGAATAAAGTGCCTCAAGTTTCTAATTATTCGCAAGTTAATGCTATTTCTGGTGTAGAGGGTTGTGGTTCTGATGAGGTTATTCCGACTTATGCTCGTAATGGTGTAGACGGTTGGATTCGAGTTAGTGATATAACTCTCGCGTATGGTAATTATTTGATGAGTTTGATGACGGGGAATTCTTCTAGTTCGGGTAATCAAAAGTCGGAAGTGAAGAGTGTGGAGACTACCGAGTCTTCCGAGTTTAGTGTAAACAATGTTGAGAAGATTGAAGTGGAAGAAGAGGTGAAACCTTCACCTAAGTTGAAAGTTTACAAGCCTCCCATTCCATATCCGAGAGCTATTCCATCCGAGAAACCAAAGGACACTGTTTGTAAGTCTATTCATACTAATGATAATATTTGTGTGCATGTACCTTTGGTTGATGTTCTTGCAGGTATGGGCAATTATGGGAAATTTTTAAAAGATTTGATGGCGAAGAAGGGTGAGCATGAGCAGGAATCCTTCGCGTTTCTTGAAGTGGAATGTGCTGCTATTTTGGAAAAGAGTGATATGCCACAAAAGTTAGGTGATCTCGGGCCATTCATAGTGCCCTGTAGGATTGATGACTCTGAAATTTTTAAGTGTTTAACTGATTCAGGTGCGAGTATCAATCTTATACCATTGTCTGTTTATTCACGTTTGGGTTTAAATGAACTTAAGTCGACTAATACTGGAGTTAGGTTGGTTAACCAGTCGATTAGTAAACCCATAGGGATTGCTGAAAAATTGGTGGTTAAGGTAGGTGAATTAGAGTTCCCAGCTGACTTTGTAGTTGTTGATATGCTAGAGGATAAGGTTGTACCCATTGTTTTAGGTAGACCATTTTTAGCAACTGCAGGTGCATTAACTGACTGGAGGACTTGTAAATTGATTTTGAGGGATAGAGGTAAAAACTTAAGCTTTCAGACTAAGTTTAGTGTTAAATGTAACATCCTAGCTTTGGGCCTAGTAGGTAATGACCTATTTACCCTTCTGTGTTAGTATAGTAATTTTAATAATTATGTGTTTTATAATTATTGTGTATGGGATAATGTGCGTTTTGTAACAAGGGTCACAGAACATATTTCATTTTGTGAATTTGACTTAAAATGAATAAGTTATTAATGATTTTGAGTTTCTATAACTGATAAATACCCGTGTATTGTGGGGTATGGGTTTTTAACTCTTTTAATATACCTGTGACTTATCTCATTTGAGATATTTTCCCAAACACACCGCTCGTTCTTTCTTCTCTACTCTTTAACCCTAATTCTTCAAATCATTTCTAATCTCAAATCAGTCACATAATCTTGTCCCTTGTGTTCTACTAATCATTGTAAGGTAAACCATGACTGATTTCATGATCTAAATCTCTTGCAAATTGGGTTTTTGTGTGGTTTGGGTAAAAGTGGGTTTTTGAATCAAATCTTGTATTTGAAGTGTTGTTTATGTCAAATTGATGATAGTAAATGTTTGTATATGAGTTATATATGTTTTCTAAGTGATTTGTAGTGTCAAAATAGTGCAAAACGAGATTTGGGGCTCAAAATGACGAAAACAGCGACCTGATGCTGATGAACATCTCCCGTACAGTTGCAGGATGCATATGTACAGTTACGGGGTGTATCCGGGCCATTTTAGGTGCAACCGAGCGGTTACAGGTGCAACCAGGTAGTTGCAACTGCTCCCACGCGGTTGCAGTCTGACAGCTTTTTGGAAAACTTATTTTGGCCGTAACTTTCGAAGCGTAACTCCGTTTTTGATGAATAAACTACCGTTGGAAATGTAATTAGATTTAATTTCTAATGGTGAAGTTTTAAGACACTGAATCAAAGTTTAATTTGGGTCAAAATGATGGAATAACATTTATGCCTCGTTTTATACGCGTGTAATAGTTGCAATTGAATGGGGAACCGTGTAAACTTGTCATATATGGTTATATTAGGCTATATGATGTTGTTTAGAGTATGAATTGATAATATTATTTATTGGATATGTGCTAACTTGAGATATATTTTTCTCAGGTAATAGAGGAACGGAGAAGGCTCAGTGATTTAAGACAACTGAGTGCTTGTGCTTCCAGGTGAGTGGAATTATCTTTATGGATGTGATTATACAGTGAAAAATATAAAGATCCATGCCATGCTTATAATTAAACTGTGTAATGAGTCTGTGACCAGTGCAGTGACTATATGTGATTATGTGCGCACCCAGTGATCTCGTCGAGGTGTTTTGTGCGACATAAGAGGTCAATGCTATTTACCTTGTGTATTTAGGCTAATAGTATTGGGTCTAAGTGTTACTGGTTAGTGGTATAGTATGAATGATGAGTGCGTCACGTCTGGAAGACTATACCAGTGACTCAGTAGTGTGGACTATCGGTATATTCTAGCTTGATCAGCTATGGGCTGCCGGTCCTCTTGTGTATGGCTTTAAGTGATTAGTGACCAGTGCCTTCAATCTGTGCTTGATGCTTGTAGTGATGTCCACCTAGATATTGCCATTCACTTAGCGTTATGCTAATTCCCCCACAGTGTTTTGCCCTGCATGTATAGATTAGTAGCTTTTGGTGAGTTTTGCAAGACAAGTGAAGATGTTTGACACAGTGTATAACTCTGATGTTTTGTAATAATTAATAAGGTAAAATGGTTTGTATTAATAACGTAACACCTATGATTTTGTGTAATCATATAAGTATGTACTAATATATGATATGTAAATTAACTATTCTTCCGCTGTGAGTGTCTTTTTTAAAAAAAATGTGTATGTAAAAAGTACGGTGTTACAAGTTGGTATCAGAGCATAGGTTTGGCAGTATGTACACTGTGTAAGTGCCATCCTCCTAAACTTATGAATGTGTTGTGTCAAACATTCAAGTGGGGGGGGGGACAAGGGGGGATAAGTGAATGTAGAGATATGCACCGACGTGATTGTGATTAGTGATAGGTACTAACGGATTATCTACTAAGTTTTGTGTAAGATGTTGTGATAAGACGGGTATGGCGATCGATCACACCCTGCTGCTGACCTGTTGACCCCATTTTCTCCAGAGTTATGTCAGTGAGTCCGGATAGGAGATTTGACATGTCCGAAGAGTGTACCAGAGTATTGAGTTGAATAAAGATACATGTTTCATCAGTGAAAAGTGAACCTCAAGATATGAAGGGAAAGACAAATGAAATAGGACAGCGATAATCGAAACTGATTTCAGCAACAATCCCTTAAGTAGTGAGTTACATGTTTATGAAGAGGGGTCAAGGGTGCAGGTGGGATTGATGTGTTGATAGATAAGAAGATGACTTCTTATTTAAAAAGGTACGCCCTTGTTACATTGTTTTAGTTATTATGTATTAATTGATTGTGAACAAATGCTTATCTATGTTTATTATATAATGTGTTTAATTAAGACCAGTTATAACATGATTGCTTCTTCCTAATAAGGTCGAAGTAGCCAGTGGTTTAACGGCATTAGTCACAACAGCTGTATTTGTAGCTACTAATGACATTATTGGGATTTACTCCCTTTGATTGACTGTCATGCTTTCTGTGATTGCCATGTTCTGTGAGATTGGTCAGATGTTACGCATTAGATATGCTTGCCATGATTAGTGAGAATTATTAGTTTTGTATTGCATATGCATATGAAACCGCATTACTGTTATACTCGACTAAATATAGTGATATGCATGATTCTGTAAGACTATGTAGGGCTTATATAAAATACTTTTACTTGACTTATCGGGACACCCGTAGTGGCCCGTAGAAATTAGGGTTGAATAGTAGTCCACAGGTGTGTATGATGATGGACTTGAACCCTGTGTTCTGTTGATATTACATGTGATTTGCTGGTATGTAAATCGTGAATGAACCGTTAAGTGTAATATTAGCCTTGTTATTTATATGCATGATTAGACTGGCAGTGTAAGATTCGTAGTGATACCTTTAGGAATTGTTTCCTTTCCTGCACCCTTAGGAATTTTATTGTGACCTTTAGAAGTGAGTGTGGGTGGTGCCCCTTATGTTGTGTCTTTAGAAAATAGTGAAACCTTTGACCTGAATGGGGATTTGTATCTAATTTGTGTTATGACTTGGAAAAAGGGTGGATTGCTAGATGAAGTTTGAAATTGTGATTAGTATATCATTAGGATGAAATGGTATACCTAGATATAATTCTATGCACAGATGATTGTGTGACCTTTTAGTTTGAGTGTTATAACCTTCCAGAATTAGACTAATCATGTCCGGACTGTTAGTGATTTGCAAGTGATGTGACTTAAGTAATTGGATTTAAATTACTGTGATAGGTGGTTAGTGATGACTAAATAAGAATTAGTTAGGTAACCATGTGGGAAGAATTCATGGTGGTTAATAGCATAAAACTATTGAGACTGGTTGATTAGTGATTATAAAATAATAAACTAAGAAATTTTCCTATCACCGACGTTTAATAGGAAATTGTATACCATGACAAGGTGTAAACCATATAGGAGTTTCCTTAACAAGTAACTCAGAATAAGGGTTTGATTTAGTGAAATATACTCGCGTCTGGCCAACGGAAGTATATTATAGTAAATCATACAGGAATTCTGGGAGGCTGAAGGAAATTTAGTTGACTTGAATCATACATGGACCGTGAACTGACTGCTGGACAATGAATCGTTCATGTATATTATGACTAGCCTAGACAATTTAATGAATTTAACATGTGTTAAGGAACATAAGTACAGAATATAGTGAAATAAAGGGAATTCAGTTGTCATTGCTTTAAATTTTGAAGGAATTTAACTATGTAAAAAGTTAAACCTGATAATAAATACGTGAATTTGATCGTATCGAATAACATAAGGACCTGATTTTGGACCTTGACTGATAAAGTGACTATGGATATTGTTAACACTAGTGATTAGTGATATGTGCTTAGACTGTGCCTTGTAGTCTGTGTCTAATGTAAGTGACTGTATGTGACTATTTATACACCCAGTGCTCACGACGATGGTGAATTTCGCCGCTGAGTTGAAGTCGATGGTGAATACCAACGTAAGATATCAACTTTTCCATTATTAGTGTTGGGAAGTGTGTTGATTGTGTACCCCGACCAGATGGTGATGCCTGGACTATATTGGTGTCTAGAGAATAGTGTAATGTTGTGCATTGACTATGGAGTAAATCGCTAATTTGTGTCAACTACATTTTTTGCTAAGTTAAATGTGCCTGTTAATGTAATTACTAAGCCCTTAAGTGTCGAAATGGGTGACGGTAGGACTATGCCAATTGCATAGTGTGTGTCTGGAATTATTATCGACATAGAGGGTAGTCTTTTCCCTGTGAATTGTCTAGTGATGCCTATACCAAGCTCTAATGTAGTGTTAGGCATGAATTTGCTTAAGGACCACAAGGCCAGTATTAAGTGCCATAGGATGATTATCTCTTTTTTTGTGACTAGTGGAAAACGGGTAGTGGCTCGTGGTGATTGGGGCGGGTTCCATTGTCCGTTATTGTTGATGATGAAAGCTCAGAAATCTTTGGACAAGAAATGTAATTCTTTCTTAGCTTATGTGGTTGATGTAAAGAAGGAAGAGAATGTAGTGTCCGATATTTTCGTAGTGTCTGAATATCCCAAAGTGTTCCCTGAGGAATCGTCTGGCTTACCGCTGATCAGGGAAGTTAAATATAAGATCGACTTAGTGACAGGGGCTACGTCGGTTACCAAAGCTCCGTATAGATTAAGATCCTTCAGAAATTCGTGAAATGATGTCCTAAATTCAAGAACTGCTGGACCGCGGGTTCATTCGTCTGAGTTCTTTGCCGTGGGGTGCACCAGTGTTATTTGTGAAAAAGAATGATGGTACACTTGAATGTGTATAAATTATAGTGAATTAAATAAAAGAACAGTGAAGAATAAGTATCCGCTTCCTAGGGTAGATGACTTATTCGATCAGCTTCAACGAATTTCATTCTTTTCAAAAAATAGATTTACATTCAAAATATCATCAGGTTCGTGTTGTTGAATATGACATTCCTAAGATTTCATTTCGTACTCATTATCGTCATTATGAGTTCTTAATGATTCCGTTTGGGTTAACCAATGCTCCAATAAATTTCATGGAACTTATGCATAGGATGTGTAAACCCTTTTTGGGTAAGTTTGTTATCATGTTTATTGATGATATCTTAGTGTACTCCAAAACCGAATCCAAGCATGCTGAGCATTTAAGACAAGTGTTAGAACTCCTAAGACGTGAACAATTGTGTGTAAAATTTTCAAAGTGTGAGTTTTGGTTACATAAAGTTCAAATTTTTGGTTCATGTTATCTGTGATGAAGGTATTAAAGTGGATCCAATTAAGATTAAAGTTGTGAGGAGTTGGATTTAACCAAAGAATCCGACAGAAATTGAGATTTTTCTAGGATTGGCCGGGTACTACCGACGATTTAGTAAAGATTTTTCAAAGATTGCAAGTTCTTTGACAAAGCTAACTAGAATGTGTCTTTTCAGTGAGAGAATGAACAAGAAACTGCATTTCAGATTTTGAAAAAGTTTGTTATGTCAAGCACTAGTGTTAGCATTACCTGAGGGATCCGACGACCTCGTTGCATATTGCGACGCGTCTTTATCCGGTGTTGGCTGTGTATTAAGGCAAAGAGATCGTGTAATTGCATATGTGTCTTAACAAGTTAAAACCAAGTGAAAAGAATTATCCAGCTCATGAGTTAGAAATGGCTGCAGCTGTGTTTACATTAAAGTTATGGGGATATTCTCCTTGTAGTACGCATCATATTATCTGTACTAATCATAAAAGTTTATAGTATATCTTTTCGTAGAAAGAGATGGATATGCATCAGAGAAAATGCCAAGAATTGACTAAAGATTGTGATTATGAGTGTTCGGTGTCATCTTGGTAAAGTCAATGTGTATTATCTCTGCAAGTGTAAAGTGAAAGGTACAAGTCAGATTCTACCTCTTCAAGATTCGAAAGTAGAAACGAATAAGAAATTAGTGGGGGAACCTGTTAGAGTTTTGGACCAAAAAGTGATCAAGTTATGTATGAAACAGACGCCACTAGTGCTCGTGAATGGAAGCATAGTTTAGGCACCAATCTGACATGGAAGACCTATGTATTGATGACTTCAAGATACCCTCATTTGTTTGACCTTGACCAGATTCAGAGGACGGAATCTCCTTTAAGGGGGTAGATTTGTAACATCCTAGCTTTGGGCCTAGTAGGTAATGACCTATTTACACTTCTGTGTTAGTATAGTGATTTTAATAATTATGTGTTTTATAATTATTGTGTATGGGATAATGTGCGTTTTGTGACAAGGGTCACAGAACATATTTCCTTTTGTGAATTGGACTTAAAATGAATAAGTTATTAATGATTTTGAGTTTCAGATAACTGATAAATACCCGTGTATTGTGGGGTGTGAGTTTTAAACCCTTTTAATATACCTGTGACTTATCTCATTTGAGATATTTTCCCAAAAACACCACTCATTCTTTCTTCTCTACTCTTTAACCCTAATTCTTTAAATCATTTCTAATCTCAAATCAGTCACATAATCTTGTCCCTTGTGTTCTACTAATCATTTTAAGGTAAACCATGACTGATTTCATGATCTAAATCTCTTGCAAATTGGGTTTTTGTGTGATTTGGTTAAAAGTGGGTTTTTGAATCAAATCTTGTATTTAAAGTGTTGTTTATATCAAATTGATGTTAGTAAACATTTGTATATGAGTTATATATGTTTTCTAAGTGATTTGTAGTGTCAAAATAGTGCAAAAACGAGATTTGGGGCTCAAAATGACGAAAACAGCGACCTGATACTGATGAACAGCTCCCGTACGGTTGCAGGATGTATCCGTACGGTTACGGAGTGTATCCGGACCATTTTGGGTGCAACTGGGCGGTTGCAGGGTGCAACCGGGCGGTTGCAACCGCTCCCGCGCGGTTGCAGTCTGACAGCCTTTTGGAAAACTTGTTTTGGCCGTAACTTTCAAACCGTAACTCCGTTTTTGATGAATAAACTACTGTTGGAAACGTAATGAGATTTAATTTCTAATGGTGAAGTTTTAAGACACTGAATCAAAGTTTAATTTGGGTCAAAATGATGGAATAACATTTATGCCTCGTTTTATACGCGTGTAATAGTTGCAATTGAATGGGGAACCGTGTAAACTTGTCATATATGGATATATTAGGCTATATGATATTGTTTAGAGTATGAATTGATAATATTATTGATTGGATATATGCTAACTTGAGATATGATTTTCTCAGGTAATAAAGGAACGAAGAAGACTCAGTGATATAAGACAACTGAGTGCTTGTGCTTCCAGGTGAGTGGGATTATCTTTATAGATGTGATTATATAGTGAATAGTATAGTGATCCATGCCATGCTTATAATTAGACTGTGTAATGAGTCTGTGACCAGTGCAGCGACTATATGTGATTACGTGCGCACCCAGTGATCTCGTCGAGGTGTTTTGTGCGACGTAAGATGTCAATGCTATTTACCTTGTGTATTTAGGGTAATAGTATTGGGTCCAAGTGTTACTAGTTAGTGGTATAGTGTGAATGACGAGTGCATCGCGTCTGGAAGACTACACCAGTGACTCAGTAGTGTGGACTATCGGTATATTCTAGCTTGATCAGCTATGGGTTGCCGGTCCTCTTGTGTATGGCTTTAAGTGATTAGTGACCAGTGCCTTTAAGCTGTGCTTGATGCTTGTAGTGATGTCCACCTAGATATTTCCATTCACTTAGCGTTATGCTAATTTCCCCATAGTGTTTTGCCCTGCAGGTATTGATTAGCAGCTTTTGGTGGGTTTTGCAAGGCAAGTGAAGATGTTTGACACAGTGAATAACTCTGATGTTTTGTAATAAATTATATGGTAAAATGGTTTGTATTAATAACGTAACACCTGTGATTTTTTGTAATCATATAAGTATGTACTAATATATGATATGTAAATTAATCAGTTATCCGCTGTGAGTGTCTTTTTAAAAAAAAAAATGTGTGTGTAAAAAGTACGGTGTTACAACCCCACTCGCACCTGTAGATTCTGTGAATGTAATTACTAGTGTTGAAACTGAAGCTAGTAAACCGAATAAGTGTAGGGGAATGGTAGAGGAAAAGCTTGTGGATACACCCGAGGATAGTGTTACTGATAAATCCATGAGGAAGTTGTATAATCGCTTTAGGAATTCAATGTCTGAGAAAGATGAGCATGTTAGGAACATATTGGTGTCAAATCTTTCTAGAAAGCAGAAGGAAAAACTTAGGGTGTTGACCAAGGAGTCAAAGATGGCAGATGTTTGGTTATTAAATGCGATTGGGTATAAGAATTCTATTAAAGGTTTCGGTGGGTTGAAGGATGGAACCGCATACCATCCGGGCATTAGTTGAGAAGGAAGATGAGTCAAGTGCGCGACTCCGGAATAAACATCGCCCAACCTTGTAAAGTTTGTAAGCAATTCTTTTTATTTATGTTGCATTCATTTTAAAACCATAAAACCCATATAAAAAAATGGTACCAGATACAAGGTTTATCGCGACCGGGATTGCCCCAATCGCGACCGCGATTCAGCTCCAGACCAAAATGCGTTTTTCCTTTTATTTGCTGTTTGTTTGAGACTATTTTTATTTCTTTGGTTTATAATTCGGATAATTGTATTTGATATTCTTAAAACTATGTACTTGGATAATTTGATGGGGTGTTTTGGTACCGAGGTGGTACCACCCCATCATTTGCATGCGTGGTTTTTATTCTTATTTACAGGTTACAATGATTCACATGCTATTAATTTTCAAAGACTGGCATTATGTTCAGCGACTTATATTGCATTTGATGATAATTGTGTGATTGATGTTCGAGTAGATGCCGATGTTCTTATGTTGGCAGTAAGTTCAGCGCCATCGTGCACCATCTCTCCATGATCTCAGGATCTAAAAATCCGGGTTTCTTTTTATTTTTCCCTTTTCACTATAGTCCTCTCGAATTTATCTTTAATTTCCAGATTTTATGTAAGTGAGGGCATTACATGATCTTAAGTGTAGAGGGGAGATAAATCCTCGCAGACATTTGTCGCCAATTTGAAAATTTTATGGACTTTTTGAGTAAGTTTTTGTTAAAAAAAAAAGAAACAATAAGGAAGCAAAGTCTTCCATTAAAAATAAGGGAGCAAATGAAATGTCCCGTTCATATTGATTATAAACGTTCCATATTAATTGATTTCGTCGCGAAGTTTTGACCTCTATATGAGACATTTTTCAAAGACTGCATTCATTTTTAAAACAACCATAACCTTTATTTTATCTATAAAGGTTTAAAAAGCATTGCGTAGATTATCAAATAATGATAATCTAAAATATACCGTTTACACACGACCATTACATAATGGTTTACAATAAGAATATATTACATCAAAAATAAGTTTCTTGAATGCAGTTTTTACATAATATCATACAAGCATGGACTCCAAATCTTGTCCTTATTTTAGTATGCTACAGCGGAAGCTCTTAATAATCACCTGAGAATAAACATGCTTAAAACGTCAACAAAAATATTGGTGAGTTATAGGTTTAACCTATATATCATCAAATCATAATAATATACCACATGATTTCATATTTCAATATACATCCCATACATAGAGATAAAATTCATTCATATGGTGAACACCTGGTAACCGACATTAACAAGATGCATATAAGAATATCCCCTATCATTCTGGGAAATCCTTCGGACATGATAAAAACAAATTCGAAGTACTAAAGCATCCGGTACTTTGGATGGGGTTCGTTAGGCCCAATAGATCTATCTTTAGGATTCGCGTCAATTAGTAGATCGGTTTACTAATTGTTAGGCTACCAAGCAAAAGGGGCATATTCGGCTTCGATCATTCACCCATATAATGTAGTTTCATTTACTTGTGTCTATTTCGTAAAACATTTATATAACTGCATGTATTCTCATCCCAAAATATTAGATTTTAAAAGTGGGACTATAACTCACTTTCACAGATTTACTTCGTCGGGAAGTAAGACTTGGCCACTGGTCGATTCACAAACCTATAACAAATACGTACATATATATCAAAGTATGTTCAAAATATATTTACAACATTTTTTTAATACGTTTTACTGTTTTAAGTTTATTAAGTCAGCTGTCCTCGTTAGTAACCTACAACTAGTTGTCCACAGTTGGATGTACAGAAATAAATTGATATATATTATCTTCAATCAATCCACGACCATACGTCTCAGGCTAGATCACAACTCAAAGTATATATATTTTTGGAATCAACCTCAACCCTGTATAGCTAACTCCAACATTACTGCATATAGAGTGTCTATGGTTGTTCCAAATAACATATATACATTGGTCGATATGATATGTCAAAACATTTGCATACGTGTCTATGGTATCCCAAGATTACATAATATATTAGAATACATGTATAATACAATATAAGTTAGCTAATATATGATTAATATAGATTTGTTACCAATTTTCACGTAGCTACAACAAGCAAAAATATCCAATCTTGTTTTACCCATATTTCTTCGTTTTAAATCCATTTTGAGTGAATTAAATTGATATGGTTTCATATTGAACTCTATTTTATGAATCTAAATAGAAAAAGTATAGGTTTATAGTCAAAAATATAAGTTACAGGTCATTTTTGTAAGAGGTAGTCATTTCAGTCGAAAGAACGACATCTTGATGACCATTTTGAAAAACATACTTCCACTTTGGGTTTAATCATGATTTTTGGATATAGTTACATGTTAATAAGAAAAATCATTTTCCCAGAAGAACAACTTTTAAATCAAAGTTTATCATAGTTTTTAATTAACTAATCCAAAACAGCCCGCGGTGTTACTACGACGGCGTATATCCGGTTTTACGTTGTTTTTCGTGTTTTCAGGTTTTAAATCATTAAGTTAGCATATCATATAGATATAGAACATGTTTTTAGTTGATTTTAAATTTCAAGTTAGAAGGATTAACTTTTGTTTGCGAACAAGTTTAGAATTAACTAAACTATGTTCTAGTGATTACAAGTTTAAACCTTCGAATAAGATGGTTTTATATGTATGAATCGAATGATGTTATGAACATAATTACTACCTCAAGTTTAGTAGGTAAACCTACTGGAAGTGACAAGAAATGATCTAGCTTCAAAGGATCTTGGATGGCTTGAAAGTTCTTGAAGTAGAATCATGACACGAAAACAAGTTCAAGTAAGATTATCACTCGAATTAAGATAGTTATAGTTATAGGAATTGAATCAAAGTTTGTATATGAGTATTACCTTGATTTAGAATGATATATTACTGTAAACAACAAGGATTTCTTGAGGTTGGAATATCACTTTACAAGATTGGAATTGAGCTAGTAAACTTGGAAGTATTCTTGATTTTATGAAACTAGAACTTGTAGAATTTATGAAGAACACTTAGAACTTGAAGATGGAACTTGAGAGAGATCAATTAGATGAAGAAAATTGAAGAATTAAAGTGTTTGTAGGTGTTTTTGGTCGTTGGTATATGGATTAGATATAAAGGATATGTAATTTTGTTTTTATGTAAATAAGTCATGAATGATTACTCATATTTTTGTAATTTTATGAGATATTTCATGCTAGTTTCCAAATGATGGTTCTCACATGTGTTAGGTGACTCACATGGGCTGCTAAGAGCTGATCATTAGAGTATATATACCAAAAGTACATACATCTAAAAGCTGTGTATTGTACGAGTACGAATACGGGTGCATACGAGTAAAATTATTGATGAAACTGAACGAGGATGTAATTGTAAGCATTTTTGTTAAGTAGAAGTATTTTGATAAGTGTCTTGAAGTCTTTCAAAAGTGTATAAATACATATTAAAACACTACATGTATATACATTTTAACTGAGTCGTTAAGTCATCGTTAGTCGTTACATGTAAATGTTGTTTTGAAACCTTTAGGTTAATGATCTTGTTAAATGTTGTTAACCCATTGTTTATTATATCTAAAGAGATGTTAAATTATTACATTATCATGATATTATGATATATTAATATATCTTAGTATGATATATATACAGTTAAATGTTGTTACAACGATAATCGTTACATATGTGTCTCGTTTCAAAATCATTAAGTTAGTAGTCTTGTTTTTACATATATAGTTCATTGTTAATACACTTAATGACATGTTTACTTATCATTTATCATGATTAAACATAGTGTATTAATATCTTAATATGATTCATATGTATTTAGTAAGACGTTGTTATAACGATAATCGTTATATATATCGTTTCGAGTTTCTTAATTCAATAAACTCAATTTTTTGTATATAACTCATTGTTAAAATACCTAATGAGATACTTACTTATAATAATATCATGTTAACTATATATAATCATATATATGTCATCATATAGTTTTTACAAGTTTTAACGTTCGTGAATCACCAGTCAACTTGGGTGGTCAATTGTCTATATGAAACCTATTTCAATTAATCAAGTCTTAACAAGTTTGATTGCTTAACATGTTGGAAACACTTAATCATGTAAATATCAATTTCATTTAATATATATAAACATGGAAAAGTTTGGGTCACTACAGCAAAGTCTTCCAGGATATTTAAAATCAAAATTGTAGGATGATTCAAGTGCATCCATAAAAGAAGTCAAGTCTTCCGAATTTTCGTCTTACTTGGTGTAGGAGACTTCCTAATCTACATCATTTCATACTAACATTGGTTGATGCATCATTTCATGATGTATTACACCGATGTATCGTACCGTGGGAAGAGGAGTCTCGAGCTTCAACATGTGCTGTCTTCTTGATGAAGAGCAATGGCTTCATGCTAGTCTCGCAAGACAACACACGCCATGGTCAAAAGCCAGGGTACCCTTTAAAATACGGGAATGTATTATATGCTTCCTATATTTTTTAAAACTAGCATAAAAGCTAGATACGTGGGAAGCGGGGTCCAAGGATCTTAATTAAAATTAACCAAGTGTTTAAACACTTCCAGGAGAATCGAGTCCTCCCATGTTGTTCTTAGGAAGTAATGTCTTCCGAAACTTGTAAGTAAATTCTTGCAAGTTAAGTTGAGTTTTAAAAGACCATTGCTTGAAAGTAAAGTCTTTCAGGCTTCGTGCACTAGACCCCCTAAAAAATTTACACCCAAGGTAGTTGCTTTCTCATCGCCTTTGAACCGGGAGGTAGTTCACTTCGATGATATACCGGGTTGGCAACTACCCGTGCGGCTGTCCCACAATCGGGAAGGCTTGTATGCACTCCGCCTTTTGAGCCCAAGACAATTGTTATCTCATCGCTTTCGAACAGGGAAGTAGTTTATCCTAGATAATATACCAGGGTAATAATTGTCCGTGCGGCTGTCTCAAAACCGAGATGGATTTGAAAGCACATAACCTTAAAACCCAAAATTTCTGGAAAACTTGTTTTGTGTAAAAACTTAACTTGTTTTCCCGTTCTTAAAATGAAAAAATGGTTTTATAAAGGTCTTGTTTTCCCTAAGGCTAAATTTTTCTAGGTTCCATACGTGGTGTTCTTGATTCGGGGTATTGAAGCTGTTTGGTAATCACATGTTCGATTTTGGAGATTGTATTTGATTGAAGGCTTGAACCTTGTGCTTGTTATGTTGAAGACTACACGATATGGAATTATTGCTTTTGAAGATGTTATCGGTATGTCTTGATTCTATAATTTTTGAAGACTTGTCCGAGTGTGTTTGTTTCTACATAAGTTAACATTATTTGAAGATAGACTTGCTTGTGGACATAGACTTGCTTGTGGACAAGCAAGGTTCAAGTGTAGGGGATTTGATATCGCTCAAATTATACATATTTTATGTTACTATATCAGGTTCTGTTCGTATTCATTTTGTGATATTTTGAAGTTATAATGAGGTTTTTATGAAGTTTATAGCCTTTTAGTTCAAGTGATGTTTTGGAAGTATTCTTGGTGGGTTACAAGAGCTTTTGAGCTAAAAAGATGATTGTTGAAGAATGTTCAAATTCTAGTTTGCGCGTCTCCACCGTTTTGGCCATAACTTGAGCATACAGACTCGAAAAAAGGTGAATCTAAAGCCCAGACATCCGTAACTCAGAGTTCTACGATAATCAAGAATTAAATCTACTTTTGGTGCTGTGCATATCACGTTCGTGATGGGGGATTGCGGCCGCGATTCGAAGACAGAATTCTGGAGTTTTTCGAGCAGCAACGAATCCCGGTCGCGATTGACCTATTGCAGCCGCGATTCAGGGTTGGTTAGGGGTCCATTTCAGCCCTATAAATACGTCATTTAACCTCAACTTTGGGGGATCGAATTATTTACGAATCCAGAGGCTAGAAGGTTCGTTTTTAGAGGTTTTAAAGCCATTCTTCATCAAATCTAAAGGGCTTTCATCTAGGATTGAAGATTGGATCATTAAAAAATCGTTGGTACTCTAGATTTCATCTCTTTTAGTGATAAAACTATGAATTCTTATTGTTTCCATTGTTTGTTTGATGTTATGATCATGTTTGGCTAAACCCCTTAGTGTTTGCTAAGATGTAATAGCTTTTGATTGTTGGATTGTTCTTTATTTCATGGATTTAATGTTTGACTGATTTAGTTTATTTTAAGTTTGGTCAAAGACCCATTATTATGCATGCTTTCTACTTTAATTCAATTATATATGTTATCAATTAGTAATTATGAGATAATTGATGGTAGATAATGTGTACTTCAACACATTTAGTGATCTAGACGATTAGGGCTTTGATTTCAAGTGATTTTATTAAGGAACTAATCGATAATTGAATGGTAGGTTTGCATCATAATCGTGATAATTACATTGAGTGATCTTTCTAGTTAGGATTTTAAGTGATTTTAATCCGGATCAAATCTTAATAGCTGAATCAAATTGATTAATGATTATTGTGTTCAATCAAAAGATCCATTATTGTGCAAATTGGTTACTTTACTTTAATTACATAATTTGTTACCTAGTTTATGTGAGTTTATTAGTGATAAACGGATTATGCTTCAACTCTTAGGAGATTTAGGCATTTACATGGGAGTGTGAATGGTAATTAGTTGGTAATTTGATTGCACAGTCGTGTAGTTGCTCCGAGTGATCGGTGTAATGAAGGTTTTATGTGAGTTTAACCTAGATTGAATCACAATAGTTTTATCATGCATTATTTGATTGTTTCGAATGAGATTAATGTGAGTTAGTCAAGTTTGAATAATTGAATTATAACTTATCATACATTTAATCAGTTTTAACATAAAGAACAATCTACATCACTAGTGAATCATCTGAGTGAACACTGCTTCGTCCATCTGGTTATTCATGTTATTTATTTTTGCGTTATTAGTTTATTCAAACTCCCATTTTACAACATAAATCTTCAGAATAATTATCAGTCTTAAAATCTTAAATGCTGCTCCCTGTGAACGAATTCGTAACTATATTACAATAAGATTAGGTGTGTCTAACGCATATCAGCATCCTCTAGAGGTAGAAATAGCAGACAATAAAATCGTTATGGTATATAGTGTCTTTAATGAAATGCCCCGTTATATCAATTATAAATGTTACATAATAATTGATTTCATTGCTAGGTATTTGACCTCTATATGATACATTTTACAAACATTGCATTCATTTTTAAGAGACAAACTTTCATTACAACGAAAGTTGATAGGCATGCATACCATTTCATAAAATATCCAACTATAAATGACTTAATAATAATCTTGTTGAACTCAACGACTCGAATGCAACGTATTTTGAAATATGCCATGAATGACTCCAAGTAATATCTTTAAAATGAGCAAATGCACAGCGGAAGATTTCTTTCAAACCTGAGAATAAACATGCTTTCAAGTGTCAACCAAAAGGTTGGTGAGTTCATTAGTTTATCATAAATAATCATTTCCATTAATTTAATAGACCACAAGATTTTCATTTCCATTTCTCATAAACATCATGCATCTGCATAAAAATCATTCATATGAATTGAACACCTGGTAACCGACATTAACAAGATGCACATAGAATATCCCCAAACAGAAACTCGTCTATAATATAAACTCGAAGTACTAAAGCATACCATTTTCCAGTATAGGGGGTGTTAGTGCCCGTAGATCTACCTTTAGGATTCGCGTCAATTAGGGTATCTATTCCCTAATTCTTAGGCTACCAAGCTAAAAGGGGTGATATTCGATTTCGATAATCCAACCATAGAATATAATTTTGAGTACTTGTGTCTATTTCGTAAAATATTTATAAAAACAGCGCATGTATTCTCAGTCCCAAAAATATATATTGTAAAAACATTTAAAAAGGGAGCAAATGAAACTCACAATACTGTATTTTGTAGCAATAATTCAAATGACAGCACTGAACAAATGCAGGGTTGGCCTCGGATTCACGAAACTATATTAAGTATATATATTTATATGTTGGTCAATATCTGTTTAACAATTTAGGTCAAGTCGTATTGTATCACAATTCTAATGCTCGAGATTGATATGCAAAAGTCAACTTAACCCAGAATGACTTCCAAAATCTATACATGTTTATTATATAACTTAAATATAGTCGTTTTATATATTTAAATATATTTATCAAATTTTATTAAAGTTAATAATACAAGTCATTTATTAATAAATAAAAATTTATATTAAAATTTATATATGAAGAAAATATACTTTTATATATCTTAAGTAATAAAATTTATAAAGTTCACTTAATATTATAAAAATATAGTGGTATGAATTGTTAATGTAATTATATTTCGTGTGATAGAAATATCTTTGATCACATATTTATTTGATAAAATAATATGGGTACAAGTTGTATTATTTTGTAATAATAATAATTATTATTATTATTCTACTAATAATGATAATAACAATATTTATTTAAAATGATAATTCTAATCATGATGATTTTAATAATAACGATACTTTTTAATATTAACTGTAATAATAATATTTTATATAAAAATAATAATTCTACTTAAAATGATAATTTTTAATAATAATAATAATAATACTAAGATGATAATAATAATGATATTTTATAATAACAATGATATTTCTATTAAAAATAATAATTTTAATAAAAGTGATAGTTTTAATATTAATGATACTTTTAATAATAATAATAATGATAAAAATAATGAAAACGATATTTTTATCTAAATCAATATCTTACAATATTTTAATTTCATCATGATACTTATGCTCATTATTTCCTAATCGATTTGTTTAATAGCTTTTAGTCCTCTTTTATATCGCATTCATAATAACGATAATAATAGTAATCATAATAATTAGATGATACTAATATTAGTTTTAATGATAATGATACTATATTAATAATAACCTTAGTGATAATAACGACAGTATTAATAATAATAATAACAATTTTTAATGATAATACTTATATTGGTAACGATAATAATAGTAATAATAATAATTATTATATAATAATAATAACGACGATAATAACGACGATAGTAATAATAATAATCATTTTAATAATAATACTAAAAGTAATGATAATTCAGTTGGCTATAACTATTAATCCGTTCATCGAAACCATACGTTTTCTAAATGAAAAGTTATTAATTTTTCGCCAGCTTTCCAACGACATGCATATGATATACCTTATTTCAGTAGCATATGTATTAAATTCATGATTTATCATAAACTATTTAACGATGAAATTAATCATACAAGCATGCATAATCATATATACTCGAGCACAAGTCAGGGATACACTATTAATATATAAAAATAAGATATGAGTGCTCACGTATGAATATTGTGATTCAATATTGCAGGAAAATACGTAGACACGACGGAGATGATAAACAATAGGTTTAACTTACGAGCAATACCTCCGAACAATACCCATAACCTCCATAGCTACAACCCATAATTCCAAAGCTTTAACTCATTTGAAAAACCATTTTGAAATCACACAAACATAACCTCGTCGTAGTATTTTATGTATAATGCTAATAATAATACTACTAATACTAATAATATATATATATATATATATATATATATATATATATATATATATATATATATATATATATATATATGTGTGTGTGTGTGTGTGTGTGTGTGTGTGTGTGTGTGTGTGCGTGTGTGTACAACGAGAGAGATTGAGATAAATTGGGTGAATGGATTCGGCCGAAGTGGTCGAGCTTTATAGGCCATCCTGGAGTCACCAGCCCCGCGATGGCAGAGCTCATCTATCAATACGGGCCGCGATCGTGATCCCCTACCATCCAGCTCACACTTCAATGATTCAAGGCTGCCGACAGTGTTAATATAAATTTTAATATATAATTATTTATTTTATATAATTATATAAATATTATATTATATTCTCTTGTATAGTTAACCTATAATTTTAGTTCCGATGACTTGTACGTTTATGCTCGACTAATGTCCCGGTTCCGGTTTTTCGAACGACGTCTCGTACGCTTACAAAACTTGTATTAAACGATACACGACTTGTACCTTTATCTATAAATAGACTTAAATTGCCAATAAACTATATCACTCTAAGTGTAACATGATCGTTCGAGTGTTTTGGTCATTTGCTTCATTAAATTATCGTCTTGTTATATATATATATATATATATATATATATATATATATATATATATATATATATATATATATAATAGTATTCTATATAATAGTATTCTTTTAAATCAAAACGTTTTATATCTAGTTAATATTATATTTAATTACTTTGTAAAATATATATCTATATATATTTAATATATATGTCTTCATTTAAAAATATAACTTTGTACATATTATTAAAACATTTATTTTATAATAATATTTAGTTTTTCAAAACTAATTATATTTCAAAGTTTATATGATTAAAATCTTTTCGAAATTATTGTTTAGTGATACTTTTACCTTTTTGAAACGATAAAAATATATTTGAAAATTTATAATACAAAGCTTTAATGAAGTTCTTTAAAATTCATAAAAAAATTATCTTATAAAACATTTTAATAATAAAGTTCTTTTTTAAACTAAAAAATGTTTTGTACGTTTGAAACTAAATCAAATAAATATGATAATTTTGTTTTTCAAAACTAAATATGATTAAGAATCATTTTGTTAAAAGTTTAAAATAATGAAAATTGTTATATCATAAAATGTTTTAGAAAAATAAAAATATAAATACTCATAATAGGTTTCAAGTTTTTATATTATCGTTTGATGATGAAGCGTGGGATAAAGTCCAAAGGTTAAATGAACGTATGGAATCATTTTAAGGTAAAACGTTGATATCTATTTTCTAAGTTATCTATATTCCATAACTTTACTTTCTCATTAAATATTATGAAATCTAATAATTACCGTATCAAAAGTCACTAGGAAAATATTGTAAAAGAATAATTGAAATCAAACAGGAATCTCCACTAACCCTTGTCTAGTTCCCGTTAATTGACACATTTGTTCTTACTTGTAAATCACTTTACCATTTTCCGAATGTTGTTAAAACGAATAGATTTCTTAAATCATAGTGGACCTCACGACGGAGACTTATCATAATATCACAATACATCTGATAATTCAATCATTTGATATTATCTTTTAATTCCATTGGCAAATACGATCATGTAAAGTATTATACCTAATACTATGTTAACTTTTTCATGTTATACTATATATACATATATATACGTATATATTCCTATCCAATTATAATGGTTCGTGAATCGTCGGGGTTTGGTCGAGGTTAAATGAATGTAAGAACACAGTTTATAATTTTTGAGATTCAACTTAACAAACTTTGCTTATCGTGTCGGAATAACATAAAGATTAAGTTTAAACTTGGTCGGAAATTTCCGGGTCGTCACATTTAAGGGATGTGAAATTATTTTTGATGATGAGAAATTTGCTATAGATTTAATACCCATGCATATGGGAGAATTTCAAGTAATTATATGTATGGATTGGCTTGATGACAATGAAGGAATAATATTATGTCGAAAGAAAATAGTATTATTTTAAACACCAAGTGGAAAGGTTATTTGGATTTATGGAGAACGGGCTAGACGTGCTATTCCTATATGTACGTATGTTAGAGCCAAACGATTTTTGTCCCGTGGGTGTTGTGCATTTTTGGCACATGTGATCGATGATTGAAAGAAGGTTTTAGAGGTAAATGATGTACCGGTAGTTAAAGAGTATTTAAATGTGTTTCCGGATGAATTGCCCGGTGTTCCTCCCGAACAAGAAGTAGAGTTTTGAATAGAGTTAATTCCCAGAGCCATGTCAACTGCCAAAGCACCACATCAATTAGCTCCATCGGAAATGAGGGAAATGATGACTCAATTACAAGATTTGCTAGACAAAGGTTTTATTCGTCCTAGTAGCTCATCTTGTGGAGCTCCGGTTCTATTTGTGAAAAAGAAAGATGGAACAATGAGAATGTGCATCGATTATCGTGAATTAAATAAGGTTACCATTAAGAATAAATATCCATTGCCGAGGATAGATATGATGCCCCGTACAAAACCATCGTGTACGAATCATCAACAACAGGATCATTACAAGGTTAAGTACTATATGCTGTAATAAAAGAAGTTGCATTCATGATAGAAAGGTGACGTCATAATCGACATCAAATGTTTTACACCAACAGTATGCTTCTACGAATAGCAAGCATGAATAAATGTATGTGACCCTTAGGTCGTTACAAAACATAGTTTCAAATGTATTAAAGTTTGAATGCAAGATAAACAGTTCATGCGGTGATAACACTAGAGCAGCAGGTGTCTACGGCAAGACTAGCACGACAGCGGAAGCAACCTTAAGCACCAGAGAAAAACATGCTTAAAAACGTCAACACAATGGTTGGTGAGCTATAGTTTAAGTATAACAGTATGTAAGGTAGGCCACGAGATTTCAGTGCTACAAAGAGCGTTTCAAAACAGTATGATAAAGTATATGTTAACCGTGGGCACTTGGTAACTAACTTAACGTTTATACCCCCTGAAAGTACACTTGGCAAGTGCGTATGTTTACGAAGTATTAAAAACTCATTAAATGATAGCGCGACTAGCCCGAGTGGGGATGTCAAACCCTATGGATCCATATCTAAGATTCGCGTTCATGGTTTAAAAACCAATGATTAAACGTTACCGAGCTAAAGGGAATGTTTATGCCGTTGTATAACCCACACATATATAAGTTTAAGTACTCGTGCCTAGTATGTAAAACATAAAATCCGCATGTATTCTCAGTTCCCAAAATAAGTTAAAGTAAAAAGGGAATGCTATAACTAACAATGATAAAGTAGCGGTAAAGTATGACTCGGAAAGTAAGCAAGTAATGAAGGTTGTCCAAACGGGTCCTCAACCTAAGTCAAATAGTACTAAGTCAGTAAATCGTCTGAATAGGTTTAAAAGTATGTAAATAAGGTCTTAAAGGTCATCATCATTCATCATTAAACAAAAGGTGTAAAGTAGGTTTCGTTTATGAAAGTAGTTTAAAACAAAGGCTGAGTTCGGTCAGTCACCACGGCCTCTATACCTACTGAAATAAGGTGAGACCAGTGGACATGGCTCCATATATGAGTCCTTTAGTTGTGGTAAAAATTTCAGAAGCAAACTCGTCTTTGTTTGACCGTGGAGACGGTCTAAGTGCGAGTAGGTCAGAATTTTCAGCACAACGTTAAATGGACATAGTGACGATCGGAGGGCCATAAATCCTAAACCGTAACTCGGATTAAGACGAGTCCTATATGAAAAGTTATCTAATCGAACAGAGATATCTGAAAATCATAATTACAGTAGCCCAGGTCGTACAAGTCAGACACTGAAACAGTAGAACAGTAGGGTCAGTAGGTCCCGGTGGTTCTTGGTGCTCGATGCTTATCATGGTTCTCATCCTTGATGCATATAGCTTCAAGTGTACAACTCGTTGATGTGTTTGCATAATTTTCACCAAGGTTTGACCATCATAACCCAAGTGTAAGCCTAAGACATGAAGCACAACTCACTTAAGTGTTGCAAGTGTTTTGATGAACCAAAGTTACATCAAAGTCTTAGATCTAACACATACATGAACTTTAAAACTAATAATAAGTTACAAACTTGAAAGTGAACTTATGAAATCAAGATCTTAAGTTGTAGAACATAGTTCTTAGTTAGATCTTGAAGATCCAAGAATCAAAAGTCTAGATCAAGCATAAGTATATAAAGTTATAATTAAGGAAAGCTTACTTACATGTTCTTGAACTTTTAAAGTTAACTTTAGTTCAAGAAAGTATGAGATCAAGACTAACTTGTAATACTTGACCATTTGAACAAACAAACATGAAATCAAAGTGCAAAATATAATGAAGTAAACTAAGTAAACAAGTAACTAGTTCAAGGTTGTTCATACTTTAAAGATTCAAGCCTAAGTCTTGATCTTTAGAAAGTAAACTTTAAAGTTTACTTCATGAACTTCAAGTATGATTTACAACCATGAACTTACAATCTTTTTAAAACAATAATTGCAGAACATAAGTTAGTAAGTTTATGTTCTTGAGTGTTCTTGTAAATACAAGATAAAAGAAGAATTAAACTAAAGAGTTTGATCCATAATAACAAGTAAGTAACTACAACTAGTAAGTAACAAATAATCAAAGACAAATAACATTAAACAAAAGAATGATGATGATGAAGAGTGTATGGAATTTGGTTTTTTCAAAGGAAAAAGAAGAGAATTATTTGTTCATGCCACTTACAAGAAAGGAGAGAATTTGAGAGAAAGTTTGGGAGAAAAAAAATGGAAGCAAGTAAGTGTGTTTGAGAATGAGAGAAAGTAGGAGTGAGTAAGTAATCAAAAAAAGATTTTGACTCCCCTTGTACACCCTAGTGCCGACGGTTCACAAAGCAAGAGGGGGGAGGAGATTACTCACTAGGTCTTGCATGTTAAAGTCTCTAAAAGTTGGTTATTAGTGTGCATGGTGTTGGAAGAACAAGTAACTAGATTCCAATTACCTTAAACAAATTAGTTATGTTCCAAATGTAATACTTACATGTAGTAAAAATGGGCTAGTTAATCCAATAAGGTGTAGGGTGGGTTTATAAGCCCATATTCATGAGTCCATTAACATTAACAAGGCCCTAGTTCAAGTAATTAACAAGTAAATCCATTTAAAGCCCAAGTAATTAACTAATATCCATAGTTAATTAAAATGATTAATAACACTTAATCATGAATGTAAATAATACTTGAAAATATTATTCGTGCAAGTTTCGTGTGTCACAGAGACGTTTCGGGCATTCAAAAGTCAAGTATGGTTAATCATGGCAACAAGTAAATGTAATAACATACATTCGTTTTATCACATGTATTAATAATAATAATTATTAATAAATAAACGTTGGAAAATCCAAGGTCGTTACATTACCCACCTGTTAAAGAAAATTTCGTCCCGAAATTTAAGCTGAGGTAGATGGAGGAGTCGGGAAAAGGTGAGGATACTTCTGCATCATTTGATCCTCTCGTTCCCAAGTAAACTCAGGTCCTCGTTTGGCATTCCATCATACTCGGACGATCAGAATCTTGTTGCATTTCGAAGTTTTGATCTCACGATCCATAATCTCAACAGGTTATTCCACAAAGTGGAGTTTGTCATCAATTGTAAGTTCCTCAAGTGGTATGATAAGTTCGGGTGCAGCAAGACACTTCTTCAAGTTTGACACGTGGAAGGTAGGATGAACTGAGTTCAATTGTGCTGGTAGATCCAAACGGTAAGCAACGGGTCCAACACGTTCCAAAATTTCGAAAGGACCAATGTATCGTGGGTTTAACTTTCCACGTTTTCCAAAGCGAATCACACCTTTCCAAGGTGCAACCTTCAACATTACATGATCACCAACATTGAATTCAAAGTCTTTACGTTTAAGATCAGCATAACTCTTTTGACGATCACGGGCAGTCTTAAGTCTAGCTTGAATCTGAGCAATCTTCTCTGTTGTTTCATGGACTACCTCGGGTCTGGTGATTTGCTTTTCGCCTACTTCGGCCCAACAAATAGGAGATCGGCACTTACGGCCATACAATACTTCAAAAGGTGCAGCATTAATGCTTGAGTGATAACTGTTGTTGTATGAGAATTCGGCGAGTGGCAAATGCCTTTCCCAGGCCTTTCCGAAATCGATGACACATGCACGCAACATGTCTTCCAAGGTCTGAATTGTTCGTTCACTTTGCCCGTCAGTCTGAGGGTGATAAGCAGTACTCATGTCAAGACGAGTTCCCATGGCTTCTTGCAAAGAACGCCAAAATCTAGAAGCAAAACGGGGATCGCGATCGGAGATGATCGATAAAGGTACACCATGACGAGATACAACCTCCTTGATGTATAGTTGAGCAAGTCTTTCCATTGTACCTGTTTCCTTCATCGCTAGAAAGTGTGCTGATTTGGTAAGGCGGTCAACAATAACCCAGATGGTATCGTATCCGCCCACCGTCTTTGGTAGCTTGGTGATGAAATCCATCGTTATCCTTTCCCACTTCCATTATGGGATTTTCGGTTGCTGAAGTAACCCAGAAGGTCTCTGATGCTCGGCTTTAACCTTCGAGCAAGTCAAACACTTACCAACATAAGTCGCAACGTCCTTCTTAAGATTCGGCCACCAATACTGTTCTTTAAGGTCGTGGTACTTTTTTCCCGCTCTAGAGTGAATCGAATATCTCGACTTGTTTGCTTCATCAAGTATAAGGTTCCATAGATCTCCATAAAGAGGTACCCAAATTCTTCCGGCAAAACATCGGAGTCCAGACTCCCTAACCTCGAATCGAGAGACAAGTATGTTCAAATGTTCGTGAGATATGTTCTCCTTCTTGAGAGCCTCATCTTAGGCTACTCTGATCTGACTGTTGAGGTTCGAATGAATGGTGATGTTCAGAGCCCTAACACGAAGAGGTGCCGTCCTCTCCTTTCGGCTTAAAGCGTCAGCTACAACATTGGCCTTGTCGGGATGATAACGGAGTTCACAATCGTAGTCGTTGAGCGTCTCGATCCATCGACGCTGTCTCATATTCAGTTGCTTCTGATCGAAGATGTGCTGGAGACTCTTGTGATCGGTGAAAATAGTGCTCTTAGTTCCATACAAATAGTGTCTCCATAATTTGAGTGCAAAGACAACGGCTCCAAGTTCAAGATCATGCGTAGTGTAGTTCCACTCGTGAATCTTCAGTTGTCGGGAGGCATAAGCGATAACCTTTGAGTGTTGCATCAGTACACAACCAAAACCACTTTTCGACGCATCGCAATAAACAACAAAGTCGTCACTACCCTCAGGAAGTGATAAGATAGGTGCGGTGGTTAACTTCTTCTTCAAAGTTTGAAATGCTGATTCGTGTGCGGGTTCCCAAATGAACTTCTTACCCTTGTGAGTCAGTGCGGTCAAAGGACGCGCAATCAGAGAAAATCCTTCAATGAACCTTCGGTAGTAACCGGCGAGACCTAGGAATTGGTGAATGTGGGTCAGAGTAGTGGGAGTCTCCCACTTACTGATAGCTTCAATCTTGGCGGGGTCAACTTTGATACCCTGGTTGCTCACAACATGACCAAGAAACTGGACTTCCTTCAACCAAAATTCACACTTGGAGAATTTGGCGTAAAGTTGCTCTTGTCTCAGGAGTTCAAGTACTAGTCGGAGGTGTTGCTCATGCTCTTCTTCGCTCCTAGAGTAGATGAGGATATCATCTATGAAGACGATAACAAACTTATCCAAGTACGGTTTGCAGACATGATTCATGAGATCCATGAACACGGCAGGTGCGTTGGTTAATCCGAATGGCATCACGAGAAACTCATAATGACCATAACGAGTCCTGAATGCAGTTTTCATCACGTCACTTTCCTTCACCCTCAACTGGTGATAACCAGATCGTAAATCGATCTTTGAGTAAACGCTCGATCCTTGTAGTTGATCAAAAAGATCATCAATTCGTGGAAGAGGATACCGATTCTTGATAGTCAATTTGTTGAGCTCACGGTAGTCGATACACATACGGAAGGATCCATCCTTCTTCTTCACAAACAACACAGGTGCGCCCCAAGGCGAGAAGCTTGGTTGGATAAATCCTCGATCAAGTAGTTCTTATAGTTGGCTCTGTAACTCTTGCATCTCGGAAGGTGCGAGTCTATAAGGTGCGCAAGCTACAGGTGCAGCTCCTGGCACTAAGTCGATCTGAAACTCTACGGCTCTCGGCGGCGGTAAACCAGGCAATTCCTCTGGGAAGACATCGGAAAATTCGTTCACAATTCGAACGTCGTTCACGCTCTTCACCTTAGTTTCTACCATTTTCACATGCGCTAGGTCAGCAAGACGTCCCTTCTTCATAATCTTTTGCGCTTTCACGCAACTAATGAGGTTCAACTTCGAGGTACATCTCTTTCCGTAGATGATCAGTGGCTCACCGTCTCCGTGTGGTATACGAAGAGCTTTATCTCCACAAATAATATCGGCTCTTATTTTTCTCAACCAATCTATACCGACGATCACGTCAAAACTTCCCAATTTGATAGGTATCAAATCAATTTCGAAATCTGCACCAGCTATGTTGATAATAGCTCCTCGACTAATATGGTCAACTTTCTCAAGTTTTCCATTGGCGACCTCGACAAGCATACTCTATTTTAATGGGACTAATGACCAATTAATCTTATCGCAAAAATGTCTACATACATAACTTCTATCTGCACCAGTATCAAACAAGACAGAAGCTAAAAGATTGTTGATTTTGAATATACCTGTCACCAAGTCGGGGTTTTCGTGTGCGTCCCTTGCATTAACATTGAAAGCTCTAGCGCGAGGTGGTCCGCCATCTTTTCGCTTGTTTGGACACACATTTCTAAAATGGCCTGTCTGTCCGCATTCGTAGCACTTCTTCGGTCCATTGGTGTTCGGCTTCCCATTCAAAGTGGTGACCTTGCAGTCCTTCCTGATATGCCCAGACTGTTGGTACTTCTCACAGACAACATTGCAATACCCAGTGTGGTGTTTGTAACACCTCTTGCATTGTGGTAAGGTTCCCTTGTAGTTCGGGTTCGTGTTGGTGTTCGGATTGGGGTTTTCACCATTATTGTTTCCTCTAAAACCCTCATGTCGTTTTGCGGGGTTTTGATCATAGTTCCTTCCCATGTTGTTGTTATTGTTGTGGTTATCCCATTTGTGCTTCTCACTAGTACCCGCTTCAGACTAAGTTTTCTCCGGTTCATCGATGGTTATTTGATTCATTAAAGTATGCGCCATGCGCATCGCTTCGGGAACATTTGGTGGTTTGGACGAGGTGACGTTTCCCTTAATGCTCTTAGGGAGTCCCCAGAAGTATCTCTCCATTCGTTTGAATTCTGGGGTGACCATTGTCAGACACATCAGGGCTAGTTCCAAAAATCTCCTGTTGTAACCATCAAGGTTATTCCCAACGGCCTTTAACTGCATGAATTCCATTTCCATCTTTTGGATTTCGGTTCTCGGACAATACTCCTCAATCATGGCACACTTAAATTCTTCCCATGGCATAGCATACGCCTCATCAATGCCTTGTGCCTGTGCCATTGTGTTCCACCACGTGAGCACGCCGTCAGATAGCGTGCAAGAAGCAAATTTGGTTTTGCTGTCCTCCGAACAGTTGCTAACTCGGAATACTGATTCAAGTTTCTCGAACCATCTGGTGAGACCAACCGGTCCCTCAGTGCCGCTGAAGTTATGAGGTTTACAGCTCTGGAATTCCTTGTAAGTACACCCATTTCGAATGGGTTGAATAACCGGTGGTGGTGGCGGTGGCAGTGGAGCTTGGGGTTGCATTTCCGCAATGGCTACGGCTACACGTTCTTGGATCATCTCTTCAATTTGAGCAGCAGTAGGTGTAGATCGACCATTAGCCATGGTGTTCTAAACAAAAATTTTGACTCAAGTCAAAATCCAGCATTCAAATAGTAATAATACAGTATATAGTAACCAACATGGAATCAAAACATCACATGTTATTAAATAAAGCATCTAGGTACAAATACCACAGAATCATCGTACAGCAATGTAAATAGAACGTCGTGCAAGAATTAAATAACGCAAAGTTCCATTCATTAATAATAATAAGTTTCATACATCTGAATAAGTTCGTACAATACATAAGTGAAGCATAAAACTACAACTAGATTACATAATGAAATCTAAATACAAAAGTCCTACGGTGGTGGTGGGTGTACGATGTCCATAACATGGGTCATCTGGTCCTCTAGCTCAGCAACTCGAGCTCGGAGGGTCTCCACCTCCCTTGTCAATTCCTCGACAGTGGGAGATGGTGGGGCAGGTGGTGCTGGGGGTGCCGGTGGTGCCGGTGGTGCAGACATTACATAACGGGGTGCAGATGTTCCGGCACCAGAAATAGTCAGTACATAATGGGGTGCCTTACGCACTTGTGGGTCAGCAGCGTACATCACAAGCTGCTTACGAGCAGTAACCCTACATCGTCGACCAAACGCGTCAGTGAAGGCTCGTCCTCCGTTGATCCCCGGAATGATGGTACCGTCGAAGCGATACCGCTTCTTCAGCGGGGTGGAGGGTGGTTGAATAGGTACATCAGCAGGGTCCTCATCATCACTGGAGTCGTCTGAGGAGGTGTCGTCAGATGAAGCATCAGTGGATGACGGGTCGTCCGAATCATGTGGTGGCTGTACGGGTGGCTGAACTGGCCGTCCTTGAGCGGCCATCATCTGTTGGTAATGAGCGGGTCCGATCAGAATGAGACATCTATCAGGGGTGCGTCGGCACCAATGGCGATACCGGTTACGGAAAGGACCTTCCCCGAACTCCGCGGGAATCACAATCTCGCCGGAGCGGGGGCAGGGCTGTGATCCTGAGGGTCCGGGGGCAGATGGAGCTGGAATCTTCGAAGGGTCCTGGGCTCCGCTAGAAGTAACCACTGGGACAGGCACCTGGCTGCTAGTCACGGAAGATGAATCGCCGGGGTCACTCGTGGATAGCGGGATCGGTGTGTCGGCAGCAGCAGCAGGTGGGGTGGCTGACGAGTCTCAACTGCCCAAAATGATAGCAGGTTGAGTATCCGACATCTGAACAAGGAAAAATAAATTTTTCCATGTCAGTAAGTCATAAAGCAAGCACGTATTAGGCCAACAGTTTAAATCATATATAACAATAAATAGCATGGCAATAATAACGAATCGTACGGAAGTAGCATGCAATCGAAAGCAAGTAATATCATACAGTAGTGAAATCATGTAATAGCATACGGCATATAGCAGTAAAAGTAAGCAGCAACATGCAGTAAGTTCAGCAGAAACAAGTAAACTAGCAAGTTATAGATTAGTCCTATTAGTGAATCCTACTCGGGTCGGTCTTAGACTCACTAATGCAACCTAATTCCCTACAACCAATGCTCTGATATCAAATGTGATGCCCCGTACAAAACCATCGTGTACAAATCATCAACAACAGGATCATTACAAGGTTAAGTACTATATGATGTAATAAAAGAAGTTGCATTCACGATAGAAAGGTGAAGTCATAATCGACATCAAATGTTTTACACCAACAGTATGCTTCTACGAATAGCAAGCATGAATAAATGTATGTGACCCTTAGGTCATTACAAAACATAGTTTCAAATGTATTAAAGTTTGAATGCAAGATAAACAGTTCATGCGGTGATAACACTAGAGCAGCGGGTGTCTACGGCAAGACTAGCACGACAGCGGAAGCAACCTTAAGCACCTGAGAAAAACTTGCTTAAAAAAGTCAACATAATGGTTGGGGAGCTATAGTTTAAGTATAACAGTATGTAAGGTAGGCCACGAGATTTCAGTGCTACAAAGAGCGTTTCAAAACAGTATGATAAAGTATATGTTAACCGTGGGCACTTGGTAACTAACTTAACGTTTATACCCCCTGAAAGTACACTTGGCAAGTGCGTATGTTTACGAAGTATTAAACACTCGTTAAATGCTAGTGCGACTAGCCCGAGTGGGGATGTCAAACCCTATGGATCCATATCTAAGATTCGCGTTCATGGTTCAAAAACCAATGATTAAACGTTACCGAGCTAAAGGGAATGTTTATGCTGTTGTATAACCCACACATATATAAGTTTAAGTACTCGTGCCTAGTATGTAAAACATAAAATCCGCATGTATTCTCAGTTCCCAAAATAAGTTAAAGTAAAAAGGGAATGCTATAACTAACAATGATAAAGTAGCGGTAAAGTATGACTCGGAAAGTAAGCAAGTAATGAAGGTTGTCCAAACGGGTCCTCAACCTAAGTCAAATAGTACTAAGTCAGTAAATCATCTGAATAGGTTTAAAAGTATGTAAATAAGGTCTTAAAGGTCATCATCATTCATCATTAAACAAAAGGTGTAAAGTAGGTTTCGTTTATGAAAGTAGTTTAAAACAAAGGCTGAGTTCGGTCAGTCACCACGGCCTCTATACCTACTGAAATAAGGTGAGACCAGTGGCCATGGCTCCGTATATGAGTCCTTTAGTTGTGGTAAAAATTTCAGAAGCAAACTCGTCTTCGTTTGACCGTGGTGACGGTCTAAGTGCGAGTAGGTCAGAATTTTCAGCACAACGTTAAATGGACATAGTGATGATCGGAGGGCCATAAATCCTAAACTGTAACTCGGATTAAGACGAGTCCTATATGAAAAGTTATCTACTCAAACAGAGTTATCTGAAAATCATAATTACAGTAGCCCAGGTCATACGGTTCAGACACTGAAACAGTAGAACTGTTGGGTCAGTAGGTTCCGGTGGTTCTTGGTGCTCGATGCTTATCATGGTTCTCATCCTTGATGCATATAGCTTCAAGTGTACAACTCGTTGATGTGTTTGCATCATTTTAACCAAGGTTTGACCATCATAACCCAAGTGTAAGCCTAAGACATGAAGCACAACTCACTTAAGTGTTGCAAGTGTTTTGATGAACCAAAGTTACATCAAAGTCTTAGATCTAACACATACATAAACTTTAAAACTAATAATAAGTTACAAACTTGAAAGTGAACTTATGAAATCAAGATCTTTAGTTGTAGAACATAGTTCTTAGTTAGATCTTGAAGATCCAAGACACGAAAGTCTCGATCAAGCATAAGTATACAAAGTTATAATTAAAGAAAGCTTACTTACATGTTCTTGAACTTTTAAAGTTAACTTTAGTTCAAGAAAGTATGAGATCAAGACTAACTTGTAATACTTGACTATTTGAACCAACAAACATAAAATCAAAGTGCATAATATAAAGAAGTAAACTAAGTAAACAAGTAACTAGTTCAAGGTTGTTCATACTTTAAAGATTCAAGCCTAAGTCTTGATCTTTAGAAAGTAAACTTTAAAGTTTACTTCATGAACTTCAAGTATGATTTACAACCATGAACTTACAATCTTTTTAAAACAATAATTGTAGAACATAAGCTAGTAAGTTTATGTTCTTGAGTGTTCTTGTAAATACAAGATAAAAGAAGAATTAAACTAAAGAGTTTGATCCATAATAACAAGTAAGTAACTACAACTAGTAAGTAACAAATAATCAAAAACAAATAACATTAAACAAAAGAATGATGATGATGAAGAGTGTATGGAATTCGGTTTTTACAAAGGAAAAAGAAGAGAATTATTTGTTCATGCCACTTACAAGAAAGGAGAGAATTTGAGAGAAAGTTTGGGAGAAAAAAAATGGAAGCAAGTAAGTGTGTTTGAGAATGAGAGAAAGTAGGAGTGAGTAAGTAATCAAAAAAAAAAAGATTTTGACTCCCCTTGTACACCCTAGTACCGATGGTTCACAAAGCAAGAGGGGGGAGGAGATTACTCACTAGGTCTTGCATGTTAAAGTCTCCAAAAGTTGGTTATTAGTGTGCATGGTGTTGGAAGAACAAGTAACTAGATTCCAATTACCTTAAACAAACTAGTTATGTTCCAAATGTAATACTTACTTGTAGTAAAAATGGGCTAGTTAATCCAATAAGGTGTAGGGTGGGTTTATAAGCCCATATTCATGAGTCCATTAACATTAACAAGGCTCAAGTTCAAGTAATTAACAAGTAAATCCATTTAAAGCCCAAGTAATTAACTAATATCCATAGTTAATTAAAATGATTAATAAAACTTAATCATGAATGTAAATAATACTTGAAAATATTATCCGTGCAAGTTTCGTGTGTCACAGAGACGTTTCGGGCATTCAAAAGTCAAGTATGGTTAATCATGGCAACAAGTAAATGTAATAACATACATTCGTTTTATCACACGTATTAATAATAATAATTATTAATAAATAAACGTTAGAAAATCCAAGGTCGTTACAATAGAATACTTGTTTGATCAATTACAAGGGGCATGTTTCTTTTCAAAAATAGATCTATGGTCGGGTTATCATCAATTAAAGGTGAAAGAAGAAGATATCTCTAAATGGCTTTTCGCACTAGGTATGGTCATTATGAATTCGTGGTAATGCCATTTGGGTTAACTAATGCTCCGTTCGCGTTTATGGATTTAATGAATAGGGTGTGTCGACCGATGCTCGATAAGTTTGTGATAGTATTCATTGATGATATTTTGGTGTATTCTAAGGGGAAAGAGGAGCATGCGGTGCATTTAATACAAGTGTTAGAAACTTTAAGGAAATAAAAGCTTTTTGCTAAGTTCTCTAAGTGTGAATTTTGGCTCCGCGAAGTTCAAATTTTAGGACATGTCATTAATAAAAAGGGTATTCACGTTGACCCTTCTAAGGTTAAAGAGGTAATGAAATGGGAACCACCTATGAATCCCATCGAGGTTAGAAGTTTTCTAGGTTTAGCGGGGTATTATCAACGATTCATACAAGATTTTTATAGATTAGCCACCCCACTTACAAAGTTAACCCGTAAGAATGTGCAATAGAAATGGGAAGAAAAAATAGAAATGGGAAGAAAAGCAAGAACAAGCGTTTCAACTCCTTAAAGAGAAACTTGTTCAAGCTCCAAAACTAGTTTTATCAGAAGGGAATGAGAACATGACGATTTATTGTGATGCTTCTAAGAAAGGTTTGAGATGTGTGCTAATGCAAAAAGGTAAAGTTATAGCTTATGCTTCTCGACAATTGAAAATACATGAAAAGCGTTATCCCACCCATGATTTAGAATTAGCGGCCGTGGTTTTTGCTTTAAAAATATGGTGTCATTATCTTTATGGTGTGAAGTTCTCCATCTACACCGATCATAAAAGCTTAAAATACTTTTTCTACCAAAGAGATTTGAATAATAGGCAAAGGAGATGGCTCGACTTGGTGAAAGATTACGATTGTGAAATTTTGTACCATCCGGGGTAGGCTAATGTGGTGGCGTATGCTCTAAGTAGAAAGTCTAGCCATCAACCAATTAAGGTAACGAGTTTAGTCATGGTAATATCACCCTAAATTTTTGATAGTATTTGGGTAGCACAAGATGAAACATTAACCCCCGAGAACGTAAGAAGAGAAAGGATTAAAGGGCAAGTTGATGAATTTATGGTAGATTCTCGAGGTCTAAGGCTTAGATATGGAAGAATTTGGGTACCTTTACAAATTGGTGTTAGAAGTGAGATCCTTGACATAGCTCACAACTCTAAGTATTCAACTCACCCCGGTGCTACAAAAATGTATAGGGACTTAAGAAAAGATTATTGGTGGCCAGGAATGAAAAGAGATATAGTAAAATATGTTCATAAGTGTCTCACTTGTCTCCAGGTAAAAGCCGATCATCAAATGTCGTATGGCAAACTTCAACCACTAGAGGTACCGGTATGGAAATGGGAACATATCACTATGGATTTAGTGACTAAGTTGCATAAGACCCCTCAGCAACATGACGCCATTTGGGTTATTGTTGATAGATTGAATAAGAGTGCGTTATTTTTTGCAATAAGAGAAGCTTCATCATCGGAAACAATGTCTAAGTTATATATGAAGGAGGTTGTTGCAAGACATGGAGTGCCGGTTTCCATTGTTTCGGACCGTGACACTCGATTTACCTCGCGGTATTGGAGGAAATTTCAAGAAGAGATGGGTACTAAGTTGCATGTAAGCACCACATTTCACCCACAAATGGATGGTCAAAGTGAGCGGACTATCCAAACTCTTGAGGATATATTGAGGGCATGTGTCATTGATTTTGGTGGTAGGTGGGATACCAACCTTCCTTTAGTTGAATTTTCGTATAATAATAGTTATCATTCTACCATCGAAATGACACCTTATGAGATGTTGTATGGGAGAAAGTGTAGGACCCCAATATGTTGGGGTGAAATGGGTCAAAGAGAATTAGGAAGCACAAAAATAGTGCAACAAACAACCGAAATGATAAATCAAATTCGTGAAAGAATGAAAGCGACAAAAGATCGACAAAAGTCGTATGCGGATAAGAGACATAAGCCGATAGAATTCCAAGTGGGTGATAAAGTAATGCTTAAGGTTTCCCCGTGGAAATGTATAATTCGTTTTCGTAAAAGGGGAAAATTGGGTCCAAGGTTTGTGGGAACATTTGAGATAGTTACGAGAGTCGGAAAGGTAGCCTACCATTTGCCCTTGCCCGATGAATTGAGTGCCATACATGACACGTTTCATATGTATCAACTAAGAAAGTGTTTAGTGGATGAATCAACTTATATTCCACTAAATGAGATCGAGGTTGATAATAAGTTAAGATATGTGGAAAATCCGATAAAGATTTTAGATCAAAAGGTTAAGCAATTAAGAAATAAGTCGGTGACGTTATTAAAGGTTCTATGGCAATTTAGAAAAGGTTGTGAATGTACATGGGAACCCGAAGAATGGCTTATGAAGTATTATCCATCGTTGCATCAAGAATGGTTCGCGAGGACGCGAACGGCCTAACGGGGGGTGAGTTGTAACACCCCAAATATCTAAGATTCGTTAGTTAAGTTAAAAAGGGACTAGAGATGCAAAATTAGTTTAAGGACCTCCCATAATATGGTTTTGGTAGGGAGGGTAGGAAGTGCAAATAATGCAAAGATAATTGAATTAAAACTTGTTAAAAGCTGGAAATAATCATCAGATGCAAAAATTTAGAAATTAGTGTGTGTTGTGTGTGTGTCGACTAGCACCAAGAGGGGAGGAAGAATTCTCAAATTGGAAGATTTAAGTGCATGCAAGTGAAAATTCAAGTAGTTTAGAGTGCCTTAATCATTGTAGCAAGTTGAAAATCTTCAATTCTTTCTTCATTAGTGCACAATTAGGGTTCTTAAACTCTAAAAAAATTAGGTATGAACTTCTAACTTGAATTATCACAAAATTGGTTGTATTTTATGAGATGAATAGCTTAATAAGTTGTTATGAGTGGTGATTGTGCATAATGCAAGTATAAAATGAAATCAAGTGTTGTTTAGGTGCAAGTTCATGTATGAAATTGTTACAAGTAATGATGTTTTGGTAAATGATGATTTTAAGGTTGCTAGTAATTAAAATGGGTTTATGCACATCAAGTGTTTGATGAAATGCTTGAAAGAATGATAAGTGCATGTTTGTAAGCGATAAACTAGAGAAATTGTGTATTTAGGAAAATGATGTTTGTATGATAATGTTTGTTAAAATGGAAAAGTGAAAAGAAAAGTTAAGAATTTTAAGTATATGAATGTTCATGTGAATGATGAGGTAAAAAGAGGTTAAGAAGGATTAAGACCAAAAGTGTATGTATATGCAATGAAATAAATGATTGAAAGATTTAAACTCGTTTTAATGTCTTGTGTTAGCTTGAATTAAGTTAATGATGAGATTAGCTTATGTATAGGTGTCAATCAAGATAAGAAGACTTCAAACGATCAAGGAAGTACATTTAACCAAGGTGAGTTTATAGGAGGTAAAATTGGGCGGGTCATGAGTGACTTAGAGTTCTCGAATTGCATCCGTGCAAGAGGGTAACGACTAGGGTCACTAGATAGTTAGGTTAGACGTCTTAACTAGGATTGACTAGTAGTGGGGTCTATGGTTGATGTTTAGCTTAGGCAGGTTCATTAGGCTCGCTTAATGATCATGTCTATAGTTGTTTTAGCTTAGACACTTCGGGTGTCTATGTATGAATGCTTAATAAATTAAGATTAGCTTAGGCATATGTGTATGCCTATGTTCGTATTTATCTTAGGCACAACTACTAGGTTAAACTTAGTAAGTTGTGTCTATGGAAGGTAATGAGATCGGATCCGATAGTAAGTAAGCAACCTTCGGGTTGAAAGGTTAAGTAATGTTTTGCATATGCTTTAACGTTATATGTTCCCATTTTATACGCCTATAGCTCACTAAGCATGAAGCTTACCCCTTTTACATGTTTATGATTTGGTAGGGTCACAAAGACACCGTGAAGGAAAGGATCCCGCTTGAGGGTTATCGAGCTTTCGGCGTATAGTAAGTGGTAATACAAGTTCCCATTTGAATCTAGCTTTTGATTACCGCTTATCAACGCCAAGGTTTTGAGTCTTGTTTATAACTATGTCATTTCATATTTGGGTCAAAATTGATGTATACAAAGTTATGTAATGGATTATGTGAAATGTCCCGTTCATATCAATTATAAACGTTTCATATTAATTGGTTTCGTTGCGAGGTTTTGACCTCTATATGAGACGTTTTTCAAAGACTGCATTCATTTTTAAAACAAACCATAACCTTTATTTTATCGATAAAGGTTTAAAACATTACGAAGATTATCAAATAATGATAATCTAAAATATAGCGTTTTCACTCGACCATTACATAATGGTTTACTATAATATTACACAATAACTTAAGTCTTCGAATGCAGTTTTTAAACAATATTATACAAGAATGCTGACTCCAATTCTTGTCCTTAATTTAGCATGCAACAACGGAAGCTCTTAATAATCACCTGAGAATAAACATGCTTAAAACGTCAACAAAATATTGGTGAGTTATAGGTTTAATCTATATATATATATCAAATTGTAATAATAATAGACCACAAGATTTCATTTTATAAACATAATCCTTAAGCAGAATCCTCTCGTCTGCATTAAGGTAAAATCATTCATATGATGAACACCTGATAACCGACATTAACAAGATGCATATAGAATATCCCCAAAACAGAATCCTCTCATCTGTATAACAGAATCCTCTCGTCTGTATAAAAATCGAAGTACTAAAGCATCCGTACCTAGGATGGGGTTTGTTAGGCCCATAGATCTATCTTTAGGATTCGCGTCAATTAGGGGTACTGTTCCCTAATTCTTAGGCTACCAAGCTAAAAGGGGCAAATTCGATTTAGATAATCCAACCATAGAATGAAGTTTTGATTACTTGTGTCTATTTCGTAAAACATTTATAAAACTGCATGTATTCTCATCCAAGAAATATTAGATTTTAAAAATGGGACTATAACTCACTTTCACAGATTTTTCCTTTGTTGGAAATAAGACTTGGCCATTAGTCGATTCACGAACCTATAACAAATGTGTACATATATATCAAAGTATGATTGAAATATATTCACAACATTTTTTATTACGTTTTTATGATTTAAGTTTGTTAAGTTAGCAGTCCTCGTTAGTAACCTACAACTAGTTGTCCACAGTTAGATGTATAGAAATAAATCAATATATATATATATATATATATAATCTTGAATCAGTCCATGACCCAGTGTATACACGTCTCAGGCTAGATTACAACTCAAAATATATATATTTTTAGAATCAACCTCAACCCTATATAGCGAACTCGAACATTACAGCATATAGAGTGTCTATGGTTGTTCCAAATAATATATATAGATGGGTCGATATGATATGTTATTGTATACGTATCTATGGTTTCCCAAGATTACATAATATATGTTAGAATACATGTATAATACAATATAAGTTAGCTAGGATATGATTAGTGTAGATTTGTTGTAAAATTTTCGTAGCTACAACAAGTAAAATTTTCTAACTTTGTTTTACCCATAATTTATTCGTTTTAAATCCGTTTTGAGTGATTCAAGTTGCTATGGTTTCATAATGAACTGTAATTTATGAAACTAAACAGAAAAAGTATAAGTTTATAGTTGGAAATACAGGTTACAAGTCATTTACTAAAGAGTGTAACATCCCGTTTTTCCCGTACATATTTAAAGGTACAAACCTAATTTTTAGTACGCTTATAACTTGTGCATTTATATGATTAAAAGACCTAAGTGTTAGTAATTGTGTAATTTTATATATATACGAATATGTATGTATATATATATATGTGTGTGTTTAGAATATATGCATGTATGGGTATATGCATGAGTCTTTGTTGATGTTAAGGCTTGTGAGACTAAAATATGCGGTTTAGACGTGCATAGGAAGCGTGAACAAAGTGTACAAGTTGGATAAATCGTTAAGTTGTGTAAAGTTGTCGAATGGCTCAGTTGAGGGCCATTGCCGCGCCGCGGAAGCCTTTGTCGCGCCGCGACGTTGAACGCAAAGCAAAGTCAGGAGGCATGATAAGAAGGGTCGAGTTTCCCTTTATATGTCGCGTCGCGGAGAAGAGGGTCGCGCCTCAAAAAATAACTAGAATCTGAGTCAGGAATGATTTAAGACAGCTCGTAAAATACGTTAATTGCCGCGCCGCGACAATTGGGGCCGCGCCGCGACCCACTGGGTGAACTGGTTCCGGATTTTGTTTTTAAAATAAGTGGTTCAAGGGCAAAATCATCTTTTCACGTATAGATCTGATGGAGACTTTAAGTCTCAGCCACTTATATTCTATTATTCATTTCTTTTCCATTTTCTTTCTCCATTTTACTCTCAAACATAAAAACCCAATTGAATTCAAGTGAGATTTGTGAGTGAAGAATTGAGAGTTGATCTTTGGAGCAAGAATTAAAGTTGTTCTCCTCATTCTTAGCTACGAATGGATTGCGTTGGTAAGTTTTAACTCTATGTTTGAGTTTTAATTGGTTTATGCTAGGGTTTGGTTCATTTGGAACTTGTATGACCCATTTGAGGGTTAAATGGGTGGATTTTGGTTATATTGTTGAAAGTAAACCCTAATAACCATAACCTAGGGTTTGGTCTTATGATTTGAGGTTGTAAGTGTTAGATGGTGTTTTTAGTCACTAATACACTTGTAATTGAAGGAAGAATTGTAAATGTAACATCCCGCCTTTTTCCGTTTACTTTTCCGTTTAACTATTTAAATCCCGTTATATGTTTATAGCATCTCCGGTTAATACGTGTTTTAAAAATATCTCGTCTAGGTATTTCACGCACCCGCAAACGAACTTGAGGGACTAGTTTCGCCAAAATGCCAAAGAGGTGACTAGCCTTTGACTAGTCAACCCCCACCCCCATCTTTTCCTTTTCATTTCCCTTTTCTTCTTCTACTTCCATATTTTCTCTCAATTCTCCAATTTCAAGAATCATCATCTAAATCAAATCGAGCAAGCATCCATCTAAACAAATTGCATATTCGAAATCCTCTCATCTTCCTCTTCGATTCCATACCGATTTCATCAAGTTTGGGTAACTTTCTAAAATCACTAGATTTTGTGTTCTTGATGTTTTTAACTTATAAAGTTGTTAATTAGTGTCTATGGCTCAAGTCTAACATGATTATATGATTTATATGCTCGATTTCATTATTTGAAGTAACTAGCTTGAATATGAACTTTGGTGTGTTTGATTTGGTAATTTGGTTGCTTAAATGTTGTTGTTATGGTAAAGTGCAAGTATTAAATGTGTTACTAGTAGCACTAGCTTCAATTTGATGTGTATGTTGTTTTAGAAAACTTCATAAACTTGATTATTGGTTTTGGTGGATTTGGGTTAGGGTTTGATGAACTTGAAATGAACTTTTGATGCTTTGAATGACATGAAATGTTATTTGTAAGTGTTAGGTTGTATTGTATGCTTGATCACCTTCGAAACGGCATATCATTCATGTAAATTGGTTGCCGAATCATCGAATTTCATTTAAGAACTTGAGTGCATTTAATGAGGAGCTTTGAATGTGATTTTGGTTGTTGTAAAAGTAAATGTGATAGATGAAATGTGTTTAGTTGTTTTCCTTGTCAAAATACCTTTCCGATGATATAAGATACATGCTTTGGTTGTTTGCAGGTCATAAATGGTGATTGGTTGAAGTTAGGTTCGTGCACAAAACTTAAAAACTGCCAGAATTCTCTGCACAGGTAATGGCGCGGCGCGCCATATTTCCGCGCGGCGCGCCAAAGTGGTATGTCCAACTTTGTCAATTTTTGAATAATGTTTGCTATGCTACGCACCTCCGATTCACATGTAACTTGTTCTAACATGCTCATATATGATTAAAAACCTCAGAAAAATAGTTCGGGACCCGACCCAAACGTGTTGACTTTTTCGTTGACTTTGACCGACCAAAGTTTGACTTTTTGTCAAACTTAACCAAATGATTATGCAACCTTCCTAACTTGTTTCTATACTTGTATCTTGCATGAAACTTGACAATTTGATTTCACATGCTACATAATCGAGTCGTAACGAGCCATAGGACTAATTGAACATCTTTGACCTATCGTGTTTACCGTTATTGATACGACCTATTTGTTTAGGTCAAGACTAGCACTATCCTTCGCACACGTTACTTTGTGAAGTACTTTTCATACGTGCACTCAAGGTGAGATCATAGTCCCATCTTTCAAACAACTTTTATGCTTTAAACTATGGGATGAGAAACATATACGTATCATACTTTTATACATTGAACACAAGTACGAAAACGAACATTCCACGTACGGGTTTGAATGAAAATCCTCAATTCAATTATCATTAGTTACACTTGCAGGGTGTAAACGTGAACTTATATTATGTGATCACATGGGCTTGACGAGCCTCATTCGGACGGTTCGCTACCGTTAGCGGATGAAATATATTTTCGGGTCTAGTGTATGTTCTAACACTACGCAAAGGGTGCAAAACAGTTAAGTTTGATAATTGGGTGCCCGCGAAACAAATAACAACTTTGGAATGCAAATGATTTTGATAATCATATAATATTAAATCTTGTGGTTCAAATGCAACGTTTACTAAAACACCTATGATTTCACCAACGTTTTCGTTGATAGTTTTCTATATGTTTTCTCAGGTCCTTGAAAGCTACTTGATACATGCTTCCGCACTCTTTTTGATACTTGCTTGGATGTCGAGTATGCATGCATAGTTGGAGCGTCTTTTGACTACTTTAAATTGTGTCGCATAGGTTTCATTCGTACGTTAAACTTTGTATTGTAACTAATCTTTTGAACTACATTTGTAAACTTGAAACATCCCTTTACTTATGAAATGAATGCGACATATTTTGGTCAAACGTCATAATAAAGACTTATGACCACGCAACAGGACCGAAGTAGTCGGTGCCGTCAAACATGATTTGGTCGGGTCGCTACAGATGGTATCAGAGCGTTGGTTGTAGGGATTTAGAGTTCATTGGTGTCAACCCCGAGTCATAGGGTACATTGGTGAGTCTAGACTACAACCGGCATATAGAATTGAAGTAGGAATTACTTGACTACTTGTGCATTATACTCGAACTCGTCTATCACATCAAATTCTTATTCAACCTTAATCTCACGTTACTTAATTTAATTGACGCGCCACCTTGACTATATGAATTAGTGTCGAATGCATATATGAATTAGGGTAATATAATTTCAGGGATTATGTTACGGTGACTGATGTCAAAGCTAAGGGGTATAAAATACTATTAAATTTTAGCAGAAAAATACTATTAAATACGATACAATTTTACACAAGATATTTATTTATTTAGAGAATGGATATACTTAAACCTTGCTACAACACTTATAGGCAGTGTACCTAATCGTAAAGTAGTGTAGTTTTTAGTAAGTCCGGTTCGTTCCACAGGGAAATCTTTAAACAAAGCTTAACGCTATATTAGTTTACTTTTATAAAAATACAAATATATATATATATAAGTAATATTATTATTATAAAGGGGGGTTTTTACCGTTTAATGACCGGTTTGTCGATTTTAAAACTTTAGTCGCAGTTAAAACCAAATGTAAAATAATAAATATAAATACAAGACTTAAATTAAAGCGTAAAGTAAATAACGATAATGAAATTGCGAATAATAAAAGTGCGATAAAATAAACTTGCGATAATTAAAAAGTACGATAATTAAAAGTGCAATTAAATAAAATAACAATAAAAATGCAATAATTAGAAGTGCAATTAAATATAAAATAAAGGAAATTAAATATGAAATAAAAGAATTATGCTTATTTAAACTTCCGTAATCATGATGTTTGACGTGTTGATTTTAGTTTTATGCCCATGGGTTAATTGTCCTTTGTCCTGGATTATTTAATATGTCCTTCTGGTTTTTGTCCATAACAGTCCATCAGTCATAAATATAAAGTGCGAGTGTCCTCATCAAATTATCCTTATGCCCGAAGTTAAATATTCCAACTAATTGGGGACTTAAACTGTAACAAGATTTTAATACTTTGTTTAATAATTACACCAGGATGTCGACTGAGTGTAACCCAAGGTTTTAATATTTTGTTATCAATTATACCAAGTGTCCTTGTACATAATTTCACCCCTGTTTTAATTATTCTAGTGGCTATTAATCCATTCCCGTGTCCGGTTAAATGAACGATTATTCGTACATATAAATACCCCGCCCATCGTGTCCGATTGAGTGTATATGGTAATTTATAGGGACGCCCAATTGTAAATCTTTATATTAACATTAACAAACTATCATTTAGTTAAACAAATATAAAGCCCATTAATAGCTCATAGTCTAATTTCCACAAGTGTCGTTCTTTTGTCCAAACCCCAATTATGGTACAAAGCCCAATTACCCAATTTTAGTAATTAGCCCAACATCATGATTACTTCGTTTTAAATAAGCATAATAATAACTTAGCTACGAGACATTAATGTAAAAAGGTTGAACATAACTTACAATGATTAAAAATAGCGTAGCGTTACACGGACAGAATTTCGACTTACACCCTTACAATATTCGCTAACATACCCTTATTATTAGAATTATAATTAAAATTAAAATTAAAATTAAAATTATAAATATATATTTTACGTATATATGGAGAGAAGAGAAAGATAGATTCAGTTTTTGGTGCACCAAAGCTCGATTTTTATAGGCATGCGGGCTGGAACTGGGGCTCATGCGATCACATGGATTTATGCCTTCCAGGCCATGCAATCGCATGGCCAGCTGGGGAGGCTCATTTTTGGTTGTTTTCTTCTGCCGACGGTTTTATAAATAATATAATATATTAAATAATTATAAGAATTATTTAAATATTATATTATATTTATGTGCATAGTTGACTTGTAATTTTTAGTCCGTTGCGTCGAGCGTTGAGAGTTGACTCTGGTCCCGGTTCCGGATTTTCGAACGTCCTTGCGTATAATTTAATATCTTGTACTTTGCGTTTTGAATCTTGTACTCTTGTAATTTCGAGACGTTTCTTATCAATAATTGGAACCTCTTTGATTGTATTTTGTACTTTTGAGCTTTTTGGTCGTTTGCGTCTTCAATTCGTCGAATTTGTCTTTTGTCTTCACCTTTTATTATTTAAACGAATATCACTTGTAAATAGAACAATTGCAACTAAAAGCTTGTCTTTCTTGAGGAATAATGCTATGAAATATATGTTCGTTTTTAGCATTATCAAATATTCCCACACTTGAGCATTGCTTGTCCTCAAGCAATATCGTCTTGAAATACTAGAATCACTTCTTTATTCTTCACACTTTGTACATCAGTGATTTCTATACGGCGGTATAAACAATGATAGTAATGATAGAACCATGGTTAAAGGTGGGTGTGTCATCCACAGTTGCCTCGGGTTTAGGTCAATGACACTTGCAATCAAATAGCCAATTTACTTTCGGTTTCCAAAGCAAAGTGCACATTTGAAAGGCGGTTTACAGTCCCACATGACTATGAAAATGTAGATCCTTAAGGAAATTGGATCTTTATGAAAACATTTGATCTTTTGAAAATTAAATCTAGTTTTTACCCTAGATAAGTTTTCCGGAATAACCCTTTATCGGTGTTTGCAAAATATTTTTGTGGGTTTGGTGGGTTTCAGATTTGAAAATTTTAGCTAAAAACTTATGGTTTTGTGTCACCCACTTGCTAACCTTGTATTTGGAAAGCAACACGTCCAGTTTACTTGTCCCGTATATTACCTTTCGGTAAACTACCGTCCAGTTGTAAAGGAAAGCGTTGAACAAGCACTGTTAAGGCAATGTCTAATGACATGCATTTGATTATGGTCTATAACATGTCGGACGCAATTACTATCCTTGGTAGGAGCAATAGTAAAGCTCACCCTTACGATTTTTTGGTCTGGCACAAGGTCCTGTCTTTGACCATGCTATGCAACCACCGTTCTTACGGTTGACACCCGATTTGGTTCAGGTGACCTAATGAATTCCAGGTGAATTCCTAGGATTTTACGTTCAATGGTAATGAACGTATTGAAAATAGGGTTTTCAGAAAACAAATCGGTTTGTAATTTTGATCAAAATATTTTCTCGTTCAAGCTCGAGTTTAGATATCATTGAATTCCATGAGTTTGAATTCTCAATCTTTAAGGTCAATCTCTAGGATTGAGTAATATCAGGCTTAAAAGCTGATTTTTAATCTTTAAGGAGATTATCTTTTCTGGGGATCTGATTCATTAGTCTTATCAAGCTAATTTGCACGGTGCCCCCCCATTGTACGAGATAAATCCTTCTCATGGTTAGGATAAATCTGACCACTTGGCGACCCTGTTTAATGCTGAGGTCCGTGGATTTCCTGCTGGATTTAGAGATGACTTTTCTAGATTTTTCGTCAACCTACAGCTGGTCTAGACGACAACTTCTTGACCTAAATCAAGAAGCGCGTGTCTTTTTCGAAAGACTTTACTTCCTTTTAATGATGGAATTGATTCATCGTGTAGATCCATCTTTCTTTTCTTTCATCGGGTAAAACAGTTTAGTTTAGTCCAAAGCAAATGTATTTTCAGTTATTTGTTACAGATATATGTGACATATGTTTAAGATAACTTGGTAAATATTCCCACACTTGGCTTTTATTTCCTTTTTATCGTCCTCTATTCCATTTTAAATGAATTTTAACATTTTAGTTTGTTACTCAATTTATGTCCTTTCCGAGGTTACAATAATTTCGGTGTTAACACCTAGTTTTATCGTTCATAAATATGTATAAACATGATTTTGAGTTCATTTAATTGAAAATTTTGAAAAATTTTACTACAATTGGGTAGTCAGTATATAAGACTAGGGCTATTCTTTATTATCAGAGAGCACTAGATTCTAATACAACTACTACGTTACTAGTATTTTTAATGGTAACCAAGTGTATAAAGATAAAAATTTTAAAAATCCGAAAGAATTTAACCCCTTCCCACACTTAAGATCTTGCAATGCCCTCATTTGCAAGAAATCAGTACTATTTAAATTATTGAGGGTGATTAGCGTAGAAATGATTAAATTTTACCAAAGTTTCCAAACATATTGGCGTTTGTTTGCTGAATGATAAATGGTGAATATCATTTGTTCATTTCGTCTTTTGTTACATCACATTTATTTGTCATCTTGTCGTCAAAATTAGTAGCTTTTGCTGAACTTAATGCCAGTCTTTGAAAATGCGCTGTTTTACCCTGTTTTGAACAATCGATAATATACATACATACAAGTATAATCGTGCATGGCAATTTGAAATGGGACTTAATATCCCACGTTCAAATTCTAAATATGAAATATTAGTACACAATAATAATAAAAATTACACAAATATATCCAATAACATAAGTTTAAACATGAAAAAGTCAAAAGATAAAAACATAAAAATCATAAAAAATAACCAAATGGAACTAAATCAGTCTGGATAGGGGTTTCAGTTCATCTCATCGGGTGGGTTCCATTATTGGTTATAGGTGTTCTGATAGGCTTGGTCATAGTCATACCAGTTAAAGGGTGGTCGGATATCGGGGCTATGTGGCGGAAAATGAGCAGGTCGAGTAGGTACATAGTTATTTGGTACCTGATATGATAGCTGGCTCATGATTTGGTGCTGATGAACTAACCAGCTATCGTGTTGGCATCGCCTATAATCCTTGTATACTCGCTCGGAGTTCCACTGCTCATACATACTATGTCTTGCCGCATTCGTCATTGCTTCCTCATCTATACGAACGTGGACGTCAAGAATAGCATCTCGAAAGACATCCCTAATGTCTTCCGCCTCCTCCATTTCCTCGTCTGAGCCTCTCTCTACCTGAGGATGAGATCCCTCATAGGGTACTGCCTGGTTACGTCTACTTTTCAATACCTTAGCACCCACATAAACTTTCAATCCTAAGGGCTCAACCTGTTCTCTACAAATCTGTAATGGACCCCCTTGGTTCCTATCAACACCTAAATACTCTCCAATGAGAGTAACAAAAATACCTCCTCCTATTATACTCCCGTCCTGCATTCCCTCTACCATTTTAGATAAATAAAAAGCAACACAGTAAGGGATATTGACAAAGCTTCTAGGATCCCGAAAACACTTTAGGTAGAATAAATCATATAAGGTAATTTTTTCTTTATTATGACCTCTTTGTGTAATCGAGTTAGCCAAAAATCTATGAATAATACGAAGCTCGGCTCTGTCAATATGTGTATAGGAGTGTCCTCCTGCTCGTGTAAAAACATCAAAATGTGACATACGCCTCCAAATGGCGTCAGCGTCAAAGTTACTATCTACCCGTTCACCATAATGAATCAAGTTTGTACAATCGGGTAATAGCAACTCACCAGGAGTATATATCTGTAAGGCCCTGGCCATGTCCAGCATGGACATTCTGTACATCCTACCGCCAAGGATAAACCTAAGAAATCTTCTATCATCTATTCTAACTATATTTGTATCAAGTGATACAGTACTCATCAACTCAACACACCATTCCTTATATACAGGTCTACGAATGGTGAAAAGACGTTCCCAATCTGTAAAAGAAGAACTGCCATACCTTTGAACTAAAAGCTGTCTAACACGGTCAGCTAGATGGACCGTTTCCAAAGGGGCCCAATCAATTACCCTTGGCACCTCTACATTTTTTGTTACCAATTTGAATTTGTTCCTTTGATATGTCTCGTAATCTCTCCATCTTCTATCAAATCTCAGATTAGGATGTAGAGTGTGCTCAGGAATGGTTGGGAATTCTACTGGCGGCCTCATTGGGAATACTATGAATTCATCAACAAACTGTACCGGATCATAATAAGGTATGTGCTGATCAGGCTGTTGTTGTTCCTGTTGTGGTTCTTGTTCGTGTTGCATTTCTGGTTCTGATTCTGGTTCTGGTGCTGGTGCTGGTCGTCTAGATGATGATGCTCCTGAACCTCCAGTATCGGCTCTCTGTAAAACACATTAAACACAAAAATTGTGCATCCAAATATGCATTAGTGTTAGCAAAATAACAACTTAAAACAATCACTATAACATGTTAAATCAAAATTAAACTTATACACATTTTCACAATTTTTCACAATTCTACACTTTTCAAATAAGCACATATGAAAATGTATATAAAATTCATAAGCATTTAACTCGAATAACATGTCAAAATATTCATTATTAATAATTAAACAAGTCTCAAATGGCAAATATATCAAATTAATCAAGTTCATGAATTTTGAACTTAAAAAGTCCACTTTAATCTCCAAAAATCATGTTTAGGATCATTGTTTGGATCATTTAACTATCTAAACATGTTACACTACTCAATTTAGCAATAATTCATGACAAAAATCGGCCATAACCTGTTTATATCAAAAAGCCCCAAATTGCTCAAGAACACAAACCCTAGATTTCTAAAAATTTTGAAGTTTTTGGCTTCAAATCATGTTAAATAGCATCAATCTAGGTTATACATGCATAAAATACTAACAATTTAACAATAATTACACTAGAAATTAACAAAATTGCATTAGGTAAAAAATTGGTAATTATCACAAAAACTAGGAATTTATAGAGTTTAGGGGTGTAATTTTTACCAATTTGCTGAAGAATGGGAATCTAGGCATGATTAGAGCAAGAAAAATGACGAATTACGGTGGAAAAATGGCGAAAATTGGTGAATTTTTGGGTGAGTTTCGTGAATGTGTGTGTGTTGTGGTGAGGAAGGCAGAACAGGCTGCTGTATGTATCAGGCCTGGATTTCAGCTCCATGCGATCGCATGGAGTTGAAGTGTAAAACCCATGCGATCGCATGGGGGTCCGGGTACAGTGTTTTCAGTTTTTTTTTTTTTTTTTTTTTTAAATTAACTTATAAAACAATTAAGTGATTAATTATAAAATTTTGTTTCCCTTTTTCTTAGGACGAGGTCGTTTCGGATCGATGTCCTAGTCCGTCCTTCGACAAAATTTTAAAATTTGTCTTTTTCAAGCGATTGTTTTAAAAGCTTAGATTTTTGGTTTTTTAATTTTTTTTTTGGCATACTTTAATTCAATAAGATTAAAAATAATGATAATAAAAGTTCTCGTCCCTCCCTCGGGTAAAGTAATTTCGGTTTAAAGACCTAGTCTTCAACTTGTTTTTAAATTCACACAACTTAAATATAAAATTCAAAATTAATATTAAAAATTCACACCAAACTTAAAATTTGAAATGCATAAAATTAAAAATTCATATTTTAAAAATTAAAAATTCACACCAGACTTAATTTAAAAATTCAAATATTTACAATTTTAAAAATATTGTTTTTACAAAGTTTACAATATTAATTTAAGATTTAAATATTAATTTTAAAAACATGGTAAAAATAAAATTAAAAATCTTTTTGGCTTTATATCCCACTTTAATCAATCAAATATTATCTAAAATATGCGCCCCTCTTTTCGGTAAAGTAATTTCGGTTCCAAGACCTAATTTAACTCATGACGAATTTTTGAAATATTTTGGGTTGATTGATTAAAGATATTTATACCTTAAGAATAAACGTTAAATTTCGCAGTGATGTAATAAATTTTTGAATGATATCAATAATTTCGGTCGCCAAACTTAATTTTATTCAATACCAATTTAATACTTTATAGCGAACAAATTAGCGTTTATTATCAAAAGGTTAAAAATAAAATAAAAATAAAATAAAAACTGTACAAACATACCTGTGAAATAGATTTCTTAGTTATATGATCTATCCCATTCATAAGATAGTCGGTTTAATTGGTTTTCCATAGCTACATAGGCGTAACCTCGAGCATTCAGTGTCTTTTCTTCTAAACATATGAACGGTCCGTCTCTGCATAAAGTAACAAATTCGGTATTTGAATAGGTTTGATTATTTGAACATTTACCTCCATGTGACCATTTTCCGCATTTGTGACATCTTTCTAGGTGTCGTGCCCTTCTTTTCGCTGCGGATTTTGATTTTCCTTTACCAAATTGTAACTTATTATCTTCGCATCTAGATTCTTTTCTAACTCCGTCCATTCTTTCTCTGATTACTGATACTAATTCACTCGGTAGTATGTCATTATTACGTTTAGTGATCAAAGCGTGTAGCATTAGACCATGGTTTAGTTCACAGGCAGTCTTCATTTCGTAAAAACCTAAAAAAAATAAAAATTCAGAATGGGGGGAGAAGACTAGTTCTTTAGGGTCTGCTAGGGAAAGACCATTCGGGTTCCATTTTCGAGAACTACACGAAAACAGACAATCTAACTCTAATAGAAATACATATTATCCTTTAAAGACTTGATTCTCCCCACACTTAGTTAGCTGTGGTGTCGAAATTGTGATTAACTTCGTTGTCGACTTCCATCGGACCATGTATGTAATGTTTAACTCTGTGACCATTAACTTTAAATTCAATCCCATTTGAATTTACTAATTCTATCGTTCCGTATGGGAAAACTCTTTTGACTATGAATGGTCCAGACCATCTTGATTTCAATTTTCCAGGAAATAGCTTGAATCGTGAATTGAAAAGAAGAACTCTGTCTCCTTCTTTAAATTCTTTTGAACTTCTGATTCTTTTATCATGCCATTTCTTCGTTCTTTCTTTATAGATTAACGAATTATCGTATGCTTCATGTCTTAATTCTTCTAATTCGTTTAGTTGACTTAATCGTAGACGTCCGGCTTCATGTAAATCAAGATTACATGTCTTCAAAGCCCAAAACGCTTTGTGTTCAATTTCTACTGGAAGATGACATGCTTTTCCATAAACAAGTCTAAAAGGTGTGGTTCCAATTGGAGTTTTGTAGGCTGTTCTAAAAGCCCAGAGTGCATCCTCCAATTTAATGGACCATTCCTTCGGATTTGATCCTACGGTTTTCTCTAGAATACGTTTTAAAGCTCGGTTGGTATTTTCAACTTGTCCACTTGTTTGTGGATGATATGCGGTGGAGATTTTATGAGTTACTCCATATCTTTTAAGAACTTTCTCAAGTTGATTATTACAGAAATGAGTACCCCGATCACTTATTAAAGCTTTCGGTGTTCCAAACCTTGCAAAAAGACGTTTTAAAAAGTTGACTACAACTCGTGCATCGTTAGTTGGGAGAGCTTGTGCTTCTGCCCATTTAGATACATAATCAATGGCTACGAGTATATATAGATTATTATGAGATTTTGGAAATGGACCCATAAAGTCAATACCCCAAATGTCAAATACTTCACATACTTGGATGACATTTTGTGGCATTTCATCACGTTGACTTATTTTTCCGGCCCTTTGACAAGCATCACAGGATTTGCAAAGAAGGTGTGCGTCTTTGTAAATTGTAGGCCAATAGAATCCAGCATCATAAACTTTTCTTGCTGTTAGTTGAGGCCCATAATGCCCTCCTGTTGGTCCTGTGTGACAATGGTTTAATATTTTACTAGCTTCATCTCCAAATACACATCGGCGTATTATTCCATCGGGACAACTTTTAAACAGATGTGGATCTTCCCAAAAATAGTGTTTTATATCACTGAAGAATTTCTTTCGTTTTTGGTACGATAATCCTTTTTCAAGGAATCCACAAACTAAGTAGTTTGCATAGTCTGCAAAACATGGGATTTCTTTATAATCTATCTTCAATAGATATTCATCAGGAAAGTTGTCTTGTATGGCCGATTCATTTAGAACTTCTAATTCGGGATTTTCAAGACGAGAAAGATGATCAGCGGCGAGATTTTCTGCTCCTTTTTTATCTCGGATTTCAATATCAAACTCTTGTAAGAGTAAGATCCAACGGATTAATCTTGGTTTAGCATCTTGTTTTGAAAATAGGTATCTAAGAGCAGAATGGTCGGTATAGACCACTGTTTTTGCTAGAACGAGATATGATCGAAATTTGTCAAAAGCAAAGACAATAGCAAGGAGTTCTTTTTTAGTAGTTGTATAGTTCGTTTGTGCTCCTTGTAACGTCTTACTAGCATAATATATAGGTTGAAATCGTTTTTCAATCCTTTGTCCTAAAACGGCTCCCATTGCAAAATCACTTGCATCGCACATTAGTTCAAATGGTAGATTCCAATTTGGTGTTATCATGATCGGCGCATTAGTTAGTTTTTCTTTAAGAATATTAAAAGATTTGATACACTCATCTGAAAAGATGAATGGAGCATCTTTTTCTAGGAGTTTATTCATGGGAGTGGCAATTTTAGAAAAATCTTTTATGAAACGTCGGTATAAACCGGCATGCCCTAGAAAACTCCTAATTCCTCTAACATTGGTGGGATGTGGAAGTTTAGCAATTACATCTACTTTAGCTCTATCCACTTCAATTCCTTCTTTTGAAATTTTATGACCAAGAACGATGCCTTCTTTAACCATGAAATGACATTTCTCCCAATTAAGAACTAGATTTGATTTTTCACATCTAATAAGCATTCGTTCCAGATTAACTAGACATGATTCAAATGTATCACCGAAGACTGAAAAGTCATCCATGAATACTTCCATGCATTCTTCTATCATGTCGTGAAAAATCGCCATCATACACCTTTGAAAGGTTGCAGGGGCGTTGCAAAGTCCAAATGGCATGCGTTTGTAAGCAAAAGTACCATAAGGGCACGTGAATGTGGTTTTCTCTTGGTCCTCGGGTGCTATTGGAATTTGAAAATATCCGGAAAATCCATCTAGAAAACAATAATAACTATTTCCGGCTAATCTTTCCAACATTTGATCAATGAAAGGTAAGGGAAAGTGATCTTTTCTGGTGGCGTCATTTAATTTTCTATAATCAATACATACACGCCATCCTATTACAGTCCTAGTAGGAATAAGCTCATTTTTCTCATTTGTAATGACAGTCATGCCACCCTTCTTAGGCACGCATTGAACTGGGCTTACCCATGGACTATCAGATATTGGATAAATTAGACCTGCATCTAGCAGTTTAATAATCTCTTTCTTAACTACATCTTGCATATTAGGATTTAGTCTTCGTTGGTGTTGCACATACGTTTTATGACCTTCTTCCATAAGGATTTTATGTGTGCAATACGAAGGACTTATTCCTTTAATATCATGAATCTTCCATGCAATGGCTGGTTTATGAGCTTTTAACACAGAAATGAGTTGTGATTTCTCATTTTCAGTAAGAGAAGACGATATTATTACAGGTAATTCAGATTCACCATGTAAATAAGCGTATTCCAAATGGTTTGGAAGTGGCTTTAACTCTAATTTCGGAGGTTCTTCTATCGATGATTTGTATCGATATTTGTCTTCTTCTTTTAGCATTTGAATTTCTTCTGTTGTTGGTTCATATCCATTAGCTATAAGTGTAGCTAACATTTCAGCTTCATCAATTGGTTCATTACCTTCTCCTAAAGAACATTCTCCTGTTCCTTGTAATTCTGGAAATTCTTCTAATAATTCTGCATGTGCATCTATAGTTTGAATATAATAACATGTATCATCTGCAGATTGTGGTTGTTGCATTGCTCTATCAACTGAAAAGGTAACACTCTCATCCTCTATACTTAGGGTTAGTTTCTTACCGAACACGTCTATCATTGCTTTAGCCGTGTTTAAGAATGGTCTTCCTAATATGAGAGGAACTTGAGAATCTTCTTCCATGTCCAGAACAACAAAATCTACTGGAAATACTAAAGTACCAACTTTAACTAGCATGTTCTCCATTATCCCTCTAGGATATTTTATTGATCTATCGGCTAGTTGTATGCTTATTCTGGTTGGTTTCAATTCTCCAAGGTCTAGTTTAGCGTATAGTGAATACGGCATTAGATTTATACTAGCACCTAAGTCTGCCAATGCTTCTATTGAACTAAGACTACCCAGAAAACATGGAATTGTGAAACTTCCTGGATCAGATAATTTTTCTGGTATCTTATTCAACAGCACTGCTGAACAATTAGCATTCATAGTAACAGCCGAGAGTTCTTCCATTTTCTTTCTATTTGAGATTAGATCTTTCAAGAATTTAGCATATCTAGGCATTCCTGAAATCACATCAATGAAAGGAAGATTTACATTTATCTGTTTAAACATATCCAAGAATTTGGATTGCTCGGCTTCAAGTTTCTCTTTCTTCATTTTACTCGGGTAAGGAAGTGGTGGTTGGTATGGTTTAACATAAGGTTTAGCCTTAACTGTGTTATCTTCATTAACCTTTTCAACTACCGGTTCTTTTTCCTTATCTTGATCAGGTTGTGGTTCTTGTGGAGTAGGAATAGCTTCATCAGAAGTTACAGGTATTTCAGGTGGTTTAAGTGTTGTACCACTTCTTGTGGTAATGGCTTTAGCTGTTTCATTCCGAAGGTTAGCATTTGTATCACTAGGTAGACTTCCCGGTTTTCTTTCACCTATTAACCTTGCTAGGTTACTTACTTCTTGTTCCAGATTTTGAATAGAAGCTTGTTGATTTCTAAATGCTTGAGCATTTTGTTCATTGGTTTGTTTCTGAGATGTGAAAAACTGCGTTTGAGTTTCAACTAGCTTTGTCATCATATCTTCTAAATTCGGCTTTTTATCATCGGTTTGTTGTGGTGGTTTGTTTTGAAAATTAGGTCTTTGCTGATTGTAAGTATTATTGGATACTTGTTGATTGCTAGGACCTTGTTGGTTGTTGTATGGAATATTTCGGTTATAATTCTGGTTTTGATTGTAAATCGGTCTTGGCGGTTGATAATTATTCTGATAATTATTTCCAGGCCTTTGGTTTATGTATGAAATATTCTCTCTTTGTTCCATTGTTAATTCAATACCGAGACAATCTTTTGTCAAATGTGGTCCTCCACACTGTTCACAACTAATTTGTATTGAGTGAATATCTTTAGTCATCTTTTCCATTCGTCTCTCGACAGCATCTATCTTTGCGAAAATGGAATCTAAGTCATGGCTAGAATCGGCTCTAGCTGCTTTAGATGATCTAACGATATCTTTTTCTTGGTGCCACTCATGTGAGTGGGAAGCAGTGTTATCAATAATTTTGTAAGCATCAGTTTCGGTTTTCTTCATAATAGAACCACCAGCTGCTATATCTATGTCTTTTCTTGTAGTGATGTCGCATCCTTGGTAGAATATTTGTACTATTTGACAGGTGTCTAAACCATGTTGCGAACATCCTCTTAACAACTTTCCATATCTTGTCCACGCCTCATATAGAGTTTCATTCGGCTTCTGTGTAAACGTAACAATTTCTGCTTGAAGTCTTACGGCTTTAGATGCCGGAAAGAATTGTTTAAGAAATTTATCAACTAAAACATCCCATGTATCAATCGCCCCTTCAGGTAACGATTCCAACCAATCTTTGGCTTCTCCCTTTAAAGTCCAGGGAAATAACATGAGATATATCTGTTCATCCTCCACTTCTCGGATTTTAAATAGTGTGCAGATCCTATTAAAGGTACGTAAATGTTCATTTGGATCTTCCTTCGGCGCACCACTAAATTGGCATTGATTAGTTACCATGTGTAGAATTTGTCCTTTGATTTCATAATCTGGCGCATTAATGTCTGGATGAGTAATTGCGTGACCTTGGCCAGTGCGTTTAGCTCTCATTCGGTCTTCCATACTTAAAGGTTCCAGATTCTCCATAATTGAATTTGTTGAATCGGAATCACTAGAGGATTCTGATTTAATGGTTCGTTCCTCAACAATCTCTGTTTGAATGATTGGTGGTTCCGGGGGAAAGTTTAGTGGTTCAGGATCTACGAACCGTACCTGAATATTCTCCGGATTCTCAATTGTGAGGTCGGGTTCAAAAAATGGATTATCGAAAATTTGAACTGAAGTACTTGGTCGACTGGATGACGATTCTAAAGAGAAATCAATGGCGGTAATATTTGCTAAATGTCTTGATCTAGTTACAGGTGGTGAACGTACAAAAGGTGGTGAACGTCTTGCTCGGTGCATTCACTGAATATCCTATTAGTTTTTAAAAGGAAAGAAAAATTATAATAAGTTATCCAATCAATAGACTTTTCTGATTTTGCCCACGTTTCGAATAGCCAAAAGATGCAGCAGAGGGGCAGGATTCGTTTGGTCTCAATATAATTGAGGACTGTTTGGCTCCAATAACCCGGTCCACGTACAAATCCAACTATTACTACGAACCAGAAAATTTTGATGTCTATCAATTTAACCACTTAAAATAAATTTTCGTAATTTTAAGAAATTTAGATAAGGAGTAGAACAAAAATCTATGTCCTAAAAACTAGAATAGCGAGAAATAAGAAAGAAAAAGAGTTCGTCGGAAAAAGGTTGAAAAAGAAAAATGGTTGAACAATAAAAGGTGACGGAAAAATTAAAGAAACTTATAAAACTTAAAAGTACTTTGACTAACCTAACCTTATTACTACAACTAACTTAAAATTATAATCGCAAATTGAGATTACTAATTGGAATGATAATTGATACATAGGTAAAAGGTGTCTAAAAATATTAAAGCTTACAGGAAAAACTAAATCCCAAATGGAATTAACTTAAAAAGAAACTAAAACTTAAAAAAAAACGTCGCAAAATTCTAAAGTACCTAAATCTTAGTCTACAGAAAAAGCACTTAAGGAATTCTACGGCAAAGCCTAAAAATCTAGGAGTAAAAATAACTATGGCAAAATCTAAGTTTAAAACTAAATATGCTCTAAAAATACAAATATTACGCTAAAACGATTGAAAAGGAACAAAATATAAAAATATACAAAAAGTTGTAAAAAGTACAATTTTTATAAAAATATTATTTTTATATTATTTATTTTATAAAACTATTAATTTTACAATTTAAATAAACTAATTAAACTAAAAATACAAATATAACTTAAACTAATAACTAATTAAATAATAAAACTTAATTAGGGTTAATAATAAAATTAATAATTAATTAAAACCCTAATCGTATTAATTGCTGTACGATGATGGCCTGTCAGATACGCTCATGCGATCGCATGAGTTCTAAGTTACCCAGCCATGCGATCGCATGGGCTAGGGTTTCGGGCCAGAGTTGGGCTGCTACAGTGTTCGGGCCGAATTAATTATATATATATATATTTTTTTTCTGTTTTTGCTGTAAAATATAAAATATATTTATAAATTAAATAAAACTTAAATTTTTACAAAATAAAAAAAATAGAAATAAAGAAACTTTATAAAACTTAAATATTTACCAAACTCTTAAAAAAAATTATATTTTTGTTTTTCTTTTAATATTTTTCGAATATTTAAAACGTATTTTTACAAAAGCGTAATAAAAATCTTTTTTTTTTATATTAGCGTTCCGCTTCCGGCTTTTAAGCGAGAATGATTTTCCCCGGCAGCGGCGCCAAAAATAACTTGATGTCAAAGCTAAGGGGTATAAAATACTATTAAATTTTAGCAGAAAAATACTATTAAATACGATACAATTTTACACAAGATATTTATTTATTTAGAGAATGGATATGCTTAAACCTTGCTACAACACTTATAGGCAGTGTACCTAATCGTAAAGTAGTGTAGTTTTTAGTAAGTCCGGTTCGTTCTACAGGGAAATCTTTAAACAAAGCTTAACGCTATATTAGTTTACTTTTATAAAAATACAAATATATATATAAGTAATATTATTATTATAAAGGGGGGTTTTTACCGTTTAATGACCGGTTTGTCGATTTTAAAACTTTAGTCGCAGTTAAAACCAAATGTAAAATAATAAATATAAATACAAGACTTAAATTAAAGCGTAAAGTAAATAACGATAATGAAATTGCGAATAATAAAAGTGCGATAAAATAAACTTGCGATAATTAAAAAGTACGATAATTAAAAGTGCAATTAAATAAAATAACAATAAAAATGCGATAATTAGAAGTGCAATTAAATATAAAATAAAGGAAATTAAATATGAAATAAAAGAATTATGCTTATTTAAACTTCCGTAATCATGATGTTTGACGTGTTGATTTTAGTTTTATGCCCATGGGTTAATTGTCCTTTGTCCTGGATTATTTAATATGTCCTTCTGGTTTTTGTCCATAACAGTCCATCAGACATAAATATAAAGTGCGAGTGTCCTCGTCAAATTATCCTTATGCCCGAAGTTAAATATTCCAACTAATTGGGGACTTAAACTGTAACAAGATTTTAATACTTTGTTTAATAATTACACCAGGATGTCGACTGAGTGTAACCCAAGGTTTTAATATTTTGTTATCAATTATACCAAGTGTCCTTGTACATAATTTCACCCCTGTTTTAATTATTCTAGTGGCTATTAATCCATTCCCGTGTCCGGTTAAATGAACGATTATTCGTACATATAAATACCCCGCCCATCGTGTCCGATTGAGTGTATATGGTAATTTATAGGGACGCCCAATTGTAAATCTTTATATTAACATTAACAAACTATCATTTACTTAAACAAATATAAAGCCCATTAATAGCTCATAGTCTAATTTCCACAAGTGTCGTTCTTTTGTCCAAACCCCAATTATGGTACAAAGCCCAATTACCCAATTTTAGTAATTAGTCCAACATCATGATTACTTCGTTTTAAATAAGCATAATAATAACTTAGCTACGAGACATTAATGTAAAAAGGTTGAACATAACTTACAATGATTAAAAATAGCGTAGCGTTACACGGACAGAATTTCGACTTACACCCTTACAATATTTGCTAACATACCCTTATTATTAGAATTATAATTAAAATTAAAATTAAAATATAAATTATAAATATATATTTTACGTATATATGGAGAGAAGAGAAAGATAGATTCTGTTTTTGGTGCACCAAAGCTCGATTTTTATAGGCATGTGGACTGGAACTGGGGCTCATGCGATCGCATGGATTTATGCCTTCCAGGCCATGCGATCGCATGGCCAGCTGGGGAGGCTCATTTTTGGTTGTTTTCTTCTGCCGACGGTTTTATAAATAATATAATATATTAAATAATTATAAGAATTATTTAAATATTATATTATATTTATGTGCATAGTTGACTTGTAATTTTTAGTCCGTTGCGTCGAGCGTTGAGAGTTGACTCTGGTCCCGGTTCCGGATTTTCGAACGTCCTTGCGTATAATTTAATATCTTGTACTTTGCGTTTTGAATCTTGTACTCTTGTAATTTCGAGACGTTTCTTATCAATAATTGGAACCTCTTTGATTGTATTTTGTACTTTTGAGCTTTTTGGTCGTTTGCGTCTTCAATTCGTCGAATTTGTCTTTTGTCTTCACCTTTTATTATTTAAACGAATATCACTTGTAAATAGAACAATTGCAACTAAAAGCTTGTCTTTCTTGAGGAATAATGCTATGAAATATATGTTCGTTTTTAGCATTATCAGTGACTCATATGAACATTCCGACATTATGACATAAAGAATTTAAGGCGAGTCAAGGAAAATTTTTTTCTATCCTTATTTCATATCATGGTTAGTATTATTAAGAATACTAATCAACGGTATTCTTGTGTTTTAAAGGAACAATGCCTCCTCGTCGTGTGCCACGCCATGAGACTCCCGAACAAGCTCTACAACGAATGATAGCCACCGCCGTGGAAGCGGCCATGGCCGATCACTCCTCCAACAATAACAACAACCACAACAACAACAACAATGGAGCCGGTAACTCAAACGAAGGGTGCTCCAACAAATCCTTCATGGGGTGCAAACCTCACACTTTTGATGGAACCGGGGGACCGGTTACTCTCACTCGATGGTTCGAACAAACGGAGGCCGTCTTTAGCATAAGCGGTTGTCGGGACCAAGACAAGGTCAAATACTCCACTCACACCTTCGCCGGTGTCGCTCTTACATGGTGGAATACTTATGTATAATCGGTGTGTACCGATGAAGCTCACGCCCTCTCTTGGGCCGATTTAAGGGAAAATATGGTCATCGAATATTTCCCTCGCGAAGAAACCCGAAAGCTCGAACAAGAGCTAAGAACCTTAGAGGCGGTCGGAAACGATCTCAAGGCCTATAATCAACGATTCGCCGAACTATCCTTGATGTGTCCCAACCTCGTGAACCCGAATCTCAAAGGGTCGAACTTTATATGTATGGTCTTCCAAAGAGCATCAAACAAGGGGTGATGTCATCCAAACCCGCTAACCTACAACAAGCATTGAACATGGCCCGCCAATTGATCGAAACGGTTGACAAAATCATAGTTCCAGCACCTACGGCCGAGGATAAATCGGGCGGCAACAAAAGAAAGTGGGAACCCTCCCAATCAAGCAACAACAACTTTGCTAAGAAGCCTTACACCTCCGACGCCAAGAAAAGTTATGGCGGAAATAAACCCTTTTGCAACAAATGCCACAAGCACCACTATGGTGAATGTAGCAATCTATTTTGCCACCGGTGCCAAAGGGGTGGTCATGTGGCCAACGATTGTAGAAGTGCCGCTCCCGTCACTCAAAAGGTGCCCAATGCACCAAAACCGGGTACTTGTTATGAATGTGGCCAAACGGGACATTTTAGAAATGCATGTCCGAAGAAGAAAGCCAACCCCAACACACGCGGCCGAGCTTTCAACATCAACACCGAGGAAGCCCGAGATGACAATGAATTAGTCACGGGTACGTTTCTCCTCAACAACACTTATGTTACTTGTTTATTCGATTCGGGTGCCGATAAGAGTTTTGTATCCAAGACTTTGACTCATTCTTTTAATACTCCACCACTCCCACTAGATACCACTTATACCATTGAAGTGGCCGACGGAAAACTATTGAGTGCTGACACATATTACCGGGGGTGTACGTTAAACATTTTGGGTAATGAGTTTGAAATTGACTTGATACCCATGGAACTAGGAAGCTTCGATGTATTAATCGGTATGAATTGGCTAGCCAAAACAAAATCTCACATCCTTTGTGATCTTAACGCAATTCGAATCCCTATCGAGAATGGTGAACCTTTGATCGTCTATGGCGATAAGAGTTGCACCGGACTCAACCTCGTTTCGTGTATTAAAGTTAGAAAACTACTCCGTAAGGGTTGTTTTGCGATCCTTGCTCACGTTAAGAAAGTCAAGTCCGATGAGAAGCACATCGATGATGTGCCAATTGTTAGTGACTATTCCGATGTATTTCACGACGAATTGCCGGGTCTTCCACCTCATCGACCGGTTGAATTCCAAATCGATCTTATTCCGGGGGCCGCACCCATAGCACGTGCACCTTATAGACTCACTCCATCCGAAATGCAAGAATTGTAAAGTCAAATCCAAGAACTACTTGATCGTGGTATTATCCAACCTAGTCATTCACCTTGGGGCGCTCCGATTTTGTTTGTTAAAAAGAAAGACGGATCCCTACGAATGTGCATTAATTATCGTGAACTAAACAAATTGACGGTTAAAAACCGATATCCTCTTCCTCGCATCGATGACCTCTTTGATCAACTACAAGGGTCTTGTGTATATTCAAAAATCGATCTCCGCTCGGGTTATCATCAATTAAGGGTTAAGGGGGAAGATGTCTCCAAAACCGCTTTCCGAACTTGTTATGGTAGTTATGAATTTCTTGTAATGCCATTTGGTCTCACTAACGCACCGGCGGTGTTCATGGATCTTATGAACCGCGTGTGCAAACCGTATCTTGACAAATTCGTTATCGTGTTCATCGATAATATTTTAGTTTATTCTAAAAGCGAAGAAGAACACGAGGAACACCTCCGGCTCGTGCTTGAACTTTTAAGACAAGAACGACTCTATGCCAAATTCTCCAAGTGTAAATTTTGGTTGAAGGAAGTTCAATTTCTTGGTCATGTTGTAAGTGACCAAGGTATTAAAGTCGATCCAACAAAAATCGAAGCCATTAGTAAATGGGAGACTCCCACTACTCCTACTCACATTCATCAATTCTTGGGTCTCGCCGGATACTACCGTAGATTCATCAAGGATTTCTCTTTGGTTGCTCGTCCTCTAACCGCTTTAACTCACAAGGGAAAGAAATTCAATTGGGCGACCGAACAAGAATCTGCATTTCAAATCTTGAAAACAAAGCTAGCCACCGCTCCTATCTTGTCACTTCCCGAAGGCAATGACAATTTTGTTGTGTATTGCGACGCCTCGAAACATGGTTTTGGGTGTGTGTTGATGCAACGAATGAAAGTCATTTCTTATGCTTCTCGACAACTCAAAATTCATGAACGAAACTACACGACACATGATCTCAAACTCGGAGCCGTTGTCTTTGCACTTAAAATGTGGAGACACTATCTTTATGGAACCAAGAGTACTATCTTTACCGATCACAAAAGTCTCCAACACATCTTCGACCAAAAGCAACTAAACATGAGACAATGAAGGTGGATTGAAACCTTAAACGATTACGATTGCGAGCTTCGTTACCATCCCGGGAAGGCAAATGTAGTAGCCGATGCCTTAAGTCGAAAAGAAAGAGCGGTGCCTCTTCGTGTTCGAGCCTTAAACATCACCATCCACACCAACCTTAATAGCCAAATTAGGGTAGCCCAAGATGAGGCTCTCAAGGAAGAAAATGTTTCACACGAGCTCTTGAACATTCTCGTCTCTCGATTCGAAATTAGAGAGACCGGACTCCGATATTTTGCCGGAAGGATTTGGGTGCCTAGTTTTGGGGACCTACGAAGCCTTATTTTAGATGAAGCCCATAAGTCGCGATACTCGATTCACCCCGGTGCCAATAAGATGTACCACGACCTTAAGCAACTATATTGGTGGTGGAACATCAAAAGGGACGTAGCTACTTATGTTTTCAAGTGTTTGACATGTTCCAAAGTCAAATCCGAACACCAAAGACCGTCCGGATTACTTCAACAACCCGAAATCCCGCAATGGAAGTGGGAAAGAATAACAATGGATTTTATCACCAAACTACCAAAAACGACGGGCGGTTATGATACCATTTGGGTTATTGTTGACCGTCTCACCAAATCTGCACACTTTCTCGCCATGAAGGAGACCGACAAAATGGAGAAACTTGCACGACTTTATATCAAGGAGATCGTAGACCGACACGGTGTACCTTTATCGATTATCTCCGACCGAGATGGCCGTTTTTTTTCTAGATTTTGGCGTACCATGCAAGAAGCGTTGGGAACGCGTTTAGACATGAGCACCGCATATCATCCTCAAACCGATAGACAAAGCCAACATACAATTCAAACCTTAGAGGCCATGTTACGAGCTTGCGTGGTTGATTTTGGAAAAGCTTGGGACAAGCACTTACCTCTCGCCGAGTTCTCTTACAACAATAGTTATCACGCGAGTATAAAAGCCGCCCCATTCGAAGCATTATATGGCCGAAAATGCCGTTCTCCTCTTTGTTGGGCCGAAGTAGGCGACGTACAAATCACCGGACCCGAACTCATTCACGAGACCACCGAGAAGATCGTTCAAATCCGAGATAGGCTTCAGACGGCCCGGAGTCGTCAAAAGTGCTACACCAACAAAAGACGCAACGACCTTGAATTTCAAGTCGGTGACCGCGTCATGTTAAAAGTCGCACCTTGGAAGGGTGTAATCCGTTTTGGGAAACGCGGGAAGCTAAATCCGCAGTATATTGGTCCTTTCGAAATCTTGGAGCGTATTGGAACCGTTGCTTATCGTTTAGATCTTCCGCCTCAATTGAACTCCGTTCATCCTACCTTCCATGTATCTAACTTGAAAAAGTGTCTTGCCGAACTCGATATCGTCATCCCTCTCGAAGAACTTACTATTGATGACAAACTTCATTTTGTGGAGGAACCGGTTGAAATTGTGGACACCTCCGTCAAGACATTGAAACAAAGCCGAATTTCGATTGTTAAAGTCCGTTGGAACGCCAAAAGGGGACCCGAGTTTACTTGGGAAAGGCAAGATCAAATGCAAAAGAAATACCCTCATTTATTCCCGGCTCTGGAAACGTAAAATCCCGAGGAAGAAACAACGACTACTACGCCTACTTAAAATTTCGGGACGAAATTTCTTTTAAGGAGTAGGTAATGTATCATCCCGCCTTTTTCCGTTTACTTTTCCATTTAACTATTTAAATCCCGTTATATGTTTATAACATCTCCGGTTAATACGTGTTTTAAAAATATCTCGTCTAGGTATTTCACGCACCCGCAAACGAACTTGAGGGACTAGTTTCGCCAAAATGCCAAAGAGGTTACTAGCCTTTGACTAGTCAACCCCCACCCCCATCTTTTCCTTTTCATTTCCCTTTTCTTCTTCTACTTCCATATTTTCTCTCAATTCTCCAATTTCAAGAATCATCATCTAAATCAAATCGAGCAAGCATCCATCTAAACAAATTGCATATTCGAAATCCTCTCATCTTCCTCTTCGATTCCATACCGATTTCATCAAGTTTGGGTAACTTTCTAAAATCACTAGATTTTGTGTTCTTGATGTTTTTAACTTATAAAGTTGTTAATTAGTGTCTATGGCTCAAGTCTAACATGATTGTATGATTTATATGCTCGATTTCGTTATTTGAAGTAACTAGCTTGAATATGAACTTTGGTGTGTTTGATTTGGTAATTTGGTTGCTTAAATGTTGTTGTTATGGTAAAGTGCAAGTATTAAATGTGTATGTTGTTTTAGAAAACTTCATAAACTTGATTATTGGTTTTGGTGGATTTGGGTTAGGGTTTGATGAACTTGAAATGAACTTTTGATGCTTTGAATGACATGAAATGTTATTTGTAAGTGTTAGGTTGTATTGTATGCTTGATCACCTTCGAAACGACATATCATTCATGTAAATTGGTTGCCGAATCATCGAATTTCATTTATGAACTTGAGTGCATTTAATGAGGAGCTTTGAATGTGATTTTGGTTGTTGTAAAAGTAAATGTGATGGATGAAATGTGTTTAGTTGTTTTCCTTGTCAAAATACCTTTCCGATGATATAAGATACATGCTTTGGTTGTTTGCGGGTCATAAATGGTGATTGGTTGAAGTTAGGTTCGTGCACAAAAGTTAAAAACTGCCAGAATTCTCTGCACAGGTAATGGCGCGGCGCGCCATATTCCCGCGCGGCGCGCCAAAGTGGTCTGTCCAACTTTGTCGATTTTCGAATAATGTTTGCTATGCTACGCACCTCCGATTCACATGTAACTTGTTCTAACATGCTCATATATGATTAAAAACCTCAGAAAAATAGTTCGGGACCCGACCCAAACGTGTTGACTTTTTCGTTGACTTTGACCGACCAAAGTTTGACTTTTTGTCAAACTTAACCAAATGATTATGCAACCTTCCTAACTTGTTTCTATACTTGTATCTTGCATGAAACTTGACAATTTGATTTCACATGCTACATAATCGAGTCGTAACGAGCCATAGGACTAATTGAACATCTTTGACCTATCGTGTTTACCGTTATTGATACGACCTATTTTTTTAGGTCAAGACTAGCACTATCCTTCGCACACGTTACTTTGTGAAGTACTTTTCATACGTGCACTCAATGTGAGATCATAGTCCCATCTTTCAAATAACTTTTATACTTTAAACTATGGGATGAGAAACATATACGTATCATACTTTTATACATTGAACACAAGTACGAAAACGAACATTCCACGTACGGGTTTGAACGAAAATCCTCAATTCAATTATCATTAGTTACACTTTCAGGGTGTAAACGTGAACTTATATTGAAATGTCCCGTTCTTATTGATTAAAAACGTTCCATATTAATTGATTTCATTGCGAGGTTTTGACCTCTATATGAGACATTTTTCAAAGACTGCATTCATTTTTAAAACAAACCATAACCTTTATTTCATAGATAAAGGTTTTAAAAAGCTTTATGTAGATTATCAAATAATGATAATCTAAAATATCCTGTTTACACACGACCATTACATAATGGTTTACAATACAAATATGTTACAACAAAATAAGTTTCTTGAATGCAGTTTTTACACAATATCATACAAGCATGGACTCCAAATCTCGTCCTTATTTAAGTATGCGACAGCAGAAGCTCTTAATAATCACCTGAGAATAAACATGCTTAAAATGTCAACAAAAATGTTGGTGAGTTATAGGTTTAACCTATATATATCAAATCATAATAATAGACCACAAGATTTCATATTTCAATACACATCCCATACATAGAGATAAAAATCATTCATATGGTGAACACCTGGTAACCGACATTAACAAGATGCATATATAAGAATATCCCCATCATTCCGGGACACCCTTCGGATATGATATAAATTTCGAAGTACTAAAGCATCCGGTACTTTGGATGGGGTTTGTTAAGCCCAATAGATCTATCTTTAGGATTCGCGTCAATTAGGGTGTCTGTTCCCTAATTCTTAGATTACCAGACTTAATAAAAAGGGGCATATTCGATTTCGATAATTCAACCATAGAATGTAGTTTCACGTACTTGTGTCTATTTTGTAAATCATTTATAAAACCTGCATGTATTCTCATCCCAAAAATATTAGATTTTAAAAGTGGGACTATAACTCACTTTCACAGATTTTTACTTCGTCGGGAAGTAAGACTTGGCCACTGGTTGATTCACGAACCTATAACAATATATACATATATATCAAAGTATATTCAAAATATATTTACAACACTTTTAATATATTTTGATGTTTTAAGTTTATTAAGTCAGCTGTCCTCGTTAGTAACCTACAACTAGTTGTCCACAGTTAGATGTACAGAAATAAATCGATAAATATTATCTTGAATCAATCCACGACCCAGTGTATACGTATCTCAGTATTGATCACAACTCAAACTATATATATTTTGGAATCAACCTCAACCCTGTATAGCTAACTCCAACATTCACATATAGAGTGTCTATGGTTGTTCCGAAATATATATAGATGTGTCGACATGATAGGTCGAAACATTGTATACGTGTCTATGGTATCTCAAGATTACATAATATACAATACAAGTTGATTAAGTTATGGTTGGAATAGATTTGTTACCAATTTTCACGTAGCTAAAATGAGAAAAATTATCCAATCTTGTTTTACCCATAACTTCTTCATTTTAAATCCGTTTTGAGTGAATCAAATTGCTATGGTTTCATATTGAACTCTATTTTATGAATCTAAACAGAAAAAGTACAGGTTTATTGTCGGAAAAATAAGTTACAAGTCGTTTTTGTAAAGGTAGTCATTTCAGTCGAAAGAACGACGTCTAGATGACCATTTTAGAAAACATACTTCCACTTTGAGTTTAACCATAATTTTTGGATATAGTTTCATGTTCATAATAAAAATTATTTTCTCAGAATAACAACTTTTAAATCAAAGTTTATCATAGTTTTTAATTAACTAACCCAAAACAGCCCGCGGTGTTACTACGACGGCGTAAATCCGGTTTTACGGTGTTTTTCGTGTTTCCAGGTTTTAAATCATTAAGTTAGCATATCATATAGATATAGAACATGTGTTTAGTTGATTTTAAAAGTCAAGTTAGAAGGATTAACTTTTGTTTGCGAACAAGTTTAGAATTAACTAAACTATGTTCTAGTGATTACAAGTTTAAACCTTCGAATAAGATAGCTTTATATGTATGAATCGAATGATGTTATGAACATCATTACTACCTTAAGTTCCTTGGATAAACCTACTGGAAAAGAGAAAAATGGATCTAGCTTCAATGGATCCTTGGATGGCTCGAAGTTCTTGAAGCAGAATCATGACACGAAAACAAGTTCAAGTAAGATCATCACTTGAAATAAGATTGTTATAGTTATAGAAATTGAACCAAAGTTTTAATATGATTATTACCTTGTATTAGAATGATAACCTACTATAAGAAACAAAGATTTCTTGAGGTTGGATGATCACCTTACAAGATTGGAAGTGAGCTAGCAAACTTGAAAGTATTCTTGATTTTATGAAACTAGAACTTTTGAAATTTATGAAGAACACTTAGAACTTGAAGATAGAACTTGAGAGAGATCAATTAGATGAATAAAATTGAAGAATGAAAGTGTTTGTAGGTGTTTTTGGTCGTTGGTGTATGGATTAGATATAAAGGATATGTAATTTTGTTTTCATGTAAATAAGTCATGAATGATTACTCATATTTTTGTAATTTTATGAGATATTTCATGCTAGTTGCCAAATGATGGTTCCCACATGTGTTAGGTGACTCACATGGGCTGCTAAGAGCTGATCATTGGAGTGTATATACCAATAGTACATACATCTAAAAGATGTGTATTGTACGAGTACGAATACGGGTGCATACGAGTAGAATTGTTGATGAAACTGAACGAGGATGTAATTGTAAGCATTTTTGTTAAGTAGAAGTATTTTGATAAGTGTCTTGAAGTCTTTCAAAAGTGTATGAATACATATTAAAACACTACATGTATATACATTTTAACTGAGTCGTTAAGTCATCGTTAGTCGTTACATGTAAATGTTGTTTTGAAACCTTTAGGTTAACGATCTTGTTGAATGTTGTTAACCCATTGTTTATTATAACAAATGAGATGTTAAATTATTATATTATCATGATATTATGATATATAATATATCTTAGTATGATGTATATACAGTTAAATGTCGTTACAACGATAATCGTTACATATATGTCTCGTTTCGAAATCATTAAGTTAGTAGCCTTATTTTTACATATGTATTTCATTGTTAATACACTTAATAATATATTTAATTATCATTTAACATAATTAACCAAGTGTATCAATATCTTAATATGATTCATATGTACCTAGTAAGACGTTGTTATAATGATAATCGTTATATATATCGTTTTCGAGTTTCTTAAATTAATAGTCTCATTTTTATGTATATAACTCATTGTTAAAATACCTAATGAGATACATACTTATAATAAAAACATGTTAACTATATATATAACCATATATATGTCATCGTATAGTTTTTATAAGTTTTAACGTTCGTGAATCACCGGTCAACTTGGGTGGTCAATTGTCTATATGAAACATATTTCAATTAATCAAGTCTTAACAAGTTTGATTGCTTAACATGTTGGAAACATTTAATCATGTAAATATCAATCTTAATTAATTTATATAAACATGGAAAAGTTCGGGTCACTACAGTACCTACCCGTTAAATAAATTTCGTCCCAAAATTTTAAGCTGTTGAAGGTGTTGATGAATCTTCTGGAAATAGATGCGGGTATTTCTTCTTCATCTGATCTTCACGCTCCCAGGTGAACTTGGGTCCTCTACGAGCATTCCATCGAACCTTAACAATTGGTATCTTGTTTTGCTTAAGTCTTTTAACCTCACGATCCATTATTTCGACGGGTTCTTCGATGAATTGAAGTTTTTCGTTGATTTGGATTTCATCTAACGGAATAGTGAGATCTTCTTTAGCAAAACATTTCTTCAAATTCGAGACGTGGAAAGTGTTATGTACAGCCGCGAGTTGTTGAGGTAACTCAAGTCGGTAAGCTACTGGTCCGACACGATCAATAATCTTGAATGGTCCAATATACCTTGGATTTAATTTCCCTCGTTTACCAAATCGAACAACGCCTTTCCAAGGTGCAACTTTAAACATGACCATCTCTCCAATTTCAAATTCTATATCTTTTCTTTTAATGTCAGCGTAGCTCTTTTGTCGACTTTGGGCGGTTTTCAACCGTTGTTGAATTTGGATGATCTTCTCGGTAGTTTCTTGTATAATCTCCGGACCCATAATCTGTGTATCCCCCACTTCACTCCAACAAATCGGAGACCTGCACTTTCTACCATAAAGTGCTTCAAACGGCGCCATCTCAATGCTTGAATGGTAGCTGTTGTTGTAGGAAAATTCTGCTAACGGTAGATGTCGATCCCAACTGTTTCCGAAATCAATAACACATGCTCGTAGCATGTCTTCAAGCGTTTGTATCGTCCTTTCGCTCTGCCCATCAGTTTGTGGATGATAGGCAGTACTCATGTCTAGACGAGTTCCTAATGCTTGCTGTAATGTCTGCCAGAATCTTGAAATAAATCTGCCATCCCTATCAGAGATAATAGAGATTGGTATTCCATGTCTGGAGACAACTTCCTTCAAATACAGTCGTGCTAACTTCTCCATCTTGTCATCTTCTCTTATTGGTAGGAAGTGTGCTGATTTGGTGAGACGATCAACTATTACCCAAATAGTATCAAAACCACTTGCAGTCCTTGGTAATTTAGTGATGAAATCCATGGTAATGTTTTCCCATTTCCATTCCGGGATTTCGGGTTGTTGAAGTAGACCTGATGGTTTCTGATGCTCAGCTTTGACCTTAGAACACGTCAAACATTCTCCTACGTATTTAGCAACATCGACTTTCATACCCGGCCACTAAAAATGTTTCTTGAGATCCTTGTACATCTTCCCCGTTCCAGGATGTATTGAGTATCTGGTTTTATGAGCTTCTCTAAGTACCATTTCTCTCATATCTCCAAATTTTGGTACCCAAATCCTTTCAGCCCTATACCGGGTTCCGTCTTCCTGAATATTAAGATGCTTCTCTGATCCTTTGGGTATTTCATCCTTTAAATTTCCCTCTTTTAAAACTCCGTGTTGCGCCTCCTTTATTTGAGTAGTAAGGTTATTATGAATCATTATATTCATAGATTTTACTCGAATGGGTTCTCTGTCCTTCCTGCTCAAGGCATCGGCTACCACATTTGCCTTCCCCGGGTGGTAACGAATCTCAAATTCGTAATCATTCAATAATTCAATCCACCTACGCTGCCTCATATTCAGTTGTTTCTGATTAAATATGTGTTGAAGACTTTTATGGTCGGTATATATAATACTTTTGACCCCATATAAGTAGTGCCTCCAAGTCTTTAATGCAAAAACAACCGCGCCTAATTCCAAATCATGCGTCGTATAATTTTGTTCGTGAATCTTCAATTGTCTAGACGCATAAGCAATCACCTTCGTTCGTTGCATTAATACACAACCAAGACCTTGCTTTGATGCGTCACAATAAATCACAAAATCATCATTCCCGTCAGGCAATGACAATATAGGTGCCGTAGTTAGCTTTTTCTTCAATAACTGAAACGCTTTCTCTTGTTCATCCTTCCATTCAAATTTCTTCCCTTTATGCGTTAATGCAGTCAAGGGTTTTGCTATTCTGGAAAAGTCTTGGATGAACCTTCTGTAGTAACCAGCTAGTCCTAAAAACTGGCGTATGTGTTTCGGAGTTTTCGGGGTTTCCCACTTTTCAACAGTTTCTATCTTTGCCGGATCCACCTTAATACCTTCTTTGTTCACTATGTGACCGAGGAATTGAACGTCTTCCAACCAAAATGCACACTTTGAAAACTTAGCGTACAATTCTTCCTTCCTCAATACTTCTAACACCTTTCTCAAATGTTTACCGTGTTCTTGGTCATTCTTTGAGTAAATAAGTATGTCATCAATAAAAACAATGACAAACTTGTCAAGGTATGGTCCACACACTCGGTTCATAAGGTCCATGAACACAGCTGGTACATTAGTTAAACCAAATGGCATGACCATAAACTCGTAATGACCGTAACGTGTTCTGAAAGCAGTCTTTGGAATATCATCTTCTTTCACCCGCATTTGATGATACCCGGAACGTAAGTCAATCTTTGAATAAACAGACGAGCCTTGTAGTTGATCAAATAAGTCGTCGATTCTCGGTAGTGGGTAGCGGTTCTTGATGGTAAGTTTGTTCAACCCTCGGTAGTCGATACACAACCTGAATGTACCATCTTTCTTCTTGACAAACAAAACAGGAGCTCCCCACGGTGATGTACTTGGTCGAATGAAACCACGCTCTAAAAGTTCTTGTAATTGGCTTTGCAGTTCTTTTATCTCGCTGGGTGCGAGTCTGTAAGGAGCACGAGCTATTGGTGCAGCTCCTGGTACAAGATCTATTTGAAATTCAACGGATCGATGTGGGGGTAATCCCGGTAATTCTTTCGGAAATACATCGGGAAATTCTTTTGCAATGGGAACATCATTGATGCTCTTTTCTTCAGTTTGTACTTTCTCGACGTGTGCTAGAACAGCATAGCAACCTTTTCTTATTAGTTTTTGTGCCTTCAAATTACTAATAAGATGTAGCTTTGTGTTGCCCTTTTCTCCGTACACCATTAAGGGTTTTCCTTTTTCTCGTATAATGCAAATTGCATTTTTGTAACAAACGATCTCTGCTTTCACTTCTTTCAACCAGTCCATACCGATTATCACATCAAAACTCCCTAACTCTACTGGTATCAAGTCAATCTTAAATGTTTCGCTAACCAGTTTAATTTCTCGATTCTGACATATATTATCTGCTGAAATTAATTTACCATTTGCTAATTCGAGTAAAAATTTACTATCCAAAGGCGTCAATGGACAACTTAATTTAGCACAAAAATCTCTACTCATATAGCTTCTATCCGCACCCGAATCAAATAAAACGTAAGCAGATTTATTGTCAATAAGAAACGTACCCGTAACAAGCTCCGGGTCTTCCTGTGCCTCTGCCGCATTAAAATTGAAAACTCTTCCGCGGCCTTGTCCATTCGTGTTCTCCTGGTTCGGGCAATTTCTAATAATGTGGCCTGGTTTTCCACATTTATAACAAACTACATTGGCATAACTTGCTCCGACACTACTTGCTCCGCCATTACTCGTTCCGACACCATTTGTTCCTTTCGTTCTATTAACCCCTGGTCCGTAGACCTCACACTTCGCCGCGCTATGACCGTTTCTTTTACACTTGTTGCAAAATTTGGTGCAGAACCCCGAGTGATACTTTTCACACCTTTGGCATAGCTGCTTCTGATTGTTGTTGTTGTTGCGGTTATTATTGTTGTTGGGATGATTGTTGTAGTTGTTGTTGTTGTTGTTGTTGTTGGGCCGTTTGTTGTAGTTGCGATTGATGTTGCGATTGTTGGGATAATTGTTGCGATTATTGTTGTAATTGCTGTTGTTGTTGTATTGGTGATTCTTATCACCGTTTTCCTCCCACTTTCTTTTGACTTGCTTCACATTGGTCTCTTCAGCAGTCTGTTCTTTAATTCTTTCTTCAATCTGGTTCACTAGTTTGTGAGCCATTCTACATGCCTGTTGTATGGAGGCCGGCTCATGTGAACTTATATCTTCTTGGATTCTTTCCGGTAATCCTTTCACAAACGCGTCGATCTTCTCTTCCTCATCTTCGAATGCTCCCGGACACAATAGGCACAATTCTATGAATCGTCTTTCGTACGTGGTAATATCAAATCCTTGGGTTCGTAACCCTCTAAGTTCTGTCTTGAGCTTATTGACCTCGGTTCTGGGACGGTACTTCTCGTTCATCAAGTGCTTAAATGCTGACCACGGTAGTGCGTACGCATCGTCTTGTCCCACTTGCTCTAGATAGGTATTCCAGCATGTTAACGCAGAACCGGTGAAGGTATGTGTAGCGTACTTCACTTTGTCCTCTTCAGTACACTTACTTATGGCAAACACCGATTCGACCTTCTCGGTCCACCGTTTCAATCCGATCGGTCCTTCGGTTCCATCAAATTCCAAAGGTTTGCAGGCAGTGAATTCTTTGTAGGTGCATCCTACACGATTTCCTGTACTGCTAGATCCAAGGTTATTGTTGGTATGTAGCGCAGCCTGTACTGCGGCTATGTTTGAAGCTATAAAAGTACGGAATTCCTCTTCATTCATATTCACGGTGTGTCGAGTAGTCGGTGCCATTTCCTTCAAAATAGTTAAATGGAACAAGTTAATCATACAGAATATTAAGAGTAGTTAATAGTATTTCGTAGCATAATATGAACTCATTTATAAAAGCTTTTTCTTCATATTAGCGTTTTATAAGTTTAAATTCGGGTAGTACCTACCCGTTAAGTTCATACTTAGTAGCTAATATACAATTCAACTACTACAATTCTATATGAAAAACTGATTATAATAATATTTCGCGTTCAAACTTTTATACAATATTTTACAAACTTACAATGCCGCTTATTTTACATAAAGCATGAAATATATCACACAATAACTTTGATACAAGATAGTTGTGAAGATAATTCTAGCTAGTACACAAGTCGTTCAGCAAAGGCAATAAAGACACGTAATTCATACGTCCAGAAACAAGTCATGCATTCTGGTTTTACTAGGACTACTTCCCATCCTTGGTCTTGTGGAACATAACCGTTATGGCCGTTGATAAGACAGCGTGTTGTAACGTCGTCAAAGGGACGAGGGTTACGTAATGTCCAACAGTCCCGTAACAATCTAAAAACCTCATTTCTTACCCCAATTACCGACTCCGTCACTTGTGGGAACGTTTTGTTTAATAGTTGTAGCCCGATGTTCTTGTTCTCACTTTGATGAGAAGCGAACATTACTAATCCGTAAGCATAACATGCTTCTTTATGTTGCATGTTAGCCGCTTTTTCTAAATCACGAAGTCCAATATTCGGATATATTGAGTCAAAATAATTTCTTAACCCATTGCGTAAAATAGCATTTGGGTTCCCCGCAATATATGCGTCAAAGTAAACACATCGTAACTTATGGATTTCCCAATGTGATATCCCCCATCTTTCGAACGAAAGCCTTTTATAAACCAAGGCATTCTTGGAACGTTCTTCGAATGTCTTACAAACTGATCTCGCCTTAAATAGTTGTGCCGAAGAATTCTGACCGACTCTAGACAAGATTTCATAAATCATGTCTCCGGGTAGGTCTCTTAAAATATTGGGTTGTCTATCCATTTTGTGTTTTTATACTGTAAAATAGACAAGAGTTAGATTCATAAAAAAAATACTTATTAATACAAGCAATTTTTACATATATCATAAAGCATAAGCACACTATATTACATATATTACACCACACGAATACAACTATCTTATTCCGACTGGCTCGTTTCTTCTTCTTCGGTTTTGGTTCGTTTTGCCAAGTTTCTAGGGATATATGATGTTCCCCTAATACAAGCCGTCGTTATCCACATTGGTTTAGAAAAACCGGGTGGTTTAGAGGTTCCCAGGTCATTGTTACAACTTAAGGACTTCGGGGGTTGACGATACATATAAAGTTCATCGGGGTTGGAATTAGATTTCTCTATTTTTATGCCCTTTCCCTTATTATTTTCTTTTGCCTTTTTAAATTCAGTTGGGGTAATTTCTATAACATCATCGGAATTCTCGTCGGAATCCGATTCATTGGAGAATTGGTAATCCTCCCAATATTTTGCTTCCTTGGCGGAAACACCATTGACCATAATTAACCTTGGTCGGTTGGTTGAGGATTTTATTTTACTTAACCATTTTATTATTTTCCCCACCGGTTCTATTTCTTCATCCAGTTCCTCCTCTTCCGGTTCTGATTCTTCTTCCGGTTCCGACTCTTCTTCCGGTTCCTCTTCGGGAATTTGTGAATCAGTCCACGAATCATTCCAATTTACATTTGACTCTTCATTATTATTAGGTGAGTCAATGGGACTTGTTCTAGAGGTAGACATCTATCACATAATATCAAACGCGTTAAGAGATTAATATATCACATAATATTCACATGTTAAAAATATATAGTTTCCAACAAAATTTGTTAAGCAATCATTTTTCAAGTAAACACGGTCGAAGTCCAGACTCACTAATGCATCCTAACAAACTCGATAAGACACACTAATGAAAAATTCTGGTTCTCTAAGACCAACGCTCTGATACCAACTGAAATGTCCCGTTCTTATTGATTAAAAACGTTCCATATTAATTGATTTCGTTGCGAGGTTTTGACCTCTATATGAGACATTTTTCAAAGACTGCATTCATTTTTAAAACAAACCATAACCTTTATTTCATAGATAAAAGTTTTAAAAAGCTTTACGTAGATTATCAAATAATGATAATCTAAAATATCATGTTTACACACGACCATTACATAATGGTTTACAATACAAATATGTTACAACAAAATAAGTTTCTTGAATTCAGTTTTTACACAATATCATACAAGCATGGACTCCAAATCTCGTCCTTATTTAAGTATGCGACAGAGGAAGCTCTTAATAATCACCTGAGAATAAACATGCTTAAAACGTCAACAAAAATGTTGGTGAGTTATAGGTTTAACCTATATATATCAAATCATAATAATAGACCACAAGATTTCATATTTCAATACACATCCCATACATAGAGATAAAAATCATTCATATGGTGAACACCTGGTAACCGACATTAACAAGATGCATATATAAGAATATCCCCATCATTCCGGGACACCCTTCGGATATGATATAAATTTCGAAGTACTAAAGCATCCGGTACTTTGGATGGGGTTTGTTAAGCCCAATAGATCTATCTTTAGGATTCGCGTCAATTAGGGTGTCTGTTCCCTAATTCTTAGATTACCAGACTTAATAAAAAGGGGCATATTCGATTTCGATAATTCAACCATAGAATGTAGTTTCACGTACTTGTGTCTATTTTGTAAATCATTTATAAAACCTGCATGTATTCTCATCCCAAAAATATTAGATTTTAAAAGTGGGACTATAACTCACTTTCACAAATTTTTACTTCGTCGGGAAGTAAGACTTGGCCACTGGTTGATTCACGAACCTATAACAATATATACATATATATCAAAGTATGTTCAAAATATATTTACAACACTTTTAATATATTTTGATGTTTTAAGTTTATTAAGTCAGCTGTCCTCGTTAGTAACCTACAACTAGTTGTCCACAGTTAGATGTACAGAAATAAATCGATAAATATTATCTTGAATCAATCCACGACCCAGTGTATACGTATCTCAGTATTGATCACAACTCAAACTATATATATTTTGGAATCAACCTCAACCCTGTATAGCTAACTCCAACATTCACATATAGAGTGTCTATGGTTGTTCCGAAATATATATAGATGTGTCGACATGATAGGTCGAAACATTGTATACGTGTCTATGGTATCTCAAGATTACATAATATACAATACAAGTTGATTAAGTTATGGTTGGAATAGATTTGTTACCAATTTTCACGTAGCTAAAATGAGAAAAATTATCCAATCTTGTTTTACCCATAACTTCTTCATTTTAAATCCGTTTTGAGTGAATCAAATTGCTATGGTTTCATATTGAACTCTATTTTATGAATCTAAACAGAAAAAGTACAGGTTTATTGTCGGAAAAATAAGTTACAAGTCGTTTTTGTAAAGGTAGTCATTTCAGTCGAAAGAACGACGTCTAGATGACCATTTTAAAAAACATACTTCCACTTTGAGTTTAACCATAATTTTTGGATATAGTTTCATGTTCATAATAAAAATCATTTTCTCAGAATAACAACTTTTAAATCAAAGTTTATCATAGTTTTTAATTAACTAACCCAAAACAGCCCGCGGTGTTACTACAACGGCGTAAATCCGGTTTTACGGTGTTTTTCGGGTTTCCAGGTTTTAAATCATTAAGTTAGCATATCATATAGATATAGAACATGTGTTTAGTTGATTTTAAAAGTCAAGTTAGAAGGATTAACTTTTGTTTGCGAACAAGTTTAGAATTAACTAAACTATGTTCTAGTGATTACAAGTTTAAACCTTCGAATAAGATAGCTTTATATGTATGAATCGAATGATGTTATGAACATCATTACTACCTTAAGTTCCTTGGATAAACCTACTGGAAAAGAGAAAAATGGATCTAGCTTCAATGGATCCTTGGATGGCTCGAAGTTCTTGAAGCAGAATCATGACACGAAAACAAGTTCAAGTAAGATCATCACTTGAAATAAGATTGTTATAGTTATAGAAATTGAACCAAAGTTTTAATATGATTATTACCTTGTATTAGAATGATAACCTACTGTAAGAAACAAAGATTTCTTGAGGTTGGATGATCACCTTACAAGATTGGAAGTGAGCTAGAAAACTTGAAAGTATTCTTGATTTTATGAAACTAGAACTTTTGAAATTTATGAATAACACTTAGAACTTGAAGATAGAACTTGAGAGAGATCAATTAGATGAAGAAAATTGAAGAATGAAAGTGTTTGTAGGTGTTTTTGGTCGTTGGTGTATGGATTAGATATAAAGGATATGTAATTTTGTTTTCATGTAAATAAGTCATGAATGATTACTCATATTTTTGTAATTTTATGAGATATTTCATGCTAGTTGCCAAATGATGGTTCCTACATGTGTTAGGTGACTCACATGGGCTGCTAAGAGCTGATCATTGGAGTGTATATACCAATAGTACATACATCTAAAAGCTGTGTATTGTACGAGTACGAATACGGGTGCATACGAGTAGAATTGTTGATGAAACTGAATGAGGATGTAATTGTAAGCATTTTTGTTAAGTAGAAGTATTTTGATAAGTGTCTTGAAGTCTTTCAAAAGTGTATGAATACATATTAAAACACTACATGTATATACATTTTAACTGAGTCGTTAAGTCATCGTTAGTCGTTACATGTAAATGTTGTTTTGAAACCTTTAGGTTAACGATCTTGTTGAATGTTGTTAACCCATTGTTTATTATAACAAATGAGATGTTAAATTATTATATTATCATGATATTATGATATATAATATATCTTAGTATGATGTATATACAGTTAAATGTCGTTACAACGATAATCGTTACATATATGTCTCGTTTCGAAATCATTAAGTTAGTAGCCTTATTTTTACATATGTATTTCATTGTTAATACACTTAATAATATATTTACTTATCATTTAACATAATTAACCAAGTGTATCAATATCTTAATATGATTCATATGTACCTAGTAAGACGTTGTTATAACGATAATCGTTATATATATCGTTTTCGAGTTTCTTAAATTAATAGTCTCATTTTTATGTATATAACTCATTGTTAAAATACCTAATGAGATACATACTTATAATAAAAACATGTTAACTATATATATAACCATATATATGTCATCGTATAGTTTTTATAAGTTTTAACGTTCGTGAATCACCGGTCAACTTGGGTGGTCAATTGTCTATATGAAACATATTTCAATTAATCAAGTCTTAACAAGTTTGATTGCTTAACATGTTGGAAACATTTAATCATGTAAATATCAATCTTAATTAATTTATATAAACATGGAAAAGTTCGGGTCACTACATATATTATGTGATCACATGGGCTTGACGAGCCTCATTCGGACGGTTCGCTACCGTTAGCGGATGAAATATATTTTTGGGTCTAGTGTATGTTCTAACACTACGCAAAGGGTGCAAAACAGTTAAGTTTGATAATTGGGTGCCCGCGAAACAAATAACAACTTTGGAATGCAAATGATTTTGATAATCATATTATATTAAATCTTGTGGTTCAAATCCAACGTTTACTAAAACACCTATGATTTCACCAACGTTTTCATTGACAGTTTTCTATATGTTTTCTCAGGTCCTTGAAAGCTACTTGATACATGCTTCCGCACTCTTTTTGATACTTGCTTGGATGTCGAGTATGCATGCATAGTTGGAGCGTCTTTTGACTACTTTAAATTGTGTCGCATAGGTTTCATGCGTACGTTAAACTTTGTATTGTAACTAATCTTTTGAACTACATTTGTAAACTTGAAACATCCCTTTACTTATGAAATGAATGCGACATATTTTGGTCAAACGTCATAATAAAGACTTATGACCACGCAACGGGACCGAAGTAGTCGGCGGCGTCAAACATGATTTGGTCGGGTCGCTACAGTAAATGGGTTAAGTTGACCAAGTTTTGTAAGTTTAAGTGTTGAAATGGGTCAAAATAGTAATGTTGAGCTAGTTTGGGTTAAATGGGTATGAAATACCCCAAGTTGTGTTAGTAGACTTTAATTCACTAGCTTTAGTGATTGAAGTTGAGCCTTGGCCATTTATGGGAGATTTTGGTGTAGTTGAGTCATTTAATGCAAATTGGGTCATTAAATGCTCAAGTGTAAGTAATATGGCTAGTTCCACTAGTTTGTGTGTTGAAAGTGTACTTAATGTATTAGGTACATTGCTTTGAAGTTCGGAAGTGCATAATCATCATCCTTGTATCAAGGTGAGTGGAATAATTATGCGTGTACATATATAATGTATTTATTTGTGTAGTATGAATGTGGCATTGTCGCGGTGTTTAAGACACCACATTCTAAGTAACGAGTAGTATTGTTGCGGTGTTCAAGACACTACTCATTGTTTGATTGACATGTGGTATTATCGCGGTGTTTAAGACACCACATAGTCATGGGAATGGATGCTGCGGTGTTCAAGGTAGCACTCATGGTTTCGATTGATATGTGGAATCGTCGCGGTGTTTAAGACGCCACATTGTCTTGGGGGTGAGTTAGTTGTGTTGTTCAAGACATCACCCAGGGGATTAGTGATTACGCGGTGTTTAAGTAACACTAATGGATGTTATGAACTCCGACGGTCTTTTACGAGTACCGTTCCCTTGTACGATTGGTTAACCATGGTTGTGTGAATTCGTATCTACCATAATTAAATTGTGAACTATATGCTATTGTTGTTACTAGCTTCTTGTGAATTGTGGATAGTAGTTTATGCATGATGTTTGCATAGTTATCGAATTTCTAGCTTGTATGCGGTATGGTAAGTGATTGCAAGTAAGTAGGTTATATATGAACATGTATAATTATTGCATTCACTAAGCAATTAGCTTACCCCTCTCGTTGTTTATCTTTTTAGATGCAGGTGCGGATAGGGGAAAAGGGGTTGTTGGGCACTAGGTGTCCTTTGATGATGTTTCGTTGGAGGCTTTGAAGTTGGCCTAGCGTTTTGGGTAGTTTAGCCCCAAACCATGCTCGATGTGTTGTTTGGATTAAAAGTATCGTTTTTGGATAGGTCAAACTTGTATCACATTTGTTAATGGCCTTCGTGCCTTTTGTAAAACATTAAACTTGTAGGGTGTTCAAATGGAACGTGTGGTATGGTTACATATTTAATTGGCGCGTAAATGTGTATTATAAAAAAAAATTATCGTATGGAATACGGGTTGGGTTGTTTCAAGTGGTATCAAAGCATGGTCTAAGGGATTTAGGCGACTTGAGATAGGTGCCTAGACTTAGACTTTATTGTGTATGCGCTTTATGCTGGACTTGTAGGACTTCGAGTCAGATCGGGGAATTGTTAGTGCATAGGTTTATGTGACCTAAACTTGCGCTATTTGTTTGTGATGTATTTGAAATCCATCAAGCGAGATAGATGTTGTACTAGCAAGTTAATACGAGATGCTCGCATAGCAATGACTAGCTACCATTATTACGGGTGCAAATCGTGTCAAACGAGCGATGTACGACGATTGTTGAGCAAGGTGGAGCGGTATGATGAATATGTGTATATGTTTGTGTCATGTCTTTTGTACGATGTTTAATCTCTTTCGTTTTATAGAATGAAGATGACAAATCGGCCAAAGTTGAGGCCATCTTTAAACGTCAAAAAGCGGAGTTTCTCGAAGACGTTAAGAAAATGTTTCTTGATACGATTGAGGAGCAACTAGTCAATGTAGTAAAGGATTAAGTTAAGGCCATTCTTCACGAAGATAATATGGGAAGACGGGACTTTTTCTATAAGAACTTCAAGGATTCTCAACCTCCCACCTTTGAAGGTGAAAGGGACCCTCTTAAGAGTGCCCGATGGATCTCTAATATGGAGGGGGCTTTCCGTACTTATGAATGTCCTCTCGATAAGAAGACAAGGTACGGGTGTAGTATGTTGAGGGGCGATGCTAAATTGTGGTGGAACGTGAAGATCCAACTTTATGGCGAAGAACAATGCATGGAATTCACTTGGGATGAATTCAAGAAAGAGTTTTTCGATGAATACCGAACTCCGGCCGATCTTACTAGGCTTAAGGACGAGTTACGTTCCTTGAGGCAAGGGTCGATGGATTTGAACACTCTCAAATCCGTGTTTTTGTCCAAGACCCAATTTTGCCCGGAGTATGTCGGGAATGATAAAATGTTGAAAGAAGATTTCTATCGAATCTTGAATGATAGTTATCAAGAGAAGATTAGTGTGAACGTGGTGAAAAGATTCGATGAGTTGTTTAATATGGCCAAAGGTTTTGAGGTGCTCGTGTTAAGAAATAGTGGCTTTACTTTTGGCAAGAGGAAGTTCGAAGCTACAAGTCATTCGAACAAGAAGAGTAAGGGTGCAACCGAGAGTGTCGGTAGTGTGAAGAAAAGTGTTCCCGGAGAGTTCCGTTATTCTTGCCACAGTTGTAGACGAAAGGGACACATGGCCCGTGATTGCACCAACCCTCCTTCTACAATCAAACTCACTTGTTATAATTGTGGTAAAGAAGGGCATAAGAGGACGAAATGTCCCAATTTGAACAATGATCATGTTAAGAAATTGGAGAAAGCGGCGGACACGGTTAGGGGTCGCAACTACTTGATGACGAATGAAGAAGCCAAACAATCAATTGAAGTCGTCTCAGGTACTTTCATGGTTAACTCTAGTCCGGCACGTATACTTTTTGATAGTGGTGCTAACTTCTCATTTGTGTCTCCAAGATTTGTGCCTAAGTTGAATAAACCGATAGCTAAGTTAAGTCATCCGGTAGAAGTCGAAATAGCGGATGGTAAAACGGTGCTAGGGGTTGATGTTTGTAAAAATTGTAATGTTGTGTTTGGTACCGAAACTTTTGAAATCGATCTCATTCCGATGACTTTGGGTGATTTTGATATTGTTGTTGGTATGGATTGGCTCGATCGTAATAGAGCCGATATTGCATGCCATGAAAAATTCATTCGTGTAAAGACCCCAAGTGGGGGCGAGTTGATTATTCATGGAGATAAGCGAAGAAGACTTGTGCCGATATGCACTTTTGCACGGGCACGTCGTTTCCTTGTTAGTAGTGGCATGGCTTTTCTTGCCCATGTAGTTGATATTCGTGATGAGCCACCACCCATTCGTGAAATTCCGGTGGTTAACGAATTTGAAGACATTTTTCTGGATGAATTACCGGGTGTCCCGGCGGAAAGACAAGTTGAATTTCGCATTGAGTTGGTTCCGGGGGCTACCCCCATTGCTAAAACTCCTTATTGTTTAGCACCGACGGAAATGCAAGAGTTGTTAAATCAAACCCAAGAATTGCTTGAAAAGGGTTTTATTCGACCGAGTTCCTCGCCATGGGGTGCTCCGGTTTTATTTGTGAAGAAGAAAGACGGTAGTATGCGAATGTGCATCGATTATCGGGAGTTGAACAAAGTGACGATCAAGAATCGTTATCCATTGCCTCGGATTGATGATTTGTTTGACCAACTCCAAGGTGCAACGTATTTTTCTAAGATTGACTTACGGTCCGGCTATCACCAAGTGCGGGTCCGTGAGGAAGATATAGAGAAGACTGCTTTCCGAACTCGTTACGCGCATTTTGAGTTTGTAGTTATGCCTTTTGGTCTTACGAATGCACCGGCGGCATTCATGGATCTTATGAACCGAGTGTGCCAACCTATGTTGGACAAGTTGGTAATTGTGTTCATTGATGACATACTTGTTTATTCTAAGAGTATGAAAGAACATGAGCACCATTGCCCGAAGTATTGAAGACGTTGCGGAAGGAGAAGTTGTATGCAAAATTCTCCAAAAGTGAATTTTGGCTAAGGGAAGTTCAATTCCTTGGCCATATCGTGAATAAAGAAGGAATCCAAGTAGATCCAGGGAAGATTGAGACTGTGAAGAGTTGGGGGAAACCGACTACGCCTATAGAAATTCGAAGTTTTCTCGGATTGGCCGGTTATTATCGTCGGTTTATCCAAGACTTTTCTAAGATTGCTTCTCCTTTGATGAAGTTGACAAGGAAGAACGTAAGTTTCAATTGGGAAAACGAGCAAGAAATTGCTTTTCAATTGTTAAAAGAGAAGTTGTGTCAAGCTTCGGTGTTAGTGTTGCCGGAAGGGGTAGAAGACATGACGGTTTATTGTGATGCTTCTTTGAATGGGCTCGGGTGTGTTCTAATGCAAAGGGGTAAAGTCATCGCTTATGCCTCTCGACAATTAAAGGAACATGAAAAGAGATACCAGACTCATGATCTTGAATTGGCGGCGGTGGTACATGCATTAAAAATTTGGCGCCACTATTTGTATGGTGTCAAGTGTACGATTTATTCGGATCATAAGGGTTTGAAACATCTCTTTAATCAACGAGATTTGAATTATCGTCAACGTAGGTGGATGGATGTGGTAAAAGATTATGATTGTGAGATACTTTATCATCCGGGTAAGGCGAACGTGGTCGCGGATGCGTTAAGTAGAAAGAGTCAACATCCGGCAATACGAGTAGGATCGTTACGCATGATTATTACTAACGATTTTCTTGTAAACCTTGGTGAGATTCAAATTGAAGCTTTTGTTCACAACAAGCATGAAGAGCGGATTGTGGGGCAAACGGAGTCTATTACTTTAGGCCCGCACGGCTTGTTATCTTTTCAAGGAAGAGTGTGGGTGCCTAAGATGGGTGGTTACCGACAAGTGCTCCTTGATGAAGCACATAAGTCAAAGTATTCCATTCATCCGGGTGCAACTAAAATGTACCTTGATTTAAAGAAGGAGTATTGGGGGCCGGGCATGAAACGGGATGTTGTTAAGTATGTTGAACAATGCGTCACATGTTTGCAAGTTAAAGCCGAACACCAAAAGCCGTACGGTAAGTTACAACCATTGGAAGTCCCGAAATGGAAATGGGAGCACATTACCATGGACTTCATTACCAAGTTGCCAAAGACGGCGAGAACCCAATATGATACGATTTTGGTGATAGTTGATCGATTGACGAAGAGTGCTTTGTTTCTTCCCATTTGGGAAACGATATCGTCGGAGACTTTGTCCAAGTTGTTTATCAAGGAGGTGATATCGAGACATGGGGTTCCTATATCTATTGTTTCGAATCGAGATACTCGTTTCACGTCTAGGTTTTGGAATAAGTTTCTTGAAGATATGGGTACTCAATTGAAAATGAGCACGGCGTATCATCCTCAAACGGACGGACAAACCGAGTACGAACCAAACGTTGGAGGATATGTTAAGGGCGTGTATTATTGATTTTGGTGGTAGTTGGGATGAGCACTTACCATTGGTGGAATTCTCGTACAATAATAGTTACCACACTAGTATTGGAATGCCACCTTATGAGATGCTTTATGGACGTAGGTGTCGAACTCCTATTTGTTGGGGTGAAGTGGGACAATGAGAAATCGGGAGTACCAATTTAGTCCTAGAGATGAATAGTAAAATCGAGATGATTCGGGCTCGACTTAAGGCGGCGCAAGATAGACAAAAATCTTATGCCGATAAAGGTAGATGAACGATCGAATTTCAAGAAGGTGACATGGTGATGCTTAAGGTTTCTAAATGGAAAGGTGTTATTCGGTTCCGAAAGTGAGGAAAGTTAGCTCCTCGATTTATTGGTCCTTTCAAGGTTTTGGAACGTGTTGGTGAGGTTCCTTATAGACTAGAGTTGCCCGAAGAGCTTGCGGGGATTCATAATACATTTCATGTTTCCTATCTCCGTAAGTGTCTTGCGGATGACTCGATTTGGGTGCCGTTAGATGAGATTACCTTGAACAACAAGCTAGAGTATGTTGAAGAACCGATAGCCATTCTTGTTGAGAAGGTTAAAATGTTGCGGAACAAAGAAGTTAGAACTTACAAGGTGCAATGGCGTCATCGAAAGGGTTCCGAGTTTACGTGGGAATCCGAAGAGTTTGTTTTGGTTTATCTTCCGGCATGTCATGCGCCTTGGATCGCGAGGACGCGCTCCGATTTAAGTGGGGGAGAGTTGTAACATCCCGTTTTTCCCGTACATATTTAGGTACAAACCTAATTTTTAGTACGCTTATAACTTGTGCATTTATATGATTAAAAGACCTAAGTGTTAGTAATTGTGTAATTATATATATATATATATATATATATATATATATATATATATATATATATATATATATATATATATATATATATATATATATATATATATATATATACATACGAATATGTATGTATATATATATATGTGTGTGTTTAGAATATATGCATGTATGGGTATATGCATGAGTCTTTGTTGATGTTAAGGCTTGTGAGACTAAAAGATGCGGTTTAGATGTGCATAGGAAGCGTGAACAAAGTGTACAAGTTGGATAAATCATTAAGTTGTGTAAAGTTGTCGAATGACTCAGTTGAAGGCCATTGCCGCTCCACGGAAGCCTTTGTCGCGCCGCAATTTTGAACGCAAAGCAAAGTCAGGAGGCATGATAAGAAGGGTCGAGTTTCCCTTTATATGTCGCGCCGCGGAGAAGAGGGTCGCGCCACGACAAATAACTAGAATCTGAGTCAGGAATGATTAAAGACAGCTCGTAAAATACGTTAATTGCAGCGCCGCGACAATTGGGGCTGCGCCGCGACCCACTGGGTGAACTAGTTCCGGATTTTGTTTTTAAAAAAAGTGGTTCAAGGGAAAAATCGTCTTTTCGCGTATAGATCTGATGGAGACTTTAAGTCTCAGCCACTTATCCTCTATTATTCATTTCTTTTCCATTTTCTTTCTCCATTTTACTCTCAAACATAAAAACCCAATTGAATTCAAGTGAGATTTGTGAGTGAAGAATTGAGAGTTGATCTTTGGAGCAGGAATTAAAGTTGTTCTCCTCGTTCTTAGCTACGAGTGGATAGCGTTGGTAAGTTTTAACTCTATGTTTGAGTTTTAATTGGTTTATGCTAGGGTTTGGTTCATTTGGAACTTGTATGACCCATTTGATGGTTAAATGGGTGGATTTTGGGTTAGATTGTTGAAAGTAAACCCTAATAGCCATAACCTAGGGTTTGGTCTTATGATTTGAGGTTGTAAGTGTTAAATGGTGTTTTTAGTCACTAATACACTTGTAATTGAAGGAAGAATTGTAAATGGGTTAAGTTGACCAAGTTTTGTAAGTTTAAGTGTTGAAATGGGTCAAAATAGTAATGTTGACCTAGTTTGGGTTAAATGGGTATGAAATACCCCAAGTTGTGTTAGTAGACTTTAATTCACTAGCTTGAGTGATTCAAGTTGAGTCTTGGCCATTTATGGGCGGTTTTGGTGTAGTTGAGTCATTTAATGCAAATTAGGTCATTAAATGCTCAAGTGTAAGTAATATGGCTAGTTCCACTAGTTTGTGTATTGAAAGTGTACTTAATGTATTAGGTACATTGCTTTAAAGTTCGAAAGTGCATAATCATCATCCTTGTGTCAAGGTGAGTGGAATAATTATGCGTGTACATATATAATGTATTTATTTGTGTAGTATGAATGTGGCATTGTCGCGGTGTTTAAGACACCACATTCTAAGTAACGAGTAGTATTGTCGCGGTGTTCAAGACACTACTCATTGTTTGATTGACATGTGGTATTGTTGCGGTGTTTAAGACACCACATAGTCATGGGAGTGGATGTCGCGGTGTTCAAGGCACCACTCATGGTTTCGATTGACATGTGGAATCATTGCGGTGTTCAAGACGCCACATTGTCTTGGGGGTGAGTTAGTCGCGTTGTTCAAGACATCACCCGGGGGATTAGTGATTACGCGGTGTTTAAGTAACACTAATGGATGTTATGAACTCCGACGGTCTTTTACGAGTACCGTTCCCTTGTACGATTGGTTAACCATGGTTGTGTGAATTCGTATCTACCATAATTAAATTGTGAACTATATGCTATTGTTGTTGCTAGCTTCTTGTGAATTGTGGATAGTAGTTTATGCATGATGTTTGCATAGTTATCGAATTGCTAGCTTGTATGCGGTATGGTAAGTGATTGCAAGTAAGTAGGTTATATATCAACATGTATAACTATTGTATTCACTAAGCAATTAGCTTACCCCTCTCGTTGTTTATCTTTTTAGATGCTGGTGCGGATAGGGGAAAAGGGGTTGTTGGGCACTAGGTGTCCTTTGATGATGTTTTGTTGGAGGCTTTGAAGTTGGCCTAGCGTTTTGGGTAGTTTAGCCCCAAACCATGCTCGAAGTATTGTTTGGATTAAAACTATCGTTTTTGGATAGGTCAAACTTGTATCACATTTGTTAATGGCCTTCCTGCCTTTTGTAAAACATTAAACTTGTAGGATGTTCTAATGGAACGTGTGGTATGGTTACATATTTAATTGGCGCGTAAATGTTTATTATATAAAAAAAAAATTATCGTATGGAATACGGGTTGGGTTGTTTCAAAGAGGTAGTCATTTTCGTCGAAAGAACGACATCTTGATGACCATTTTGAAAAACATACTTCCACTTTGAGTTTAACCATGATTTTTGAATATAGTATCATGTTCATATGAAATATCATTTTCCCAGAAAATAAACTTCCAATTCAAAGATTAAGATAGTTTTTATTTTTATAACCCAAAACAGGTTCCGGTTTCACTACGACGGCGTATGTCTGGTTTTACGGTGTTCATCGTGTTTCCAGGTTTTAAATCATTAAGTTAGCATATCATATAGATATAGAACATGTGTTTAGTTGATTTTAAAAGTCAAGTTATAGGGATTAACTTTATTTGCGAACAAGTTTAGAATTAACTAAACTATGTTCTAGTGATTACAAGTTTAAATCTTCGAATAAGATGGTTTTATATGTATGAATCGAATGATGTTATGAACATCATTACTACCTTAATTTTAGTAGGTAAACCTACTGGAAATGAGAAATATAGATCTAGCTTCAAAGGATCCTTGGATGGCCTGAAAGTTCTTGAAGCAGAATCATGACACGAAAACAAGTTCAAGTAAGATTTCCACTCGAAATAAGATTGTTATAGTTATAGAAATTGAATCAAAGTTTGAATATGAGTATTACCTTGAGTTAGAAAGATATCTTGCTGTAAACAAGAAAGATTTCTTGAGATTAGATGATCACTTGAAATGGATTTGCAAGATTAGAAGTAAGCTAGTAAACTTGAAAGTGTTTTTGGTGTGTTCTTGAGTAGTTGTTTTGTAAGTTGATCTAGGTTAGGATTTATGAGCTAGATTCTGATGAAGCTGATGAAGAACACTTAGAACATCAAGAGAGAACAAGAGAGAGATAAGTTTGATGCATGAAAGTTGAAAAATGAAAGTGTTATGTTTGGTGAAGAAAAACGTGATCCTACCCTTGAATATAAGGTTCTATTAGTTTGTATTTTTGTTAGTATTTCATGCTAGTTACCAAATGAAGGTTCCCACATATTTAGGTAACTCATTAAGGATGCTAAGACCTGATCATTGAAGTGTATATACCAATAGTATATACGTCTAGAGGCTGGGTATTGTACGAGTACGAATACGGATTGAATACGAGTAAATTGTGTTTACTGTAGCAAATAGTATTTTACTGTAGCAAAACGAAAATTTATTGTAGCAAATAGTGTTTTACTGTAGCAAATGGTGTTTTACTGTAGCAAATAGTGTTTTACTTGTACATCTTTGATTTAATTGTATTTCTTCTTATATATATATAAAATAAAAACTTACATCATAAAAAAATAAAACGATTATATAATTATCACAAGTTATGACGTTCGTGAATCATTAGGCAAACTGGGTGGTCAATTGTCTACATGAAACTCATTTCAAATAATTAAGTCTTAACAAGTTTGATTGCTTAACATGTTGGAAACATTTAATCATGTAAATATCAATTTCATTTAATATAAAATCATGGAAATGTTCGGGTCACTACAGTACCTACCCGTTAAATAAATTTCGTCCCGAAATTTTAAGTTGTTGAAGGTGTTGACGCATCTTCTGGAAATAGGTGCGGGTATTTCAGCTTCATTTGATCTTCACGCTCCCAGGTGAACTCGAGTCCTCTACGAGCATTCCATCGAACCTTAACGATTGGTATTTTATTTTGCTTAAGTCTTTTAACCTCACGATCCATTATTTCGATGGGTTCTTCAATGAATTGTAGTTTTTCGTTAATTGTAATCTCGTCTAATGGAATGGTGAGATCTTCTTTAGCAAAGCATTTCTTCAAATTCGAAACGTGGAAGGTATTATGTACACCCGCGAGTTGTTGAGGTAACTCAAGTTGGTAAGCTACTGGTCCGACGCGATCAATAATCTTGAATGGTCCAATGTACCTCGGATTTAATTTCCCCCGTTTACCAAATCGAACAATACCTTTCCAAGGTGAAACCTTAAGCATGACCATGTCACCAATTTCAAATTCTATATCATTTCTTTTACTGTCCGCGTAGCTCTTTTGTCGACTTTGAGCGGTTTTCAACCGTTTTTAAAATTGAATGATTTTCTCGGTAGTTTCTTGGATAATTTCTGGACCCGTAATTTGTCTATCCCCCACTTCACTCCAACAAATCGGAGACCTGCACTTTCTGCCATAAAGTGCCTCAAACGATGCCATCTCAATACTCGAGTGGTAACTGTTGTTGTAGGAAAATTCTGCTAACGGTAGATGTGGATCCCAACTGTTTCCAAAATCAATAACACATGCTCGTAGCATGTCTTCAAGAGTCTGTATCGTCCTTTCACTTTGTCCATCAGTTTGTGGAGGATAGGCAGTACTCATGTCTAGACGAGTCCCCAATGCTTGTTGTAACGTTTACCAAAACCTTGAGACAAATCTGCCATCCCTATCAGAGATAATAGAGATTGGTATTCCATATCTGGAGACAACTTTCTTCAAGTATAGTCGTGCTAACTTCTCCATTTTATCATTTTCTCTCATTGGCAGAAAGTGTGCTGACTTGGTGAGACGATCGACTATTACCCAAATAGTATCATAACCACTTGCAGTCCTTGGCAATTTAGTAATGAAATCCATGGTAATGTTTTCTCATTTTCATTCCAGGATTTCAGGTTGTTGAAGTAGACCTGATGGTTTCTAATGTTCAGCTTTGACCTTAGAACACGTCAAACATTCTCCTACGTATTTAGCAATATCGGCTTTCATACCCGGCCACCAAAAGTGTTTCTTGAGATCTTTGTACATCTTCCCCGCTCCGGGATGTATTGAATATCTGGTTTTATGTGCTTCCTTAAGTACCATTTCTCTCACATCTCCAAATTTTGGTACCCAAATTCTTTCAGCCCTATACCGGGTTCCATCTTCCCGAATATTAAGATGTTTTTCCGATCCTTTGGGTATTTCATTCTTCAAATTTCCCTCTTTTAAAACTCCCTGTTGCGCCTCCTTTATTTGAGTAGTAAGGTTAGTACGAATAATTATATTTATAGCTTTTACCCGCATAGGTTCTCTGTCCTTTCTACTCAAAGCGTTGGCTACCACATTCGCCTTTCCCGGGTGGTAATGAATCTCAAAATCGTAATCATTTAACAATTCAATCCACCTTCGCTGCCTCATGTTTAGTTGTTTCTGATTAAATATGTGTTGGAGACTTTTGTGATCGGTATATATAATACTTTTGACCTCATATAAGTAGTTCCTCCAAGTTTTTAATGCAAAAATAACCGCGCCTAATTCCAAATCATGCGTCGTATAATTCTGCTCGTGAATCTTCAATTGTCTAGATGCATAAGCAATTACCTTTGTTCGTTGCATTAATACAAAACCGAGGCCTTGCTTTGAGGCATCACAATATATCACAAAATCATCATTCCCTTCAGGCAATGACAACATAGGTGTCGTAGTTAACTTTTTCTTCAACAATTGAAACGGTTTCTCCTGCTCATCCTTTCATTCAAATTTCTTCCCTTTATGCGTTAATGCAGTCAAGGGTTTTGCTATTTTGGAAAAATCTTGGATGAATCTTTTGTAGTAACCAGCCATTCCTAAAAATTGACATATATGCTTCGGAGTTTTCGGGGTTTTCCAGTTTTTAACGTTTTCAATCTTTGCCGGATCTACCTGAATACCTTCTTTGTTCACTATATGACCGAGGAATTGAACTTCTTCCAACCAAAATGCACACTTTGAAAACTTAGCGTACAGTTTTTCTTTCCTCAGCAACTCTAGCACTTTTCTCAAATGTTCTTCGTGCTCTTGATCATTCTTTGAGTAAATGAGTATGTCATCGATGAAAAGAATGACAAACTTGTCAAGGTATGGTCCACACACTCGGTTCATGAGGTCCATAAACACGGCTGGTGTGTTAGTTAAACCAAATGGCATAACCATAAACTCATAATGACCATAACGTGTTCTAAATGCAGTCTTTGGAATATTATCCTCCTTCACCCGCATTTGATGATACCCAGAACGTAAATCGATCTTCGAATAAACCGACGAACCTTGCATTTGATCGAATAAGTCATCGATTCTCGGTAGTGGATAACGGTTCTTGATGGTAACTTTGTTCAACTCTCGGTAGTCGATACACAATCTAAATGTACCATCTTTCTTCTTGACAAACAAAACAGGAGCTCCCCATGGTGATGTGCTTGGTCGAATGAAACCACTTTCCAAAAGTTCTTGTAATTGGCTTTGTAATTCCTTCATTTAGCTGGGTGCAAGTCTGTATGGAGCACGAGTTATTGGTGCAGCTCCGGGTACAAGATCTATTTGAAATTCAACGGATCGATGTGGAGGTAGTCCCGGTAATTCTTTCGGAAATACATCGGGAAATTCTTTTGCGACGGAAACATCACTGATGTTCTTTTCTTCGGTTTTGACTTCCTCGATGTGTGCTAAAATGACATAGCAACCTTTTCTTATTAGTTTTTGTGCCTTCAAGCTACTAATAAGATTTAACTTCGAGTTGATCTTTTCTCCATACACCATTAAGGGTTTTCCTTTTTCGCGTACAATGCGAATCGCGTTTTTGTAACATACAACCTCTGCTCTCTCTCCTTTTTCAAACAATCCATGCCAATTATCACATCGAAACTCCCTAACTCTACTGGTATCAAATTAATCTTAAACGTTTCGCCAACTAATTTAATTTCTCGGTTCTGACATATTTTATCCGCTGTAATAAATTTACCGTTTGCTAATTCGATTAAAAACGTATTATCCAAAGGCATTAATGGACAATTCAATTTAGCACAAAAATCTCTACTCATATAGCTTCTATCCGCACCCGAATCAAATAAAACATAAGCAGGTTTTTCATCAATAAGAAACGTACCCGTAACAAGCTTCGGGTCTTCCTGTGCTTCTGCCGCATTAATATTGAAGACTCTTCCGTGGCCTTGCCCATTAGTATTCCCTTGGTTCGGGCAGTTAGTCCTGAAGTGGCCCGGTTTCCCACATCCATAACAAATAATGGCGGCATTTTTTGTTCCGACATTATTTGTTCTGACATTATTTGTTCTTTTAATTCTGTTGGTCATTGGTCCGTAGACTTCACACTTTATCGCACTATGACCATTTCTCTTACACTTGGTGCAAAATATCGTGCAGAACCCATTCGGATGGTATCCTTCACACCTCTGGCACGGTTTCTACCCCTTGTTGTTATTGCTGGGATTGTTGTTGTTGTGGTTGTTATTGTTGTTGGAACGGTTGTTGTAGTTGTTGTTGTTGAGATGGTTGTTGTTGTGTTTGCTTTTGCGAAAAATGGTGCGATTGTAGTTGTGATTGTTGGGCTGACTGTTGAAGCGACAGTTACTGTTGTTGTGTTGGTGACCCTTGCCACTATTTTCTTCCCACTTCCTCTTGACTTGTTTCATTTTGGCCTCCTCGGCCACCTGCTCTTTAATCCTCCCCTCGATCTGATTTATAAGTTTGTGAGCCATTCGACTTGCCTTTTGCATTGAGGTAGGCTCGCTCGCACTCACATCCTCCTGAATTCTCTCTGGTAACCCTTTACAAACGCATCGATCTGCTCTTCTTCATTTTCGAACACTCTTGGACACAATAAACACAACTCTGTGAATCGCCGTTCGTATGTGGTAATATCGAATCCTTGCGCTCGTAATTCTCTAAGCTCTGTCTTGAGCTTATTGACTTCGTTTCTGGGACAATACTGCTCATTCATCAAGTGTTTGAATACTGGCCACAGTAGTGCGTAAGCAGCATCTTGTCCAACCTGTTCGAGGTAGGTGTTCCACCATGTTAACGCAGTACCTGTGAAGGTATGCGTGACGTACTTAACCCTGTCTTCTTTGGCACATTTGCTTATAGCAAACACAGATTTGACCTTCTCGGTCCATCGTTTCAGTCCGACTGGTCCTTCAGTTCCATCAAATTCTAGAGGTTTACAGGCAGAGAAAGCCTTGTAGGAGCATCCTACACGGTTTCCTATGGAGTTAACTCCACTGCTAGACCCAGAGTTATTATTGTTGTTTTGCATCGCAGCCTGAATTGCGGCTATGTTTGCGGCAAGGAATGCATGGAAATCTTCCTCGCTCATATTCAAATTCTGACGAGTAGTCGGTGCCATTTCCTTCAAAAATAGCCAAAAGAATTGAGTTAATCATATAGAATTTTAAGAGTAGTCAATAGTATTTCATAGCATAATATGAACTTATTTATAAAAGCTTTTTCTTCATATTAGCGTTTTATAATTTTTAATTCGGGTAGTACCTACCCGTTAAGTTCATAATTAGTAGCTAACATACAATTCAACTACTATAATTCTATATGAAAAACTGATTATAATAATATTTCGCGTTCAAACGTTTATACAATATTTTACAAACTTACAATACCGCTATTATACATATAGCATGAAATATAGCACACAATAACTTTGATACAAAATAGTTGTGACAACAATCCTAGTTAATACGCAAGTCGTTCAGCAAAGGCAATAAAAACACGTAATTCATAAGTCCATAAACAAGTCATGCATTCTAGTTTTACTAAGACTACTTCCCATCCTTGGTCTTGTGGAACATAACCGTTGTGGCCGTTGACAAGACAGCATGTTGTAACGTCGTCAAAGGGACGAGGGTTTCGTAATGTCCAGCAGCCCCGTAATAATCTAAAAACCTTGTTTCTCACCCCAACTACTGAATCCGTCACTTGTGGGAAGGTTTTATTTAAAAGTTGTAATCCGATGTTCTTTTTCTCACTTTGGTGAGAAGCGGACATTACTAACCCGTAATCATAACATGCTTCTTTATGTTGCATGTAAGAAGCTCTTTCTAACTCACGAAGTCCTGCGTTGGGATATGTTGAGTCAAAATAGGTTCTTAACCCGTAGCGTAAAATTGCATTTGGGTTCCCTCATTTAACGCTTTAAAGAAAACACGGCGTAACTTACGGTGTCCCCAATGTGATATAGCCCATCTTTCAAATGAAAGCCTTTTATAAACTAAGGCATGCCTGGAACGTTCTTCAAATGTTCTACAAACAAATTTTGCCGTAAATATTTGTGCCGACGAATTCTGACCGACTTTAAAAAAGATTTCATCAATCATGTCCCCGGGTAGGTCTTCTAAAATATTCGGTTGTCTATCCTTAACGTCCATTGTGTGTTTTTATACTGTAAAATAGACGAGGATTAGATTCATAAAAGATAATTAACAAACAATACAAGCAATTTTTACATATAACATGAAAATACAAGCACACTACAATACATATATTACACAACATGATTACAACTCTTTATTCCGACTCACTCGTTCCTTCTTCTTCGGACTTGGTTCGTTTCGCTAATTTCCTAGGGATATATGATGTTCCTCTAATACGAGCCGTTCTTTTCACAAATGGTTTAGAAAAATCTGGTGGCTTAGAGGTTCCGGGTTATTGTTACAACTTAAGAAATACGGGTGTTGACGATACATATAAAATTCATCGGGTTTGGAATCAGGTTTCTCTATTTTGATGCCCTTTTCCTTATTATTTTCTTTTTCTTTTTCAAATTGGGTCGAGGTAATTTCTATAACATCATCGGAATCCTCATCGGAATCCGATTCATCAGAAAATTGGTAATTTTCCCAATATTTTGCTTCCTTGGTGGAAACACCATTGACCATTATTAACTTTGGTCCATTGGTTGAGGATTTTCTTTTATTTATCTGTTTTTCTGTGATTCCTAATATTTCCCCCTCCGGAATCTCTTCTTCCGGTTCCTCTTCTTTCAGTTCCTCCTCTTCCGGTTCCTCTTCGGGAATTTGTGAATCTTCTCAATATATATTCGACTCTTCATTATTATTAGGTGAGTCGATGGGATTTGTACTAGAGGTAGACATCTATCACACAATATCAAACACGTTAAGAGATTAATATATCACATAATATTTACATGTTAACAATATATAGTTTCCAACAAAAAAATGTTAAGCAATCGTTTTTCAAGTAAACACGATCGAAGTCCAGACTCACTAATGCATCCTAACAAACTCGATAAGACACACTAATGCAAATTTCTGGTTCTCTAAGACCAACGCTCGGATACCAACTGAAATGTCCCGTTCATATCAATTATAAATGTTTCATATTAATTGGTTTCGTTGCGAGGTTTTGACCTCTATATGAGACGTTTTTCAAAGACTGCATTTGTTTTTAAAACAAACCATAACTTTTATTTTATCGATAAAGGTTTAAAACATTACGAAGATTATCAAATAATGATAATCTAAAATATAGCATTTTCACTCGACCATTACATAATGGTTTACAATAATATTACACAATAACTTAAGTATTCAAATGCAATTTTTAAACAATATTATACAAGCATGCTGACTCCAATTCTTGTCCTTAATTTAGCATGCAACAGCGAAAGCTCTTAATAATCACCTGAGAATAAACATGCTTAAAACGTCAACAAAATGTTGGTGAGTTATAGGTTTAATCTATATATATCAAATTGTAATAATAATAGACCACAAGATTTCATTTTATAAACATAATCTTCAAGCAGAATCCTCTCGTCTGCATTAAGGTAAAATCATTCATACGATGAACACCTAGTAACCGACATTAACAAGATGCATATAGAATATCCCCAAAACAGAATCCTCTCGTCTGTATAACAGAATCCTCTCGTCTGTATAAAAATCGAAGTACTAAAGCATCCGTACCTAGGATGGGGTTTGTTAGGCCCATAGATCTATCTTTAGGATTCGCGTCAATTAGGGGTACTGTTCCCTAATTCTTAGGCTACCAACTTAAAAGGGGCATATTCGATTTAGATAATCCAACCATAGAATGTAGTTTCGATTACTTGTGTCTATTTCGTAAAACATTTATAAAACTGCATGTATTCTCATCCCAGAAATATTAGATTTTAAAAATGGGACTATAAATCACTTTCACAGATTTTTCCTTCATTGGAAATAAGACTTGGCCACTGGTCGATTCATGAACCTATAACAAATGTGTACATATATATCAAAGTATGATTGAAATATATTCACAACATTTTTTATTACGTTTTTATGAATTAAGTTTGTTAAGTTAGCAGTCCTCGTTAGTAACCTACAACTAGTTGTCCACAGTTAGATGTACAGAAATAAATCAATATATATATTATCTTGAATCAGTCCATGACCCAGTGTATACACGTCTCAGGCTAGATCACAACTCAAAGTATATATATTTTTGGAAACAACCTCAACCCTGTATAGCGAACTCGAACATTACAGCATATAGAGTGTCTATAGTTGTTCCAAATAATATATATAGATGGGTCGATATGATATGTCAAAACATTGTATACGTGTCTATGGTATCCCAAGATTATATAATATATGTTAGAATACATGTATAATACAATATAAGTTAGCTAGGATATGATTAGTGTAGATTTGTTGTAAAATTTTCGTAGCTACAACAAGTAAAATTTTCCAACTTTGTTTTACCTATAATTTCTTCGTTTTAAATCCGTTTTGAGTGATTCAAGTTGCTATGGTTTCATAATGAACTGTAATTTATGAAACTAAACAGAAAAAGTATAAGTTTATAGTCGGAAATACAGGTTACAAGTCATTTACTAAAGAGGTAGTCATTTTTGTCGAAAGAACGACATCTTGATGACCATTTTGAAAAACATACTTCCACTTTGAGTTTAACCATGATTTTTGGATATAGTATCATGTTCATATGAAATATCATTTTTCCAGAAAATAAACTTCCAATTCAAAGATTAAGATAGTTTTTATTTTTCTAACCCAAAACTGCCCCCGATTTCACTACGACGGCGTATTTCCGGTTTTACGGTGTTCATCGTGTTTCCAGGTTTTAAATCATTAAGTTAGCATATCATATAGATATAGAACATGTGTTTAGTTGATTTTAAAAGTCAAGTTAGAAGGATTAACTTTTTTTTGCGAACAAGTTTAGAATTAACTAAACTATGTTCTAGTGATTACAAGTTTAAATCTTCGAATAAGATGGTTTTATATGTATGAATCGAATGATGTTATGAACATCATTACTACCTTAATTTTAGTAGGTAAACCTATTGGAAATGAGAAATATAGATCTAGCTTCAAAGGATCCTTGGATGGCTTGAAAGTTCTTGAAGCAGAATCATGACACGAAAACAAGTTCAAGTAAGATTTCCACTCGAAATAAGATTGTTATAGTTATAGAAATTGAATCAAAGTTTGAATATGAGTATTACCTTGAATTAGAAAGATATCTTACTGTAAATAAGAAGGATTTATTGAGATTAGATGATCACTTGAAATGAATTTGCAAGATTGGAAGTAGTAAACTTGAAAGTGTTTTTGGTTGACATGTAGTATTGTCGCGGTGTTCAAGACACTACTCATTGTTTGATTGACATGTGGTATTGTTGCGGTGTTTAAGACACCACATAGTCATGGGAGTGGATGCCGCGGTGTTCAAGGCACCACTCATGGTTTCGATTGACATGTGGAATCATTGCGGTGTTCAAGACGCCACATTGTCTTGGGGGTGAGTTAGTTGCGTTGTTCAAGACATCACCCGGGGGATTAGTGATTACGCGGTGTTTAAGTAACACTAATGGATGTTATGAACTCCGACGGTCTTTTACGAGTACCGTTCCCTTGTACGATTGGTTAACCATGGTTGTGTGAATTCGTATCTACCATAATTAAATTGTGAACTATATGCTATTGTTGTTGCTAGCTTCTTGTGAATTGTGGATAGTAGTTTATGCATGATGTTTGCATAGTTATCGAATTGCTAGCTTGTATGCGGTATGGTAAGTGATTGCAAGTAAGTAGGTTATATATCAACATGTATAACTATTGTATTCACTAAGCAATTAGCTTACCCCTCTCGTTGTTTATCTTTTTAGTTGCAGGTGCGGATAGGGGAAAAGGGGTTGTTGGGCACTAGGTGTCCTTTGATGATGTTTTGTTGGAGGCTTTGAAGTTGGCCTAGCGTTTTGGGTAGTTTAGCCCCAAACCATGCTCGAAGTATTGTTTGGATTAAAACTATCGTTTTTGGATAGGTCAAACTTGTATCACATTTGTTAATGGCCTTCCTGCCTTTTGTAAAACATTAAACTTGTAGGATGTTCTAATGGAATGTGTGGTATGGTTACATATTTAATTGGCGCGTAAATGTGTATTATATAAAAAAAAAATTATCGTATGGAATACGGGTTGGGTTGTTTCAAAGAGGTAGTCATTTTCGTCGAAAGAACGACATCTTGATGACCATTTTGAAAAACATACTTCCACTTTGAGTTTAACCATGATTTTTGAATATAGTATCATGTTCATATGAAATATCATTTTCCCAGAAAATAAACTTCCAATTCAAAGATTAAGATAGTTTTTATTTTTCTAACCCAAAACAGGTTCCGGTTTCACTACGACGGCGTATGTCTGGTTTTACGGTGTTCATCGTGTTTCCAGATTTTAAATCATTAAGTTAGCATATCATATAGATATAGAACATGTGTTTAGTTGATTTTAAAAGTCAAGTTATAGGGATTAACTTTATTTGCGAACAAGTTTAGAATTAACTAAACTATGTTCTAGTGATTACAAGTTTAAATCTTCGAATAAGATGGTTTTATATGTATGAATCGAATGATGTTATGAACATCATTACTACCTTAATTTTAGTAGGTAAACCTACTGGAAATGAGAAATATAGATCTAGCTTCAAAGGATCCTTGGATGGCTTGAAAGTTCTTGAAGCAGAATCATGACACGAAAACAAGTTCAAGTAAGATTTCCACTCGAAATAAGATTGTTATAGTTATAGAAATTGAATCAAAGTTTGAATATGAGTATTACCTTGAGTTAGAAAGATATCTTACTGTAAACAAGAAAGATTTCTTGAGATTAGATGATCACTTGAAATGGATTTGCAAGATTAGAAGTAAGCTAGTAAACTTGAAAGTGTTTTTGGTGTGTTCTTGAGTAGTTGTTTTGTAAGTTGATCTAGGTTAGGATTTATGAGCTAGATTGAGCTAGATTTTAATGAAGGTGATGAAGAACACTTAGAACATCAAGAGAAAACAAGAGAGAGATAAGTTTGATGCATGAAAGTTGAAAAATAAAAGTGTTATGGTTGGTGAAGAAAAACGTGATCCTACCCTTGAATATAAGGCTCCATTAGTTTGTATTTTTGTTAGATATTTCATGCTAGTTGCCAAATGATGGTTCCCACATGTTTAGGTGACTCATTAAGGCTGCTAAGAGCTGATTATTGAAGTGTATATACCAATAGTATATACGTCTAGAGGCTGGGTATTGTACGAGTACGAATACAGATTGAATACGAGTAAATTGTGTTTACTGTAGCAAATAGTATTTTACTGTAGCATATAGTTTTTTACTGTAGCAAATAGTATTTTACTGCAGTAAATAGTGTTTTACTGTAGCAAATAGCGTTGTACTGTAGCAAATAGTGTTGTACTGTAGCAAATAGTGTTTTACTTGTACATCTTTGATTTAATTATATTTCTTCTTATATATATATATATATATATATATATAATAAAAACTTACATCATAAAAAAATAAAACGATTATATAATTATCACAAGTTATGACGTTCGTGAATCATCAGGCAAACTGGGTGGTCAATTGTCTACATGAAACTCATTTCAAATAATCAAGTCTTAACAAGTTTGATTGCTTAACATGTTAGAAATATTTAATCATGTAAATATCAATTTCATTTAATATAAAATCATGGAAAAGTTCGGGTCACTACATTATGTGTGATCAAAGTTCTTTTTATAAGTCGTAGTGTTATGAAGCTTTTATGTATGAAATCGATTGGCTTTAAAGATGTGTTTTGTGAAGGAATTGTGTTAAAATGTTGCTTGGGAATTGATAAGAATGTTTGAGTTGTTGAATGATAAAAGGATATTAATGTGTTGAAGTTGAAGGGTCAAAATGTCAAAATTTGGCCCAGAATCAGCCCCAGGCTGCGCCGTGGCACTACAGGGCCGTGCCATGGCTGCCAATATAAATCAGGATCAGAAAGTAAGGAAAACTGAAGCATCGGGTACCCCGAAGGGCCGCGCCGCGCCACCACTTGTCGCGCCGCTGCTATGCTTTAGAAAAAAAAAATTACGTTTTGTTTAAATGGTTTTGAGGCATTATATAATGTCTTCACTGTTGAACATATATGATCTCTTATGAATTTGATGGATAGTCATAAGGGAAATGTGCAGGCCAATATGATAGGTACTTACTTTAATAATGTTATTCTTAACACTAATTTCCACAAGTTTTCAAATCTAATCACATTGTTGAATCTAGTCATATGAATGAATGGATTACTGACTCTGGAGTCACTAAACATATGACTGGATCTTGTGAAAACTTAATAAATAGTTTTGATGTCTCTAGTCATAATATGACTGTTGGTCACCCAAATGGTGTAGTGACCCGAACTTTTCCATGTTTATATATATATTAAATGAAATTTTTATGATTAAGTGTTTCCAACATGTTAAGCAATCAAACTTGTTAAGACTTGATTAATAGAAATAGGTTTCATATAGACAATTGACCACCCAAGTTGACCGGTGATTCACGAACGTTAAAACTTGTAGAAAACTATATGATGACATATATATGGTTATATATATAGTTAATATGATATTATGATAAGTAAACATATCATTAAGTATATTAACAATGAACTTCATTTGTAAAAAAAAGACTACTAACTTAATGATTTTGAAATGAGACATATATGTAACGATTATCGTTGTAACGACATTTAATGTATATATATCATATTAAGAGATATTCGTACATCATAATATCATGATAATATAATAATTTAAAATCTCATTTGATATTATAAACATTGGGTTAACAACATTTAACAAGATCGTTAACCTAAAGGTTTCAAAACAACACTTACATGTAACGACTAACGATGACTTAACGACTCAGTTAAAATGTATATACATGTAGTGTATTAATATGTATTCATACACTTTTTAAAGACTTCAAGACACTTATCAAAATACTTCTACTTAACAAAAATTCTTACAATTACATCCTCATTCAGTTTCATCAACAATTCTACTCGTATGCACCCGTATTCGTACTCGTACAATACACAGCTTTTAGATGTATGTATTATTGGTATATACACTCTAATGATCAACTCTTAGCAGTCCATGTGAGTCACCTAACACATGTGGGAACCATCATTTGGCAACTAGCATGAAATATCTCATAAAATTACAAAAATATGAGTAATCATTCATGACTTATTTACATGAAAACAAAATTATATATCCTTTATATCTAATCCATACACCAACGACCAAAAACACCTACAAACACTTTCATTCTTCAATTTTCTTCATCTAATTGATCTCTCTCAAGTTCTATCTTCAAGTTCTAAGTGTTCTTCATAAATTCTACAAGTTCTAGTTTCATAAAATCAAGAATACTTCCAAGTTTGCTAGCTTACTTCCAATCTTGTAGAGTGATCATCCAACCTCAAGAAATCTTTCTTAATTACAGTAAGATATCTTTCTAATATAAGGTAATACTCATATTCAAACTTTGATTCAATTTCTATAACTATAACAATCTTATTTCGAGTGGAAATCTTACTTGAACTTGTTTTCGTGTCATGATTCTACTTCAAGAACTTTCAAGCCATCCAAGATCCTTTGAAGCTAGATCCATTTGTCTCTTTTCCAGTAGGTTTATCAAAAAAACTTGAGGTAGTAATGATGTTCATAACATCATTCAATTCATACATATAAAGCTATCTGATTCGAAGGTTTAAACTTGAAATCACTAGAACATAGTTTAGTTAATTCTAAACTTGTTCGCAAACAAAAGTTAATCCTTCTAACTTGACTTTTAAAATCAACTAAACACATGTTCTATATCTATATGATATGCTAACTTAATGATTTAAAACCTGGAAACACGAAAAACACCGTAAAACTGGACATACTCCGTCGTAGTAACACCGCGGGCTGTTTTGGGTTTGATAATTAAAAACTATGATAAACTTTGATTTAAAAGTTGTTCTTCTGGGAAAATGATTTTTCTTATGAACATGAAACTATATCCAAAAATCATGGTTAAACTCAAAGTGGAAGTATGTTTTTCAAAATGGTCATCAAGACGTCGTTCTTTCGACTGAAATGACTACCTCTTACAAAAATGACTTGTAACTTATATTTCCAACTATAAACCTATACTTTTTCTATTTAGATTCAGAAAATTGAGTTCAATATAAAACCATAGCAATTTGATTCACTCAAAACGGATTTAAAATGAAGAAGTTATGGGTAAAACAAGATTGGATATTTTTTATTTTTGTAGCTACGTGAAATATTAATAATTCTATACAAATCATATCCTAGCTAAATTATATTGTATTATACATGTATTCTAATATATTATGTAATCTTGGGATACCATAGACACGTATGCAAATATTTTGACATATCATATCGACCCATGTATATATATTATTTGGAACAACCATAGACACTCTATATGCAGTAATGTTGGAGTTAGCTATACAGGGTTGAGGTTGATTCCAAAAATATATATACTTTGAGTTGTGATCTAGCCTGAGACATGTATACACTGGGTCATGGATTGATTCAAGATAATATTTATCGATTTATTTCTGTACATCTAACTGTGGACAACTAGTTGTAGGTTACTAACGAGGACAGCTGACTTAATAAACTTAAAACATCAAAATGTATTAAAAGTGTTGTAAATATATTTTGAACATACTTTGATATATATGTACATATTTGTTATAGGTTCGTGAATCGACCAGTGGCCAAGTCTTACTTCCCGACGAAGTAAAAATCTGTGAAAGTGAGTTATAGTCCCACTTTTAAAATCTAATATTTTTGGGATGAGAATACATGCAGGTTTTATAAATGATTTACAAAATAGACACAAGTACGTGAAACTACATTCTATGGTTGAATTATCGAAATCGAATATGCCCCTTTTTATTAACTCTGGTAATCTAAGAATTAGGGAACAGACACCCTAATTGACGCGAATCCTAAAGATAGATCTATTGGGCCTAACAAACCCCATCCAAAGTACCGAATGCTTTAGTACTTCGAAATTTATATCATATCCGAAGGGTGTCCTGGAATGATGGGGATATTCTTATATATGCATCTTGTTAATGTCGGTTACCAGGTGTTCACCATATGAATGATTTTTATCTCTATGTATGGGATGTATATTGAAATATGAAATCTTGTGGTCTATTGTTACGATTTGATATATATAGGTTAAACCTATAACTCACCAACATTTTTGTTGGCGTTTAAAGCATGTTTATTCTTAGGTGAATATTAAGAGCTTCCGCTGTTGCATACTAAAATAAGGACAAGATTTGGAGTCCATGTTTGTATGATATTATGTAAAAACTGCATTCAAGAAACATATTTCGATGTAATATATTTCTATTGTAAACCATTATGTAATGGTCGTGTGTAAACAGTATATTTTAGATTATCATTATTTGATAATCTACGTAATGCTTTTGAAACCTTTATTGATAAAATAAAGGTTATGGTTGTTTTAAAAATGAATGCAGTCTTTGAAAAACGTCTCATATAGAGGTCAAAACCTCGCAACGAAATCAATTAATATGGAACGTTTATAATCAATATGAACGGGACATTTCAGCTGGTATCCGAGCGTTGGTCTTAGAGAACCAAAAAATTTGCATTAGTGTGTCTTATCGAGTTTGTTAGGATGCATTAGTGAGTCTGGACTTCGACCGTATTTTCTTTAAAAATGATTGCTTAACATTTTTGTTGGAAACTATATATTATTAACATGTAAATATTATGTGATATATTAATCTCTTAACGTGTTTGATATTATGTGATAGATGTCTACCTCTAGAACAAGTCCCATTGACTCACCTAATAATAATGAAGAGTCAAATGTAAATTGAAATGATTCGTGGACTGATTCACAAGTTCCAGAAGAGGAACCGGAAGAAGAATCGGAACCGAAAGAAGAATCGGAACCGGAAGAAGAAATAGAACCAGTGGGGGAAATAATAAAACGGTTAAGTAGAAGAAAATCCTCAACCAACTGACAAAAGTTAATTATGGTCAATGGTGTTTCCGCCAAGGAAGCAAAGTATTGGGAGGATTACCAATTCTCCGATGAATCGGATCCCGACAAGGATTCCGATGATGTTATAGAAATTATCCCAACACAATTTAATAAGGCAAAAGAGAACAATAAGGGAAAGGGCATAAAATTAGAGAAATTTGATTCCAAACCCGATGAACTTTATATGTATCGTCAACACCCGTATTTCTTAAGTTGTGACAAAAACGCGGGAACCTCTAAACCATCACGATTTTCTAAACCAATGTGGAAAACGACGGCTCGTATTAGGGGAACATCATATATCCCTAGAAACTTGGAAAAATGAACCAAAATCGAAGAAGAAGAAACGAGCGAGTCGGAATAAGATAGTTGTATTCGTGTGGTGTAATATATGTAATATAGTATGCTTATGCTTTATGATATATGTAAAAATTGCTTGTATTAATAAGTATTTTTTTATGAATCTAACTCTTGTCTATTTTACAGTATAAAAACACAAAATGAATAGACAACCCAATATTTTAAGAGACCTACCCGGAGACATGATTGATGAAATCTTGTCTAGAGTCGGTCAGAATTCCTCGGCACAACTATTTAAGGTGAGATCAGTTTGTAAGACATTCGAAGAACGTTCCAAGAATGCCTTGGTTTATAAAAGGCTTTCATTCGAAAGATGGGGGAATATCACATTGGGAAATCCATAAGTTACGATGTGTTTACTTTGATGCATATATTGCGGGGAACCCAAATGCTATTTTACGCAATGGGTTAAGAAATTATTTTGACTCAATACATCCGAATATAGGACTTCGTGATTTAGAAAAAGCGGCTAACATGCAACATAAAGAAGCATGTTATGCTTACGGGTTAGTAATGTTCGCTTCTCACCAAAGTGAGAACAAGAACATCGGGCTACAACTATTAAACAAAACATTCCCACAAGTGACGGAGTCGGTAATTGGGGTAAGAAATGAGGTTTTTAGGTTATTACGAGACTGTTGGTCATTACGAAACCCTCATCCTTTTGACGACATTACAACATGCTGCCTAGCTAATGGTCATAACGGTTATTTTCCACAAGACCAAGGATGGGAAGTCGTCTTAGTAAAACCAGAATGCATGACTTGTTTCTGGACGTATGAATTACGTGCCTTTATTTCCTTTGCTGAATGCCTTATTTATTAACTAGAATTATCTTCGCAACTACTTTGTATCAAAGTTTTATGTGCTATATTTCATGCTATATGTAAAAAAAAAGCGGTATTGTAAGTTTGCAAGTTATTGTATAAAGGTTTGAATATGATAATTTTTTTTTGTGATTAGTTTTTCATATAGAATTGTAGTAGTTGAAATGGTATGTTAGCTACTAAGTATGAACTTAACGGGTAGGTACTACCCGAATTAAAGAGTATAAAATGCTAATATGAAGAAAAAGCTTTTATAAATAAGTTCATATTACGCTACAAAATACTATTGACTACTCTTGATATTCTATATGAATAACTCGTTTCATTTGACTATTTTGAAGGAAATGGCACCGACTACTCGACACACCTTGAATATGAGCGAAGAGGAATTTCGTGCCTTTCTTGCTTCAAACATAGCTGCAGTACAGGCTGCGCTACATACCAACAATAACTCTGAATCTAGCAATGCAGCTAACAGTGCAAGAAATCATGTAGGATGCACCTACAAAGAATTCACTGCCTGCAAACCTTTGGAATTTGATGGAACCGAAGGACCGATCGGATTGAAACGGTGGACCGAGAAGGTCGAATCGGTGTTTGCCATAAGTAAGTGTACTGAAGAGGACAAAGTGAAGTATGCTACGTGTGATGCCTTGTACAAAACCATCGTGTACGAATCATCAACAACAGGATCATTACAAGGTTAAGTACTACATGCTGTAATAAAAGAAGTTACATTCACGATAAAAAGATGACGTCATAACCGACGTCAATTGTTTTACACCAACAGTATGCTTCTACGAATAGCAAGCATGAATAAATGTATGTGACCCTTAGGAAGTTACAAAACATAGTTCAAAGTATTAAAGTTTGAATGCAAGATAAACAGTTCATGCGGTGATAACACTAGAGCAGCGGGTGTCTACGGCAAGACTAGCACGACAGTGGAAGCAAATAACCTTAAGCACCTGAGAAAAACATGCTTAAAAATGTCAACACAAAGGTTGGTGAGCTATAGGTTAAGTATAACAGTATGTAAGGTAGGCCACGAGATTTCAGTGCTACAAAGAGCGTTTCAAAACAGTATGATAAAGTATATGTTAACCGTGGGCACTTGGTAACTAACTTAACGTTTATACCCCCTGAAAGTACATTTGGAAAGTGCGTATGTTTACGAAGTATTAAACACTCATTAAATGCTAGCGCGACTAGCCCGAGTGGAGATGTCAAACCCTATGGATCCATATCTAAGATTCGCGTTCACCGGTTCAAAAACCAATGACTAAACGTTACCGAGCTAAAGGGAATGTTTATGCCGTTGTATAACCCACACATATATAAGTTTAAGTACTCGTGCATAGTATTTAAAACATAAAATCCGCATGTATTCTCAGTTCCCAAAATAAGTTAAAGTAAAAAGGGAATGCTATAACTCACAATGATAAAGTAGCGGTAAAGTATGACTCGAAAAGTAAGCAAGTAATGAAGGTTGTCCAAACGGGTCCTCAACCTAAGTCAAATAGTACTAAGTCAGTAAATCATCCTAAAAGGTTTAAAAGTATGTAAATAAGGTCTTAAGGGTCATCATCATTCATCATTCAACAAAAGGTGTAAAGTAAGTTTCGTTCATGAAAAGAGTTTAAAATGAAGGCTGAGTTTGGTCAGTCACCAAGGCCTCTATACCTACTGAAATAAGGTGAGATCAGTGGCCATGGCTCCATATATGAGTCCTTTAGTTGTGGTAAAAATTACAGAAGCAAACTAGTCTTCATTTGACCGTGGCGACGGTCTAAGTGCGAGTAGGTCAGAATTTTCAGCACAACGTTAAATGGACATAGTGACGATCGGAGGGCCATAAATCCTAAACCGTAACTCGGATTAAGACGAGTCCTATATGAAAAGTTATCTACTCGAATAGAGATATCTGAAAATCATAATTACAGTAGTCCAGGTCGTACGGGTCAGACACAGAAACAGTAGGGTCAGTAGGGTCAGTAGGTTCCGGTGGTTCTTGGTGCTTGATGCTTATCATGGTTCTCATCCTTGATGCATATAGCTTCAAGTGTACAACTCGTTGATGTGTTTGCATCATTTTCACCAAGGTTTGACCATCATAACCCAAGTGTAAGTCTAAGACATGAAGCACAACTCACTTAAGTGTTGCAAGTGTTTTGATGAACCAAAGTTACATCAAAGTCTTAGATTCAACACATACATGAAATGTAAAAGTAATATTAACCAAGTTTTGTCTATTAGGACACAAGTGTAGGTCTAAGACATGTAGCATAACTCTCTTAAGAGTTGTATGAAGTTTGATGAACCAAAGTTACATCAAAGTCTTAGATCTAACACATACATGAACTTTAAAACTAATAATAAGTTACAAACTTGAAAGTAAACTTATGAAATCAAGATCTTGAGTTGTAGAACATAGTTCTTAGTTTGATCTTGAAGATCCAAGACTCAAAAGTCTAGATCTAACATAAGTGTATAAAGTTATAATTAAAGAAAGCTTACTAACATGTTCTTGAACTTTTAAAGTTAACTCTAGTTTAAGAAAGTATGACATCAAGACTAACTTGTAGTACTTGACCATTTAACCAACAACATGAAATTAAAGTGCATAATATGAAGTAACAAACTAAATAAACAAGTTAATAAGTCATGGTTGTTCATACTTTAAAGATTCAAGCCTAAGTCTTGATCTTTAGAAAGTAAACTTTAAGTTTACTTCATGAACTTCAAGTATGAGTTACAACACATGAACTTTCTTTCTTTAAACAAGTATTAAGTGGAGATAATAAACTAGAAAGTTTATGTCTTGTATGTTCTTATTAGAACAAGATAGATGAAGAATCAAACTAACAAGTTTGCTTCTTAGAAGATAATAAGTAAATAACAATAACAACTACAAGTAAGTAACAAACAACTACTAGTAAGTAAGTAAACAATGATCAAGTAAACTACAACAAGTGACAAAATATGATGATGATTTGTGTAGCCAAGGCTACGGTTTTGGTTAAGAAAGGAGGAAGAAATTTATCAAGTTACTTACAATGAAAAGGAGAGAATTGAGAGAGAAATTGAAATGCAAGTTGAAGTGTTTTTGGAATGAGAGTAAAGTGAGTGAGTAAGTAATGAAAAATGAAAACAAAAACTCCCTCTAGCTTAAGGATGGCCGACGGTTGGGAGTCAAAAGAGAGGGAGGGAAATGTTCTTTGGTTACTTACATGTTAAAGCTTAAAAGTGTGGTTAATAGATGGTTGTTCATGGGAAAGATGTCTAACTAGATTCCAAGTGTCTTAAACTAGCTAGTTTCCATCTAAATAATACTTACAAGTGTAAGACATGGGCTAACTAGTCCAACTAAGAAGTAGGGTGGGCTTATAAGTTTATATTCATGAGTTCATTAACATTAAACAAGCCCAAGTTCCATTAATTCACAAGTTAAACCAATTAAAGCCCAAGTAACTAACTAATAGTCTTAGTTAATTAAAATGATTAATAAAACTAATCATGAATGTAAATAATATATGAAAATATTATTCGTGTAAGTTTCGGGTCACAAAGACGTTTCGGGCAATTAAAGTCAAGTACGGGCAATCATGGCAACATGTAAATGTAATAACATACATTCGTTTAATCACAAGTATTAATAATAACAATTATTAATAAATAAACGTTGGAAAATCCAAGGTCATTACACTACGCATACCTTCACAGGTACTGCGTTAACATGGTGGAATACCTATCTAGAGCAAGTGGGACAAGATGATGCTTACGCACTACCGTGGTCGGCATTCAAGCACTTGATAAACGAGAAGAACCATCCCAGAACCGAGGTCAATAAGCTCAAGACAGAACTTAGAGTTTTACGAACCCAAGGATTTGATATTACCACGTACGAAAGATGATTCACAGAATTGTGCCTATTGTGTCCGAGAGCGTTCGAAGATGAGGAAGAAAAGATCGACGCGTTTGTGAAAGGATTACCGGAAAGAATCCAAGAAGATATAAGTTCACACGAGCCCGCCTCCATACAACAGGCATGTAGAATGGCTCACAAACTAGTGAACCAGATTGAGGAAAGAATTAAAGAACAGGCGGCTGAAGAGGCCAATGTGAAGCAAGTCAAAAGAAAGTGGGAGGAAAACGGTGATAAGAATCACCAATACAACAACAACAACAATTACAACAATAATCGCAACAACTATCCCAACAATCGCAACATCAATCACAACTACAACAAACGGCCCAACAACAACAACAACAACAACAACAACAACAACAACAACAACAACAACAACAACAACAACAACAACAACAACAACAACAACAACAACAACAACAACAACAACAACAACAACAATAACAACAACAGCAACTACAACAATCATCCCAACAACAATAACAACCGCAACAACAACAACAACAACAACAACAACAACAACAACAACAACAATCAAAAGCAGCTATGCCAAAGGTGTGAAAAGTATCACTCGGGGTTCTGCACCAAATTTTGCAACAAGTGTAAAAGAAATGGTCATAGCGCGACAAAGTGTGAGGTCTACGGACCAGGGGTTAATAGAACGAAAGGAACAAATGGTGTCGGAACGAGTAATGGGGGAGCAAGTAGTGTCGGAGCAAGTTATGCCAATGTAGTTTGTTATAAATGTGGAAAACTGGGCCACATTATTAGAAATTGCCCGAACCAGGAGAACACGAATGGACAAGGCCGTGGAAGAGTTTTCAATATTAATGCGGCAGAGGCACAGGAAGACCCAGAGCTTGTTACGGGTACGTTTCTTATTGACAATAAATCTGCTTACGTTTTATTTGATTCGGGTGCGGATAGAAGCTATATGAGTAGAGATTTTTGTGCTAAATTAAGTTGTCCATTGACGCCGTTGGATAGTAAATTTTTACTCGAATTAGCAAATGGTAAATTAATTTCAGCAGATTATATATGCCGGAATCGAGAAATTAAACTGGGTAGCGAAATATTGAAGATTGATTTGATACCCGTAGAGTTAGGGAGTTTTGATGTAATAGTTGGCATGGACTGGCTGAAGAAGGTGAAAGCAGAGATCGTATGTTATAAAAATGCAATTCGCATTGTACGAGAAGAAGGAGAACCCTTAATGGTGTACGGAGAAAAGGGCAACATGAAGCTACATCTAATTAGTAATTTGAAGGCACAAAAACTAATAAGAAAAGGTTGCTATGCTGTTCTAGCACAAGTCGAGAAAGTACAAACTGAAGAAAAGAGCATCAATGATGTTTCCGTCGCAAAAGAATTTCCCGATGTATTTCCGAAAGAATTACCGGGACTACCTCCACATCGATCTATTGAATTTCAAATTGATCTTGTACCAGGAGCTGCACCAATAGCTCGTGCTCCTTATAGACTCGCACCCAGCGAGATGAAAGAACTGCAAAGCCAACTGCAAGAACTATTAGAACGTGGTTTCATTCGACCAAGCACATCACCATGGGGAGCTCCTGTTTTGTTTGTCAAGAAGAAGGATGGTACATTTAGGTTGTGTATTGACTACAGAGAGTTGAACAAACTTACCATCAAAAACCATTATCCACTGCCGAGAATTGATGACTTATTTGATCAACTACAAGGCTCGTCGGTTTATTCGAAGATCGATTTACGTTCTGGATATCATCAAATGCGAGTAAAGGAGGATGATATTCCAAAAACTTCTTTTAGGACGCGTTATGGTCATTACGAGTTTATGGTTATGCCGTTTGGATTGACTAATGCACCAGCTGTGTTCATGGACCTTATGAACCGAGTGTGTGGGCCATATCTTGACAAGTTTGTCATTGTTTTCATCGATGACATACTTATTTACTCAAAGAATGATCAAGATCACGAAGAACATTTGAGAAAAGTGCAAGAAGTATTGAGGAAAGAAAAACTGTACGCTAAGTTTTCAAAATGTGCATTTTGGTTGGAAGAAGTTCAATTCCTCGGTCACATAGTGAACAAAGAAGGTATCCAGGTGGACCCGGCAAAGATCGACACCGTTGAAAAGTGGGAAACCCCAAAAACTCCGAAGCATATACGTCAATTTTTAGGATTGGCTGGTTACTACAGAAGATTCATCGAAGATTTCTCCAAAATAGCAAAACCCTTGACTGCATTAACACATAAAGGGAAGAAATTTGAATGGAAGGATGAACAAGAGAAGGCGTTTCAATTATTGAAGAAAAAGCTAACTACGGCACCTATATTGTCATTGCCTGAAGGGAATGATGATTTTGTGATTTATTGTGACGCATCAAATCAAGGTTTCGGTTGTGTATTAATGCAACGGACGAAGGTGATTGCTTATGCGTCTAGACAATTGAAGATTCACGGGCAAAATTATACGACGCATGATTTGGAATTAGGCGCGGTTGTTTTTGCATTAAAGACTTGGAGGCACTACTTATATGGGGTCAAAAGTATTATATATACCGACCACAAAAGTCTTCAACACATATTTAATCAGAAACAACTGAATATGAGGCAGCGTAGGTGGATTGAATTGTTGAATGATTACGACTTTGAGATTCGTTACCACCCGGGGAAGGCAAATGTGGTAGCCGACTCCTTGAGCAGGAAGGACAGAGAACCCATTCGAGTAAAATCTATGAATATAATGATTCACAATAACCTTACTACTCAAATAAAGGAGGCGCAACAAGGAGTTTTAAAAGAGGGAAATTTAAAGGATGAAATACCCAAAGGATCGGAGAAGCATCTCAATATTCGGGAAGACGGAACCCGGTATAGGGCTGAAAGGATTTGGGTACCAAAATTTGGAGATATGAGAGAAATGGTACTTAGAGAAGCTCATAAAACCAGATACTCAATACATCCTGGAACGGGGAAGATGTACAAGGATCTCAAGAAACATTTTTGGTGGCCGGGTATGAAAGCCGATGTTGCTAAATACGTAGGAGAATGTTTGACGTGTTCTAAGGTCAAAGCTGAGCATCAGAAACCATCAGGTCTACTTCAACAACCCGAAATCCCAGAATGGAAATGGGAAAACATTACCATGGATTTCATCACTAAATTGCCAAGGACTGCAAGTGGTTTTGATACTATTTGGGTAATAGTTGATCGTCTCACCAAATCAGCACACTTCCTGCCAATAAGAGAAGATGACAAGATGGAGAAGTTAGCACGACTATATTTGAAGGAAGTAGTCTCCAGACATGGAATACCAATCTCTATTATCTCTGATAGGGATGGCAGATTTATTTCAAGATTCTGGAAGACATTACAGCAAGCATTAGGAACTCATCTAGACATGACTACTGCCTATCATCCACAAACTGATGGGCAGAGTGAAAGGACGATACAAACACTTGAAGACATGCTACGGGCATGTGTTATTGATTTCAGAAACAGTTGGGATCGACATCTACCGTTAGCAGAATTTTCCTACAACAACAGCTACCATTCAAGCATTGAGATGGAGCCATTTGAAGCACTTTATGGTAGAAAGTGCAGGTCTCCGATTTGTTAGAGTGAAGTGGAGGATAGACAGATTACGGGTCCGGAGATAATACAAGAAACTACCGAGAAGATCATCCAAATTCAACAACGGTTGAAAACCGCCCAAAGTCGACAAAAGAGCTACGCTGACATTAAAAGAAAAGATATAGAATTTAAAATTGGAGAGATGGTCATGCTTAAAGTTGCACCTTGGAAAGCCGTTGTTCGATTTGATAAATGAGGGAAATTAAATCCAAGGTATATTGGACCATTCAAGATTATTGATCGTGTCGGACCAGTAGCTTATCGACTTGAGTTACCTCAACAACTCGCGGCTGTACATAACACTTTCCACGTCTTGAATTTGAAGAAATGTTTTGCTAAAGAAGATCTCACTATTTCGTTAGATGAAATCCAAATCAACGAAAAACTTCAATTCATCGAAGAACACGTCGAAATAATGGATCGTGAGGTTAAAAGACTTAAGCAAAACAAGATACCAATTGTTAAGGTTCGATGGAATGCTCGTAGAGGACCCGAGTTCACCTGGGAACAAGATGATCAGATGAAGAAGAAATACCCGCATTTATTTCCAGAAGATACGTCAACACCTCCAACTGCTTAAAATTTTGGGACGAAATTTATTTAACGGGTAGGTACTGTAGTGACCCGAACTTTTCCATGTTTATATATATATTAAATGAAATTTTTATGATTAAGTGTTTCCAACATGTTAAGCAATCAAACTTGTTAAGACTTGATTAATTGAAATAGGTTTCATATAGACAATTGACCACCCAAGTTGACCGGTGATTCACGAACGTTAAAACTTGTAAAAACTATATATATATATATATATATATATATATATATATATATATATATATATATATATATATATATATATGGTTATATATATAGTTAACATGATATTATGATAAGTAAACATATCATTAAGTATCTTAACAATGAACTACATTTGTAGAAACAAGACTACTAACTTAATGATTTTGAAACGAGACATATATGTAACTATTATCGTTGTAACGACATTTAATGTATATATATCATATTAAGAGATATTCGTACATCATAATATCATGATAATATAATAATTTAAAATCTCATTTGATATTATAAACATTGGGTTAACAACATTTAACAAGATCGTTAACCTAAAGGTTTCAAAACAACACTTACATGTAACGACTAACGATGACTTAACAACTCAGTTAAAATGTATATACATGTAGTATTTTAATATGTATTCATACACTTTTGAAAGACTTCAAGACACTTATCAAAATACTTCTACTTAACAAAAATGCTTACAATTACATCTTCGTTTAGTTTCATCAACAATTCTACTCGTATGCACCCGTATTCATACTCGTACAATACACAGCTTTTAAATGTATGTACTATTGGTATATACACTCCAATGATTAGCTCTTAGTAGCCCATGTGAGTCACCTAACACATGTGGGAACCATCATTTGGCAACTAGCATGAAATATCTCATAAAATTACAAAAATATGAGTAATCATTCATGACTTATTTACATGAAAACAAAATTACATATCCTTTATATCTAATCCATACACCAACAACCAAAAACACCTACAAACACTTTCATTCTTCAATTTTCTTCATCTAATTGATCTCTCTCAAGTTCTATCTTCAAGTTCTAAGTGTTCTTCATAAATTCTACAAGTTCTAGTTTCATAAAATCAAGAATACTTCCAAGTTTGCTAGCTTACTTCCAATCTTGTAGAGTGATCATCCAACCTCAAGAAATCTTTCTTATTTACAGTAATATATCTTTCTAATATAAGGTAATACTCATATTCAAACTTTGATTCAATTTCTATAACTATAACAATCTTATTTCGAGTGGAAATCTTACTTGAACTTGTTTTCGTGTCATGATTCTACTTCAAGAACTTTCAAGCCATCCAAGATCCTTTGAAGCTAGATCCATTTATCTCTTTTCCAGTAGGTTTATCCACAAAACTTGAGGTAGTAATGATGTTCATAACATCATTCGATTCATACATATAAAGCTATCTTATTCGAAGGTTTAAACTTGAAATCACTAGAACATAGTTTAGTTAATTCTAAACTTGTTCGCAAACAAAAGTTAATCCTTCTAACTTGACTTTTAAAATCAACTAAACACATGTTCTATATCTATATGATATGCTAACTTAATGATTTAAAACCTGAAAACACGAAAAACACCGTAAAACTGGACATACGCCGTCGTAGTAACACCGCGGACTGTTTTGGGTTTGATAATTAAAAACTATGATAAACTTTGATTTAAAAGTTGTTCTTCTGGAAAAATTATTTTTCTTATGAACATGAAACTATATCCAAAAATCATGGTTAAACTCAAAGTGGAAGTATGTTTTTAAAAATGGTCATCAAGACGTCGTTCTTTCGACTGAAATGACTACCTCTTACAAAAACGACTTGTAACTTATATTTCCGACTATAAACCTATACTTTTTTTGTTTAGATTCATAAAATAGAGTTTAATATAAAACCATAGCAATTTGATTCACTCAAAACGGATTTAAAATGAAGAAGTTATGGGTAAAACAAGATTGGATATTTTTTATTTTTGTAGCTACGGGAAATATTAATAATTCTATACAAATCATATCCTAGCTAACTTATATTCTATTATACATGTATTCTAATATATTATGTAATCTTGGGATACAATAGACACGTATACAAATGTTTTGACATATCATATCGACCCATGTATATATATTATTTGGAACAACCATAGACACTCTATATGCAGTAATGTTGGAGTTAGCTATACATGGTTGAGGTTGATTCTAAAAATATATATACTTTGAGTTGTGATCTAGCCTGAGACGTGTATACACTGGGTCGTGGATTGATTCAAGATAATATATATATCGATTTATTTCTGTACATCTAACTGTGGACAACTAGTTGTAGGTTACTAACGAGGACAGCTGACTTAATAAACTTAAAACATCAAAATGTATTAAAAGTGTTGTAAATATATTTTGAACATACTTTGATATATATGTACATATTTGTTATATGTTCGTGAATCGACCAGTGGCCAAGTCTTACTTCCCGACGAAGTAAAAATCTGTGAAAGTGAGTTATAGCCCCACTTTTAAAATCTAATATTTTTGGGATGAGAATACATGTAGGTTTTATAAATGATTTACAAAATAGACACAAGTACGTGAAACTATATTCTATGGTTGAATTATCAAAATCGAATATGCCCCTTTTTATTAAGTTTGGTAATCTAAGAATTAGGGAACAGACACCCTAATTGACGCGAATCCTAAAGATAGATCTATTGGGCCTAACAAACCCCATCCAAAGTGTCGGATGCTTTAGTACTTCGAAATTTATATCATATCCGAATGGTGTCCCGGAATGATGGGGATATTCTTATATATGCATCTTGTTAATGTCGGTTACCAGGTGTTCACCATATGAATGATTTTTATCTCTATGTATGGGATGTATATTGAAATATGAAATCTTGTGGTCTATTGTTACGATTTGATATATATAGGTTAAACCTATAACTCACCAACATTTTTGTTGACGTTTAAAGCATGTTTATTCTCAGGTGAATATTAAGAGCTTCCGCTGTTGCATACTAAAATAAGGACAAGATTTGGAGTCCATGTTTGTATGATATTATGTAAAAACTGCATTCAAGAAACATATGTCGATGTAATATATTTCTATTGTAAACCATTATGTAATGGTCGTGTATAAACAGTATATTTTAGATTTTCATTATTTGATAATCTACGTAATGCTTTTGAAACCTTTATTGATAAAATAAAGCTTATGGTTGTTTTAAAAATGAATGCAGTCTTTGAAAAACATCTCATATAGATGTCAAAACCTCGCAACGAAATCAATTAATATGGAACGTTTATAATCAATATGAACGGGACATTTCAAATGGTATAATGGCTATGATTAGGAAAATTGGAAATTTGCAGATAACTAATAATATTATTTTAATGCATGTACTTGTGGTTACAGGCTTTTGTGTGAATTTGTTATCTGTTAACAAGTTATTGAATGATAGTAATATGTTTGTCAGTTTTACTAAAATTAATTGCTACATTCTAAGTTTGAATCTAAAGAAGATTATGGGGACTGATAATGAAAAAGATGGTCTTTATATGTTTGATAAAGCTGAAGGTATTGATGTTAGTGCTAATAATGTTTGTTATGTGTCTAGTAATCTTTGACATAGTAGATTAGGACACCCTGCTATTCATGTACTTAATGTACTTAAGACTAGTCTAGGGTTTAATCTTGATTCTTTGCATGATGTGTGTGATGTGTGACATAAGGACAAACAATAAAGGAAACCCTTTCCCTTGAGTGACCACAAATCAAGTTGTGTCGGTGACCTAATACATCTTGATGTATGAGGACCTTATAAAGTACTCGTAGCTAATAAAAATGTTTTTAAATCCTTTCTGACTATTGTGGATGATTATAGCAGAGCTGTTGAAATGTCTCGTTCATATTGATTAAAAACGTTCCATATTAATTGATTTCGTTGCGAGGTTTTGACCTCTATATGAGACGTTTTTCAAAGACTGCATTCATTTTTAAAACAAACCATAACCTTTATTTCATAAATAAAGGTTTAAAAAGCTTTACGTAGATTATCAAATAATGATAATCTAAAATATCATGTTTACACACGACCATTACATAATGGTTTACAATACAAATATGTTACATCGAAATCAGTTTCTTGAATGCAGTTTTTACACAATATCATACAAACATGGACTCCAAATCTTGTCCTTATTTTAGTATGCAACAGCGGAAGCTCTCAGTATTCACCTGAGAATAAACATGCTTTAAACGTCAATAAAAATGTTGGTGAGTTATAGGTTTAACCTGTATATATCAAATCGTAACAATAGACCACAAGATTTCATATTTCAATACACATCCCATACATAGAGATAAAAATCATTCATATGGTGAACACCTGGTAACCGACATTAACAAGATGCATATATATAATAATATCCCCATCATTCCGGGACACCCTTCGGATATGATATAAATTTCGAAGTACTAAAGCATCCGGTACTTTGGATGGGGTTTGTTAGGCCCAATAGATCTAGCTTTAGGATTCGCGTCAATTAGGGTGTCTGTTCCCTAATTCTTAGATTACCAGACTTAATAAAAGGGGCATATTCGATTTCGATAATTCAACCATAGAATGTAGTTTCACGTACTTGTGTCTATTTTGTAAATCATTTATAAAACCTGCATGTATTCTCATCCCAAAAATATTAGATTTTAAAAGTGGGACTATAACTCACTTTCACAGATTTTTACTTCGTCGGGAAGTAAGACTTGGCCACTGGTTGATTCACGAACCTATAACAATATATACATATATATCAAAGTATGTTTAAAATATATTTACAACACTTTTAATATATTTTGATGTTTTAAGTTTATTAAGTCAGCTGTCCTCGTTAGTAACCTACAACTAGTTGTCCACAGTTAGATGTACAGAAATAAATCGATAAATATTATCTTGAATCAATCCACGACCCAGTGTATACGTATCTCAGTATTGATCACAACTCAAACTATATATATTTTGGAATCAACCTCAACCCTGTATAGCTAACTCCAACATTCACATATAGAGTGTCTATGGTTGTTCGGAAATATATATAGATGTGTCGACATGATAGGTCGAAACATTGTATACGTGTCTATGGTATCTCAAGATTACATAATATACAATACAATTTGATTAAATTATGGTTGGAATAGATTTGTTACCAATTTTCACGTAGCTAAAATGAGAAAAATTATCCAATCTTGTTTTACCCATAACTTCTTCATTTTAAATCCGTTTTGAGTGAATAAAATTGCTATGGTTTCATATTGAACTCTATTTTATGAATCTAAACAGAAAAAGTATAGGTTTATAGTCGGAAAAATAAGTTACAAGTCATTTTTGTAAAGGTAGTCATTTCAGTCGAAAGAACGACGTCTAGATGACCATTTTAGAAAACATACTTCCACTTTGAGTTTAACCATAATTTTTGGATATAGTTTCATGTTCATAATAAAAATCATTTTCTCAGAATAACAACTTTTAAATCAAAGTTTATCATAGTTTTTAATTAACTAACCCAAAACAGCCCGCGGTGTTACTACGACGGCGTAAATCCGGTTTTACGGTGTTTTTCGTGTTTCCATGTTTTAAATCATTAAGTTAGCATATCATATAGATATATAACATGTGTGTAGTTAATTTTAAAAGTCAAGTTAGAAGGATTAACTTTTGTTTGCGAACAAGTTTAGAATTAACTAAACTATGTTCTAGTGATTACGAGTTTAAACCTTCGAATAAGATAGTTTTATATATATGAATCGAATGATGTTATGAACATCATTACTACCTCAAGTTTAGTAGGTAAACCTACTGGAAGTGACAAGAAATGATCTAGCTTCAAAGGATCTTAGATGGTTTGAAAGTTCTTGAAGTAGGATCATGACACAAAAACAAGTTCAAGTAAGATTTTTACTCGAATTAAGATAGTTTATAGTTATAGAAATTGAATCAAAGTTTGAATATGAATATTACCTTGAATAAGAAAGATAACCTACTGTATATAACAAAGGTTTCTTGATCTTAGATGATTACTTGGAATAGATTAGAAAGCTTGGAAGTAAATTAGTAAACTTGAAGGGATTTTTGAAGTGTTCTTGAAGTGTTCTTCCTATGATGATTATAGCTTGATTCTTGAAGTGATTTTTGATGAATATGATGATTAACTACTGGAAAAATACGTTCATAATAGTATGTGTGTGTTGAGAGAGAATTAGAAAGAGAATTGGAAGTGAAATGGAGTGAATGATGAGTGGTAATTGGTGAGTGGTGAGTGGGGTTAAAAGGAGTTCTAGTTAGTTGACTAGCTCATGGTAGAAGTTAAAATTGATTAGTCATACATGACATAATCAAGAGTGGAATTCCATGCTAGTTCCTATTGGTATATACTCATAGTAAGTACGTTTTGAAGCTGTGTATAATACGGGTAAGAATACGACTAGAATTCTTGATGAAAGAAAAGAATGGAAAAGTAACTGTAACCATTTTCGTGAAGTATGAGTGTTTTGATATATGTTTTGAATTCTTCCAAAAGTATTTTAATACATCTAAATACACTACATGTATATACATTTTAACTGAGTCGTTAAGTCATCGTTAGTCGTTACATGTAAGTGTTGTTTTGAAACCTTTAAGTTAACGATCTCAATTAATGTTGTTAACCCATTGTTTATTATATCTAATGAGATGTTAAATTATTATATTATCATAATATTATGATATATTAATATATCTTAATATGATATATATACATTTAAATGTCGTTACAACGATAATCGTTACATATATGTCTCGTTTCGAAATCCTTAAGTTAGTAGTCTTGTTTATATGTATATAACTCATTGTTAATATACTTATGGAGATACTTACTTATCATAATCTCATGTTAACCATATGTATATCCATATATATATCGTCATGTCATTTTTACAAGTTTTAACGTTCGTGAATCGCCGATCAACTTGGGTGGTCAATTGTCTATATGAAACATATTTCAATTAATCAAGTCTTAACAAGTTTGATTGCTTAACATGTTGGAAACATTTAATCATGTAAATATAAATCTCAATTAATATATATAAACATGGAAAAGTTCGGGTCACTACAGTACCTACCCGTTAAATAAATTTCGTCCCGAAATTTTAAGCTGTTGAAGGTGTTGACGAATCTTCTGGAAATAGATGCGGGTATTTCTTCTTCATCTGATCTTCACGCTCCCAGGTGAACTCGGGTCCTCTACGAGCATTCCATCGAACCTTAACAATTGGTATCTTGTTTTGCTTAAGTCTTTTAACCTCACGATCCATTATTTCGATGGGTTCTTCGATGAATTGGAGTTTTTCGTTGATCTGGATTTCATCTAATGGAATAGTGAGATCTTCTTTAGCAAAACATTTCTTCAAATTCGAGACGTGGAAAGTGTTATGTTCAGCCGCGAGTTGTTGAGGTAACTCAAGTTGGTAAGCTACTGGTCCGACACGATCAATAATCTTGAATGGTCCAATATACCTTGGATTTAATTTCCCTCGTTTACCAAATCGAACAATGCCTTTCCAAGGTGCAACTTTAAGCATGACCATCTCTCCAATTTCAAATTCTATATCTTTTCTTTTAATGTCAGCGTAGCTCTTTTGTCGGCTTTGGGCGGTTTTCAACCGTTGTTGAATTTGGATGATCTTCTTGGTAGTTTCTTATATAATCTCCGGACCCGTAATCTGTCTATCCCCCACTTCACTCCAACAAATCAGAGACCTGCAATTTCTACCATAAAGTGCTTCAAACGGTGCCATCTCAATGCTTGAATGGTAGCTGTTGTTGTAGGAAAATTCTGCTAATGGTAGATGTCGATCCCAACTGTTTCCGAAATCAATAACACATGCTCGCAGCATGTCTTCAAGCGTTTGTATCGTCCTTTTGCTCTGCCCATCAGTTTGTGGATGATAGGCAGTACTCATGTCTAGACGAGTTCCTAATGATTGCTGTAATGTCTGCCAGAATCTTGAAATAAATCTGCCATCCCTATCAGAGATAATAGAGATTGGTATTCCATGTCTGGAGACGACTTCCTTCAAATACAGTCGTGCTAACTTCTCCATCTTGTCATCTTCTCTTATTGGCAGGAAATGTGCTGATTTGGTGAGACGATCAACTATTACCCAAATAGTATCAAAACCACTTGCAGTCCTTGGCAATTTAGTGATGAAATCCATGGTAATGTTTTCCCATTTCCATTCCGGGATTTCGGGTTGTTGAAGTAGACCTGATGGTTTCTGATGCTCAGCTTTGACCTTAGAACACGTCAAACATTCTCCTACGTATTTAGCAACATTGGCTTTCATACCCGGCCACCAAAAATATTTCCTGAGATCCTTGTACATCTTCCCCGTTCCAGGATGTATTGAGTATCTGGTTTTATGAGCTTCTCTAAGTACCATTTCTCTCATATCTCCAAATTTTGGTACCCAAATCCTTTCAGCCCTATACCGGATTCCGTCTTCCCGAATATTAAGATGTTTCTCCGATCCTTTGGGTATTTCATCCTTTAAATTTCCCTCTTTTAAAACTCCTTGTTGCGCCTCCTTTATTTGAGTAGTAAGGTTATTATGAATCATTATATTCATAGATTTTACTCGAATGGGTTCTCTGTCCTTCCTGCTCAAGGCATCGGCTACCACATTTGCCTTCCCCGGGTGTAACAAATCTTAAAGTTGTAATCATTCAATAATTCAATCCACCTACGCTGCCTCATATTCAGTTGTTTCTGATTAAATATGTGTTGAAGACTTTTGTGGTCGGTATATATAATACTTTTGACCCCATATAAGTAGTGCCTCCAAGTCTTTAATGCAAAAACAACCGCGCCTAATTCCAAATCATGCGTCGTATAATTTTGTTCGTGAATCTTCAATTGTCTAGACGCATAAGCAATCACCTTCGTTCGTTGCATTAATACACAACCGAGACCTTGCTTTGATGAGTCACAATAAATCACAAAATCATCATTCCCTTCAGGCAATGACAATATAGGTGCCGTAGTTAGCTTTTTCTTCAATAACTGAAACGCTTTCTCTTGTTCATCATTCCATTCAAATTTCTTCCCTTTATGCGTTAATGCAGTCAAGGGTTTTGCTATTCTGGAAAAGTCTTGGATGAACCTTCTGTAGTAACCAGCTAGTCCTAAAAACTGGCGTATGTGTTTCGAAGTTTTCGGGGTTTCCCACTTTTCAACAGTTTCTATCTTTGCCGGATCCACCTTAATACCTTCTTTGTTCACTATGTGACCGAGGAATTGAACTTTTTCCAACCAAAATGCACACTTTGAAAACTTAGCGTACAATTCTTCCTTCCTCAATACTTCTAATACCTTTCTCAAATGTTCACCGTGTTCTTGGTCACTCTTTGAGTAAATAAGTATGTCATCAATGAAAACAATGACAAACTTGTCAAGGTATGGTCCACACACTCGGTTCATAAGGTCCATGAACACAGCTGGTGCATTAGTTAAACCAAACGGCATGACCATAAACTCGTAATGACCGTAACGTGTTCTGAAAGCAGTCTTTGGAATATCATCTTCTTTCACCCGCATTTGATGATACCCGTAAAGTAAGTCAATCTTTGAATAAACAGACGAGCCTTGTAGTTGATTAAATAAGTCGTCGATTCTCGGTAGTGGGTAGCGGTTCTTGATGGTAAGTTTGTTCAACTCTCGGTAGTCGATACACAACCTGAATGTACCATCTTTCTTCTTGACAAACAAAACAGGAGCTCCCCACGGTGATGTGCTTGGTCGAATGAAACCACGCTCTAAAAGTTCTTGTAATTGGCTTTGCAGTTCTTTCATCTCGCTGGGTGCGAGTCTGTAAGAAGCACGAGCTATTGGTGCAGCTCCTGGTACAAGATCTATTTGAAATTCAACGGATCGCTGTGGGGGTAATCCCAGTAATTCTTTCGGAAATACATCGGGAAATTCTTTTGCAATGGGAACATCATTGATGCTCTTTTCTTCAGTTTGTACTTTCTCGACGTGTGCTAGAACAGCATAGCAACCTTTTCTTATTAGTTTTTGTGCCTTCAAATTACTAATAATATGTAGCTTCGTGTTGCCCTTTTCTCCGTACACCATTAAGGGTTTTCCTTTTTCTCGTATAATGCGAATTGCATTTTTGTAACAAACGATCTCTGCTTTCACTTCTTTCAACCAGTCCATACCGATTATCACATCAAAACTCCCTAACTCTACTGGTATCAAATCAATCTTAAATGTTTCGCTAACCAGTTTAATTTCTTGATTCCGACATATATTATCTGCTGAAATTAATTTACCATTTGCTAATTCGAGTAAAAATTTACTATCCAAAGGCGTCAATGGACAACTTAATTTAGCACAAAAATCTCTACTCATATAGCTTCTATCCGCACCCGAATCAAATAAAACGTAAGCAGATTTATTGTCAATAAGAAACGTACCCGTAACAAGCTCCGGGTCTTCCTGTGCCTCTGCCGTATTAATATTGAAAACTCTTCTGCGGCCTTGTCCATTCGTGTTCTCCTGGTTCGGGCAATTTCTAATAATGTGGCCCGGTTTTCCACATTTATAACAAACTACATTGGCATAACTTGCTCCGACACTACTTGCTCCGCCATTACTCGTTCCGACACCATTTGTTCCTTTCGTTCTATTAACCCCTGGTCCGTAGACCTCACACTTCACCGCGCTATGACCATTTCTTTTACACTTGTTGCAAAATTTGGTGCAGAACCCCGAGTGATACTTTTCACACCTTTGGCATAGCTGCTTCTGATTGTTGTTGTTGTTGCGGTTATTATTATTGTTGGGATGATTGTTGTAGTTGCTGTTATTGTTGTTGTTGTTGTTGTTGTTGGGCCGTTTGTTGTAGTTGCGATTGATGTTGCGATTGTTGGGATAATTGTTGCGATTATTGTTGTAATTGCTGTTGTTATTGTATTGGTGATTCTTATCACCGTTTTCCTCCCACTTTCTTTTGACTTGCTTCACATTGGCCTCTTCAGCAGTCTGTTCTTTAATTCTTTCTTCAATCTAGTTCACTAGTTTGTGAGCCATTCTACATGCTTGTTGTATGGAGGCGGGCTCGTGTGAACTTATATCTTCTTGGATTCTTTCCGGTAATCCTTTCACAAACGCGTCGCTCTTCTCTTCCTCATCTTCGAATGCTCCCGGACACAATAGGCACAATTCTGTGAATCGTCTTTCGTACGTGGTAATATCAAATCCTTAGGTTCGTAACCCTCTAAGTTCTGTCTTGAGCTTATTGATCTCGGTTCTGGGACGGTACTTCTCGTTCATCAAGTGCTTGAATGCTGACCACGGTAGTGCGTACGCATCATCTTGTCCCACTTGCTCTAGATAGGTATTCCACCATGTTAACGCATAACCTGTGAAGGTATGCGTAGCGTACTTCACTTTGTCATCTTAAGTACACTTACTTATGGCAAACACCGATTCGACCTTCTCGGTCCACTGTTTCAATCCGATCGGTCCTTCGGTTCCATCAAATTCCAAAGATTTGCAGGCAGTGAATTCTTTGTTGGTGCATCCTACACGATTTCCTGTACTGCCAGATCCAAGGTTATTGTTGGTATGTAGCGCAGCCTGTACTGCGGCTATGTTTGAAGCTAGAAAAGTACGGAATTCCTCTTCATTCATATTCACGGTGTGTCGAGTAGTCGGTGCCATTTCCTTCAAAATAGTCAAATGGAACAAGTTAATCATACAGAATATTAAGAGTAGTTAATAGCATTTCGTAGCATAATATGAACTCATTTATAAAAGCTTTTTCTTCATATTAGCGTTTTATAAGTTTAAATTCGGGTAGTACCTACCCGTTAAGTTCATACTTAGTAGCTAATATACAATTCAACTACTACAATTCTATATGAAAAACTGATTGTAATAATATTTCGCGTTCAAACTTTTATACAATATTTTACAAACTTACAATACCGCTTATTTTACATAAAGCATGAAATATGGCACACAATAACTTTGATACAATATAGTTGTGAAGATAATTCTAGCTAGTACACAAGTCGTTCAGCAAAGGCAATAAAGACACGTAATTCATACGTCCAGAAACAAGTCATGCATTCTGGTTTTACTAGGACTACTTCCCATCCTTGGTCTTGTGGAACATAACCGTTATGGCCGTTGATAAGACAGCGTGTTGTAACGTCGTCAAAGGGACGAGGGTTACGTAATGACCAACAGTCTCGTAATAACCTAAAAACCTCATTTCTTACCCCAATTACCGACTCCGTCACTTGTGGGAACGTTTTGTTTAATAGTTGTAGCCCGATGTTCTTGTTCTCACTTTGGTGAGAAGCGAACATTACTAACCCGTAAGCATAACATGCTTCTTTATGTTGCATGTTAGCCGCTTTTTCTAAATCACGAAGTCCTATATTCGGATATACTGAGTCAAAATAATTTCTTAACCCGTTGCGTAAAATAGCATTTGGGTCCCCCGCAATATATGCGTCAAAGTAAACACATCGTAACTTATGGATTTCCCAATGTGATATCCCCCATCTTTCGAACGAAAGCCTTTTATAAACCAAGGCATTCTTGGAACGTTCTTCGAATGTCTTACAAACTGATCTCGCCTTAAATAGTTGTGCCGAGGAATTCTGACCGACTCTAGACAAGATTTCATCAATCATGTCTCCGGGTAGGTCTCTTAAAATATTGGGTTGTCGATCCATTTTGTGTTTTTATACTGTAAAATAGACAAGAGTTAGATTCATAAAAAAATACTTATTAATACAAGCAATTTTTACATATATCATAAAGCATAAGCACACTATATTACATATATTACACCACACAAATACAACTATCTTATTCCGACTCGCTCGTTTCTTCTTGTTTGGTTTTGGTTCGTTTTGCCAAGTTTCTAGGGATATATGATGTTCCCCTAATACGAGCCGTCGTTGTCCACATTGGTTTAGAAAAACCTGGTGGTTTAGAGGTTCCCGGGTCATTGTTACAACTTAAGGACTTCGGGGGTTGACGATACATATAAAGTTCATCGGGGTTGGAATTAGATTTCTCTATTTTTATGCCCTTTCCCTTATTATTTTCTTTTGCCTTTTTAAATTCAGTTGGGGTAATTTCTATAACATCATCGGAATTCTCGTCGGAATCCGATTCATCGGAGAATTGGTAATCCTCCCAATATTTTGCTTCCTTGGCGGAAACACCATTGACCATAATTAACCTTGGTCGGTTGGTTGAGGATTCTCTTTTACTTAACCGTTTTATTATTTCCCCCACCGGTTCTATTTCTTCTTCCGGTTCCGATTCTTCTTCCGGTTCCGATTCTTCTTCCGGTTCCGACTCTTCTTCCGGTTCCTCTTCGGGAACTTGTGAATCAGTCCACGAATCATTCCAATTTACATTTGACTCTTCATTATTATTAGGTGAGTCAATGGGACTTGTTCTAGAGGTAAACATCTATCACATAATATCAAACATGTTAAGAGATTAATATATCACATAATATTCATATGTTAAAAATATATAGTTTCCAACAAAAATGTTAAGCAATCATTTTTAAAGAAAACACGGTCGAAGTCCAGACTCACTAATGCATCCTAACAAACTCGATAAGACACACTAATGCAAATTTTCTGGTTCTCTAAGACCAACGCTCGGATACCAACTGAAATGTCCCGTTCTTATTGATTAAAAATGTTCGATATTAATTGATTTCGTTGCGAGGTTTTGACCTCTATATGAGACGTTTTTCAAAGACTGCATTCATTTTTAAAACAAACCATAACCTTTATTTCATAAATAAAGGTTTAAAAAGCTTTACGTAGATTATCAAATAATGATAATCTAAAATATCCTGTTTACACACGACCATTACATAATGGTTTACAATACAAATATGTTACATCGAAATCTGTTTCTTGAATGCAGTTTTTACACAATATCATACAAACATGGACTCCAAATCTTGTCCTTATTTTAGTATGCAACAGCGGAAGCTCTTAGTATTTACCTGAGAATAAACATGCTTTAAACGTCAACAAAAATGTTGGTGAGTTATAGGTTTAACCTATATATATCAAATCGTAACAATAGACCACAAGATTTCATATTTCAATACACATCCCATACATAGAGATAAAAATCATTCATATGGTGAACACCTGGTAACCGACATTAACAAGATGCATATATATAAGAATATCCCCATCATTCCGGGACACCCTTCGGATATAATATAAATTTCAAAGTACTAAAGCATCCGGTACTTTGGATGGGGTTTGTTAGGCCCAATAGATCTATCTTTAGGATTCGCGTCAATTAGGGTGTCTGTTCCCTAATTCTTAGATTACCAGACTTAATAAAAAGGGGCATATTCGATTTCGATAATTCAACCACAGAATGTAGTTTCACGTACTTGTGTCTATTTTGTAAATCATTTATAAAACCTGCATGTATTCTCATCCCAAAAATATTAGATTTTAAAAGTGGGACTATAACTCACTTTCACAGATTTTTACTTCGTCGGGAAGTAAGACTTGGCCACTGGTTGATTCATGAACCTATAACAATATATACATATATATCAAAGTATGTTTAAAATATATTTACAACACTTTTAATATATTTTGATGTTTTAAGTTTATTAAGTCAGCTGTCCTCGTTAGTAACCTACAACTAGTTGTCCACAGTTAGATGTACAGAAATAAATCGATAAATATTATCTTGAATCAATCCACGACCCAGTGTATACGTATCTCAGTATTGATCACAACTCAAACTATATATATTTTGGAATCAACCTCAACCCTGTATAGCTAACTCCAACATTCACATATAGAGTGTCCATGGTTGTTCCGAAATATATATAGATGTGTCGACATGATAGGTCGAAACATTGTATACGTATCTATGGTATCTCAAGATTACATAATATACAATACAAGTTGATTAAGTTATGGTTGGAATAGATTTGTTACCAATTTTCACGTAGCTAAAATGAGAAAAATTATCCAATCTTGTTTTACCCATAACTTCTTCATTTTAAATCCGTTTTGAGTGAATCAAATTGCTATGGTTTCATATTGAACTCTATTTTATGAATCTAAACATAAAAGTATAGGTTTATAGTCGGAAAAATAAGTTACAAGTCATTTTTGTAAAGGTAGTCATTTCAGTCGAAAGAACGACGTCTAGATGACCATTTTAGAAAACATACTTCTACTTTGAGTTTAACCATAATTTTTGGATATAGTTTCATGTTCATAATAAAAATCTTTTTCTCAGAATAACAACTTTTAAATCAAAGTTTATCATAGTTTTTAATTAACTAACCCAAAACAGCCCGCGGTGTTACTACGACGGCGTAAATCCGGTTTTACGGTGTTTTTCGTGTTTCCAGGTTTTAAATCATTAAGTTAGCATATCATATAGATATAGAACATGTGTGTAGTTAATTTTAAAAGTCAAGTTAGAAGGATTAACTTTTGTTTGCGAACAAGTTTAGAATTAACTAAACTATGTTCTAGTGATTACGAGTTTAAACCTTCAAATAAGATAGTTTTATATATATGAATTGAATGATGTTATGAACATCATTACTACCTCAAGTTTAGTAGGTAAACCTACTGGAAGTGACAAGAAATGATCTAGCTTCAAAGGATCTTGGATGGCTTGAAAGTTCTTGAAGTAGGATCATGACACAAAAACAAGTTCAAGTAAGATTTTTACTCGAATTAAGATAGTTTATAGTTATAGAAATTGAATCAAAGTTTGAATATGAATATTACCTTGAATAAGAAAGATAACCTACTGTATATAACAAAGGTTTCTTGATCTTAGATGATTACTTGGAATGGATTAGAAAGCTTGGAAGTAAATTAGTAAACTTGAAGGGATTTTTGAAGTGTTCTTGAAGTGTTCTTCCTATGATGATTATAGCTTGATTCTTGAAGTGATTTTTGATGAAGATGATGATTAACTACTGGAAAAATACGTTCATAATAGTGTGTGTGTGTGTGTATGTTGAGAGAGAATTAGAAAGAGAATTGGAAGTGAAATGGAGTGAATGATGAGTGGTAATTGGTGAGTGGTGAGTGGGGTTAAAAGGAGTTCTAGTTAGTTGACTAGCTCATGGTAGAAGTTAAAATTGATTAGTCATACATGACATAATCAAGAGTGGAATCCCATGCTAGTTCCTATTGGTATATACTCATAGTAAGTACGTTTTGAAGCTGTGTATAATACGGGTAAGAATACGACTAGAATTCTTGATGAAAGAAAAGAATGGAAAAGTAACTGTAACCATTTTCGTAAGTATGAGTGTTTTGATATATGTTTTGAAGTCTTCCAAAAGTATTTTAATACATCTAAATACACTACATGTATATACATTTTAACTGAGTCGTTAAGTCATCGTTAGTCGTTACATGTAAGTGTTGTTTTGAAACCTTTAAGTTAACGATCTCAATTAATGTTGTTAACCCATTGTTTATTATATCTAATGAGATGTTAAATTATTATATTATCATGATATTATGATATATTAATATATCTTAATATGATATATATACATTTAAATGTCGTTACAACGATAATCGTTACATATATGTCTCGTTTCGAAATCCTTAAGTTAGTAGTCTTGTTTATATGTATATAACTCATTGTTAATATACTTATGGAGATACTTACTTATCATAATCTCATGTTAACCATATGTATATCCATATATATATCGTCATGTCGTTTTTACAAGTTTTAACGTTCGTGAATCGCCGGTCAACTTGGGTGGTCAATTGTCTATATGAAACATATTTCAATTAATCAAGTCTTAACAAGTTTGATTGCTTAACATGTTAGAAACATTTAATCATGTAAATATCAATCTCAATTAATATATATAAACATGGAAAAGTTCGGGTCACTACAGCTGTATGGGTGTTTTTACTTAAAAAGGGATGAAGTATATGAAAATATTGTCAATTTTGTTAAACCTTTAAAAACTCAATTTAATATTAATGTTAAAATGTTTAGAAGGGATGATGGGATTGAGTTTATAAATAAAAATATGGTAAAGTTTTGCAGTGATAACATGATCATTCATCAAACCAGTTGTGTTTATATACCACAATAGAATATAATTGTAGAAAGAAAGCATAGACATTTGTTAAATGTTGCTAGGTCTTTACTGTTTCAAAGTGGCGTTCCTTTATGTTATTGGACATATTATATTTTAACTTCTACTTACCTTATCAACAGGTTACCATCTTTTGTATTCCTTGGAAAATCTCCTTTTGAAATGATTTATGGGATTAAACCCAAACTCTCCCATTTGAGGGTATTTGGCTGTCCGTATTTCTCTACTAATTAACTAATAATGATAAGTTTGAAAGAAGGTCTAATAAATGTGTGTTTTTGGGTTATTCAAATGTCAAAATATGTTATAAATTGTTGAGTCTTGAGTCAAATAATGTTTCATTTCTAGAGTTGTTAAATTTTATAAAACTATTTTTTCTTACAAAATTGAGTCAAAAAATATTGAAAATATCGTTGAAAATGATCTTTTAAACTTTTATGCTCTAAATAATGAAATGTCAAATACTTCTCCAAGTCCCAATGATGAAGCGGGAGACTTATATTTAGACGAAGCTAGTAGCATTGATCATAGTTGTAACACCCCGTCAAAATCGACATTTGACGCAGATGTTTACTCTGGTCCCAGTGCATGGCTTGACTTCTAAGTACATCAAAGTTCTACAGCGGAAGCATAATATATAAGTACCTGAGACAAAACATGCTTAAAAATGTCAACCAAAAGGTTGGTGAGTTCATAGGTTTATCATAAACAATGATTTTGATAATAATGATAGATCACAAGATTTAGTTTAAAGTTGATTGATATAGAAATATCAATCTAAAAGTGTTGCTGCAGTTTGTAATATCGCTACTAAACAATTTACCCTATGACACCTTGTACTGTCAGTGTCGTGGAATCATTATTATGTAACCAAAGACCAGCGGTCAAATGGTTAGAGACGTTACTCTCAATAGATCTATTCACAATAATTAAGTTTACATTTAAACGTAGCAATTAACGATATTACGGTAGGGATTTAGCATGAATCAAAGCATGACAACATAGTTAACAATTTAGTACTTGTGTCTAAGCGTAAAACAGTTATAAAGAAAGCATGTGTCTCACCCCAAAAGTTGTAAAAAATTTATGAAACAGTAAAAAGTGGGGCTATGAAGTTCATCTTAGTAGCAAGTAAGTTATTCCACGCAAAGAAGAATGAACGGAGTAAATGATCGGAGATCTTAACCTAGAGATATAATCTTTGATTAGTTAATATCTAACAGACATAAAGTTTGTTTATTAATATAGCAACTATATTAACAGTGACGGTTTTCGAGAAAAGTTCCTATTTCTCAAAAGTTTCTATTTTTGGAAACCTACTATTTATGGAAAGCTTCCACTTATAGTAAGCTCCTAGTTTAAAGAAGTTCAGGTTATAATTCTTCACAAAGATGTTGTACAATCTTGCCCAAACTTTGTTGTTATCATGCAAGTCACTCGAATGATATGTTGTTACCGGGCGCCCAGGATTCTTGACCAGAATCTAAGTCATGGCATTCGAGATCCATAAGCGGTTCCTATAAGGCAATAAGGACCACCCTAGGCCACAAGTAGCGGTGAGGTTCGTATAAAGTGTACGTTATCTTTTAATTATAACCTTCACGTTATAGATGTATACACACAACGAATTATTAATGTACTTAATAATTATATATGTGATAATATAACCTAAGTATTATTTAATATTTAGTTATTATACTTAGTATGTTTTATATATATTAAATATAATTACCTTTAAATAAATACCTAAATTACTTCAAAAATAATAGTGTTTTATTAATCGAACATTATCCAAAAATGTCTAAATAATTAATTAAATATCTAAAAATTATATACATAATTTTTATAGTCTTAGTTAATCATATAGTTTAGTAGAAAAATTTAAGAAAATGTTTTTATTATATTTTTGTATTTATTTTTGTTTTTACCCTTAATTTATTCACAAAACAAGTTTAATTCTACATAATTACTAAATAAACCCAAACAATTATTTTTATAATTTTTATAAGTTTCTATCAGTCTAACAACCTGTAGAAAAAATATTTTTAAAAAATATTTTTTATATTTTTATATTTATTCTTAATTTTTACCTTCTAATTACATAATAATAGAGTTTAATTATATAATAATTACCAATTCGACCCAAGTAATTATTTTTATAATTTTTTTAGATTTATATAATTTTTATAAACTAAGAAAAAAAATTATATATATATTTTATTTTGAAATGTCTCGTTCATATTGATTATAAACGTTCCATATTAATTGATTTCGTTGCGAAGTTTTGATCTCTATATGAGACGTTTTTCAAAGACTGCATTCGATTTTAAAACAAACCATAACCTTTAAAATATTACAATGATTATCAGAAATGATAATCTGAAATATAGCGTTTTCACACGACCATTATATAATGGTTTACAATAATATTACACAACAATATATGTCTTTTAATGCAGTTTTTAAACAATATTATACAAGCATGCTGACTCCAACTCTTGTTCATAAATTAGCATGCAACAGCCGAAGCTCTTAATAATCACCTGAGAATAAACATGCTTTAAACGTCAACAAAAATGTTGGTGAGTTATAGGTTTAGCCTATATATTTATCAAATCGTAATAATAGACCACAAGATTTTCATTTCCATTTGTCAATAACATGCAATCTGCATAAAAATCATTCATATGATGAACACCTGGTAACCGACCTTAACAGGATGCATATAGAATATCCCCATCATTCCGGGACTCACATCGGACATGATAAATTGAAGTACTAAAGCATCTGTAACTCGGATGAGGCTTGTTGGGCTAAATAGATCTTTCTTTAGGATTCGTGTCAATTGGTGGCAATTATCATAAATACCAATTCTTAGGCTACCAAGCTAAAAAGGGGCATATTCGGTTCGATAATTCAACATAGAATGTAATTTTGATCACTTGTGTCTATTTTGTAAAACATTTATAAAACTGCATGTATTCACATCCCAAAAATAATAGATTTTAAAAGTGGGACTATAACTCACTTTCACAGATTTTTACTTCGTCGTAATTTAAGACTTGGCTACGGATCGATTCACGAACCTATAACAAATATATACATATATATCAAAGTATGATCAAAATATATTCACAACATTTTTATTACATTTTAATGATTTAAGTTTATTAAATTAGCGGTCCAACGTTAATAATCTACAACTAGTTGTCCATAGTTAGATGTACATAAATAAATTAATATATATTATCTCGAATAAATCCACGACCCAGTGTCTACAAGTCTCAGACTCGATCACAACTCAAAGTATATATATTATTTTGGAATCAACCTCAACCCTGTTGGTATTGCTAAATTACATCATATATATCTCTCGCAATATCGTGAGAAATACTCTCGAATCAAGGATAGTTAAGGCAGTTTCAACAAGTAATGCACGAAGGTATGTAAATTGTATCGGAAAGTGGTTTATAAAGAATTTTGATGAATTATGACCATTATATGAGTTGTGATATCATAATGGTTGATCCCGACACAAGTTATGGTCAAATTAGCGCTCTAAAATGATAAAACAAGGCTTCAGATATCTTAGACTCAGTCCAAAATTGTTGGGACTCCATCCAAATTAAGGGATATAAAAGAAAAACGAGACAGTAAATTTCAGTACATTTGGACGTCGTCCAGAAATCTGGACGCTGTCCAGATCTTCACAACGGGACGCCGTCCAAGAAAGTGGGACGCCGTCCACCCCTTTACAACTGGACACCGTCCAGAATTTGGGACGTCGTCCAGTGGTAGGTTTCAGCCTACTTTTGACTTTTTGGGCCACTTTAACCACTTTAAAAATGAATGATTGAGAGACCAGTTTACATATACGATCAGAGGAGTTCTAGGAACGTTTTGGAGAACAAAATTGTAGAATTCTAAGCTCTTTGAAGAGGCTTAACATCCAAGAATCAAGATTTAACACCTCATCCATTCAAGATTCATTCTCTAATAGGTTGATTTCTTGTTCTTAACAATGAATTCTACTTATCACTTGATTGCTCTGTTGTTTGTTAATATGATTATTGGCTAAACTCTATAATGTTTGTCTAGATTAATAACTGAGGTATTGGATGTAATCTTATGGATTGAATGTATTTTGTGTGATAGTTTTAAGTTTGATTCAAGAACATGCTTATTGATGTTAAAAATCATTTGTAACTAGTTAATTGATATGTTATTGATAAAGAGAACTCTTGTTGATTTATCATATTGATTTACAATCAGCTTGTCTTAGATTGATTGTTTACTAAACCGAACCAAGGGGTAAATTAGATTCAATTGGTTAGACGATATAGGGATGAATTGTATGCAATGAACGTTTGTACAATTATTGATAACTATGAACATAGAAGTCAAGTTTCAAGCCTTAGAACTAGTTAAGTTATCCGATTACAAATACAAGCACTATAGTGAAAGGGGAACCTTTGATCTTGTGATTGTGTTTGAGTGTTTACTTAAGAGAACTCTTGGTGAACCTATTAGATAACTTACACACATAATCATTTAATCGGGTTTTAATATCAAAACATACATCCAATACCGAGGGTAACAGATCTAGATGAACATTTCGTCTCTTTGATCTAAATCAAACTATCTTATTTGCTTTCTTTGTACTTGTTTTCATTATATAAACTTAAAAGACCAAAAATATTGTTTTTACTTTTAATCTTCTCTGATTTGGTTAATCGTTAAATAGCCACACACAAAAAAAACATAATATCTTGTACCTTTAAGTTTCATTTACTTAATTAATCATAATATAGTTTCTAATTCTAGTTTGACTAATACAACTGTCTTTGGAATGATACACGGAATTTATCATTTACTATACTACTACACGATCGGGTACACTACTCGTTAGTGTGTAACAATCTTTAATCAGTATTTTTCCATACTATTTCATACAACAATTCATATACCATGTATTGCACATCAAGTTTTTGGTGCCGCTGCCGGGGATAGTTTTGTGTCAAAATAGAATTATTAACTAATTTGTGATTAAGTAGTTTCTTAGTTCTTTTTAAATTATTAATAGTCTTTGATTTTTTTTAAACTTATAGAATCGGTGAGTTTAATAGTTTTGTTAGTTGTGTGATTGACAGATTTTAGGTTGCATATGCCATATACCCGAAGTTCAGATTCTCCATTACTTACACCACTTACAGAACCTGATAGGAAGCTTGGTAGAATCCCGAAAGAAGTACTTGAACTTTTTGAATCTTCATCAAAGCAAGAAACTTTCAATTCAGAATCAAGTACAACCAAGCCACGATATTCTGAATTTGGTGAACCCATTCATCCTCCAAATTTTGAAATGGAAGGAGAGGCAAGACCGGTGGTACCAAGACAATCAATGGCGGCCAAGATGAAGGCAACCCGAACCGGACAAGGAAGTGTAATTACTCAGACACCTGGTGAGGTAAAATTTGAAATAAAAGGACCTATTCTCCAAATGATTAACAACAGATGTCAATTTGGTGGTGGTCCGAATGAAGATGCAAACGAACATATTCATCTTTTTCAAGAGATATGTCTTCTATTCAAGCTTCAACCGGACACTCCACGGGGAAGCACGGAGTTGGTTGGATTCATTGCCCGAGGCTACGATAGAAACTTGGGATGGTTTGTTGGAAAATTTTCTTAAGAAATATTTTCTAGCTTCTAAGTCCGCGAGACTCCAACAAGAAATTACCCAATTTTGTCAAAAGTTGATGGAAATCTTGTACGAAGCATGGAATCAATTTTCCAAAATGCTAAGAGGTTGTCCAAACCATGGTTTGGATACCTTCCAAAAAGTTCAAATCTTTTACAAGGTTTGTGATGTTGCAACCCGAATTTCCATTGATCAAGCGGCAGGAGGTTCACTCATGGACAAAACTGAGCAAGACGCTTATGAGATAATCGAAAAGCAAGCCGAATATTCTCATGAATGGCATCAAGAATGACCCATGACCCGTCATGCTCAAGTCTCAAGCACCGGTGCTTATGATGACATTGGTTCTCTTTGCGTGAAGATAGATGGTGTTGCTCGAAACATGGAAAAGATCACCAAGGAAATCCATGGAATGAAGGTGGGGTGTGAATACTGTGGTGGTTTACTTTTAGGAAAAGATTGTAATGCAGGTTTGACAATGGCTCAGAAAGAAGAAGTGGCTTTCATCAGCCAAAGGAATAACAACCAATTTCAAGGAAGAGCACAATTTAACCGAAACTTCAATAACCCTTACAACCCTCAAGGTCAAAATTCCAATTTCTAACAAGGGTCAAGTAGTGTGTTCCAACAACAAACTCCGGGTTTTTATCAAAAACCCCAACATGAAGAGAAAAAGTCAAATATGGAGAGTTTGTTGGAGAAGTTAATTGCATCGCAAACTCAACTTGTTACCAATATAAGCCAAACGAATGAGAAGAATGAGCAACAATTTAGAAACCAACAATCTTCCATTCAAGTATTGGAACAACAGATGAGTAATCTTGCTAAATTATTAAGCGAAAGAAAACTGGGGGAATTGCCAAGAAACACGCAATCTAATCCCCGAAATGAGCAAGCATAAGTGATCACCACCCAAAGTGGAGTAACCTATGATCCACCAAGAATGCCAGAAGTCTCTGACTTTCGTGTTCCATTAATGAAAGAGAATGAACCAGGTAGTGTAAATGAACCGGAGAAGGAGAAGGAGCCGGAAAATGTGGTTGAAAGTGTTGACAATAAGCACACAGACGGTCAAGAAGACACGGTGCGAGTCAAATCGGTTGTTAAAGCGTATCAACCACCACTCCCATTCCCAAGAAAACAAAGATTAGAGAAGCTCGAGGAAGAAAAATCAAGATTCATGGAGCTCATCAAGAAAGTTAACGTAAATTTACCTTTTATTGATGTTATTGCAGGAATGCCTAAATATGCTTGATTCTTGAAGGATATGCTCACCAACCGAAAGAAGATGGAAAGCGTGTCATCGGTCACTTTAAATGCTAGATGTTCAGCGCTGGTGTCCAACACACTTCCCGAAAAGCTTCAAGATCCGGGTTGTTTCACTATTCCATGTCTAATGGGTGACCTTGATTGTATGAGGGCATTAGCTGATTTAGGGGCTAGTATCAATTTGATGCCCTATTCAATTTACCTTAAATTAGCCCCTGGGAAACTCAAAACCACACGAATGGCTATTCAACTAGCTGATCGCTTTATAAAATTCCCTCGAGGAATAATAGAGAATATGTTAGTTAAGATCGGGAATCTGATTTTTTCGGCAGACTTTGTGGTTTTAGACATGGAAGTTGATGACAGAATATCAATTATTTTGGGTCAACCATTTTTAAATACTGCTAGATGTGTCATTGATGTTTATGATCAGCAGTTGATCCTTAGAATTGGTAAATCTAGTGCGACTTTTGCAATTAACAAGTCATTAAAATATCCTGAATCTTCAGATGATACTTGTTATTTTATGTAAAGCATAGATTCACATTATGAGTTCTTGCAGGAATTTCCTGAATCGGATGAAACAGGTACATACGATTTGGCGAGTGGAGATGAAGAATTTCCTGAAGAAGAAATGGATGTGATGGCTACATTGATGGCAAATGGGTATGAACCAACTGAGGAGGAGTTAGAACAACTGAACAAGGATAGCGAGTACTGGAGTAAACCCTCAATTGAGGAACCTCCAATTTTGGAGCTTAAGCCGCTCCCTGATCATTTTGAGTACGCTTTCCTTCAGGAGGATTCGAAGCTTCCGGTAATTATTTCCTCACTTCTTTCTAAACATGAAAAAGAACGTCTTGTTTCCTTGTTACAGGCCCACAAACCGACCATTACATGGAAAATTCATGATATAAAAGGAATTAGTCCTTCTTATTACACTCACAAGATCTTAATGGAAGAAAATTCCAAACCAGTGATGCAACGTCAAAGGAGGATAAATCCTCATATGCAAGATGTTGTCAAGAAGGAGATCATTAAATTGCTAGATGCAGGTCTAATCTACCCAATCTCAGACAGTCCATGGATAAGCCTGGTCCATTGAGTTCCTAAAAAGGGTGGTATAATTGTTACCACCAATGATAAAGACGAGCTTATCACTACACGGATTGTTACCGGGTGGCGAGTTTGTATTGACTATCGTAAGTTAAACGATGCCACTAAAAAAGACCATTTTCCACTACCATTCATTGATCAAATGTTAGAGAGACTAGCGGAAAATAGCTTTTATTGTTTCCTAGATGGTTTTTCGGGGTACTTTCAAATTCCCATCTCCCCCGAGGATCAAGAAAAGACTACCTTCACGTGTCACTATGGCACCTTTTCATACCGGCGATTGCCCTTTAGTCTATGTAATGCTCCTGCAACATTCCAAAGGTGCATGATGGCCATTTTCCATAATACGATTGAAGAATGCATGGAAGTGTTCATGGATGAATTTTCAGTCTTTGGTGACACTTTCGATTCATGCCTTCTAAATTTGGAGAAAATGCTAATAAGGTGTGAGAAATCGAACTTAGTGCTAAACTGGAAGAAATGCCACTTTATGGTTAAAGAAGGCATTGTCTTGGGGCACAAAATCTCAAGTGTTGGTATTCAGGTGGATCCAGAAAAGGTTGACGTCATTGCCAACCTTCCACCTCCTTCAAATGTGAAGGGTGTGAGAAGTTTTCTTGGGCATGCCAGGTTTTACCGGCGATTTATTAAGGATTTTTCAAAAATTGCAACGCCATTGAATAAACTTCTCAAAAAAGATGCACCCTTTGTTTTCACAAGTGAATGCACTAAGGCATTCAACATTTTAAAACAAAAACTTGTTAACGCACCAATAATCATAGCTCCAAATTGGTCATTACCATTCGAGCTAATGTGCGATGCATCGGATTTTGCAGTTGGTTCAGTTTTGGGCCAACGGGTTGAGAAACGTTTTCAACCCATTTATTATGCAAGCAAGACTTTATAAGGAGCCCAATTGAACTACACAATAATGGAAAAAGAGCTCATTGCTATCGTCTTTTCTTTTGACAAATTCTGATCATATCTTGTCCTATCGAAGACAATTGTCTTCACCGATCATTCGGCATTGAAATATCTTTTCTCTAAGCCGGATGCCAAACCTCGATTGCTAAGATGGGTCTTGCTCTTGCAAGAATTTGATATCGAGATTAAGGACAAGAAAGGTGCCAAAAATCTCGCGGCTAACCATCTTTCTAGACTTGAAAATCCCAATCTTGAAATACTCCATGAATCGAGTATTAAAGATGATTTTCCCGATGAATACCTCATGCGAGTAGAGAATGTAGAAGACCCGTGGTATGTTGATTTTGCCAATTACATTGTTGGGGGGGGGGGTACCTAGAAACCGGTTGGTCACATCAAAAAAGGAAGAAATTCTTTAGTGACCTAAAATACTATTTTTGGGACGACCCTTATCTATTTAGGCGATGTGCGGATGGAGTTATTCGCAGGTGCGTTTCAGGGAATTAATGCACTCAAATTCTTCTTGATTGTCACCTTGGTCCAACGGGTGGGCACTTTGGTCCCTAAATCACGGGGAGGAAAGTTTACGAGGCTGGTTTCTATTGGCCTACAATATTCAAAGATGCCTACACTATTTTTAAGGCTTGTGATGCGTGCCAACGGGCCGGTCAAATCACTAAACGAGATGAACTACCTCAACAAAGCATCCAAGTATGCTAGGTGTTCGATGTGTGGGGAATTGACTTTATGGGGCCCTTTCCAAAGTCTCATTCTTATCTCTACATACTTGTTGCCATAGACTATGTTTCAAAATGGGCGGAGGCAAAACGTCTCCCAACAAATGATGGCCGAGTTGTAGTAACCTATTTGATGGAACTTTTCTCAAGGTTTGGCACACCAAAAGCCCTTATCAGTGACCGAGGCATCCACTTTTGCAATAAGCAATTAGAAAACGTGTTAAAAAGATATGGAGTGATCCATAAAATTTTAACATCTTATCATCCCCAAACAAGTGGGCAGGTGGAGAATACCAATCGATCTTTAAAACGCATACTGTTGTTTTGATTTTTTGGCTAGTAGAAGAAATATTTTTTGCTTAGTCCCACATCGGTGGATGGAAAGAGTGGGAAGTAATTTCTTTGGTTATAAAAGGAGCTTATGGGATTACTTCCAAATTGCACCAATCAATACACTTTAAGTATTTGATTATTTCTTTCTTTCTTACCCTTGTTTGAGAGTTGTATTAGTTAAATATTTTGGAGAGTGTAGTTGGCTTAAGAGAGTCATCTATATCATTGTAACAACTTGTAATATAGTGTATTTCTCTCTTTGGGGGCCGGTGGTTTTTCTCCTGTTTTGGAGTTTCCACGTTAAATCTTGTGTTTTGTATTATTCTTATTTCTTTACTATTATTGTTGGGCTGGGTGGTGGGAATTAGTGAGACCGTAATTTCCCAACAACTGGTATCAGAGCGTCAGGTTTGACGGGGGGTCTAGGTTATAGGAGTCGGAGTATGGTCTGTGGTTGCCACGGGAGTGGATCGTCCACATCAGAAACGAGTTCTATTGATCGTATAGGGTATCTGGTTAGACAATATTTTTTCTGATTCGTAGTAATAGTTGGATTTGTTAGTGGCGAGTTGTAGATTTCTGATTTAAAGGGTCCTGGCTACCTGCTACATCTTTTAGCTATTCGAAACGTGAGCAAAATCAGAGAAAGTGTTGTTTATAGGATACGAATACGATGTCGAAGTTCAGTTCAATGAGGTTTGATGTAGAAAAATTTGATGGGATAATCAATTTTGGCTTATGGCAGGTTCAAGTCAAGGATGTGTTGATTCAGTCCGGGTTACACAAGGCATTGAAAGGTAAACCCACCTTTGTTCCCAGCAGTGATTCTAGCAGTAAGTTCGATGAAGAAGAATGGGATGATATGGATTTGAGGGCAGCAAGTGCGATTTGTTTGTGTCTTGCAAAGAACGTGCTTGCAAATGTGCACGGGTTATCAACGACAAAGGAGCTTTGGGTTAAACTAGAGCAGTTGTACCAGGGCAAGGGCATCTCAAATCGGTTGTGTCTTAAAGAACAATTTCATACTCTGTGTATGGATGGGGGTTCAAAGATTTCAGATCATCTAAGTATTCTTAACGGTATTGTTTCAGAACTGGAGGCTATTGGAGTTAAAATGGATGATGAAGATAAAGCTTTGAGGTTGATATTATCTTTATCATCATCTTATAAACACATGAAACCTATTTTGATCTATGGGAAGAAAACTCTGCAGTTTGAAGACGTTACTAGCAAGCTCCTATCCGAGGAGAAAAGACTGGAAGGTAACAGGGTCTCGTCATCAGGAGATACGATAGTGTTGTGTTTGGATAGGCGAAAGAGAAACTCTGGGAAGAATCTGGTATGCTGGAGGTGCGGGAAGACTGGGCATGTAAGGGTTAATTGTCCAGGTGGAGCTAATCCGGCAAATGGCTCCAAAGACGCTATGTGACAACCCGAAAATTTTTGACCAAATTTAAACTTTATCTTTAAATGATTTAACGTTTCCTACACGATAAGCAAAGTCTATGAAGTTGAATCTCAAAATTTTAGAACTGTTTCATTACATTTGACTGCTCTCGACGATTCATGAACAATTATATGTATGTATATATATATATATATATATATATATATATATATATATATATATATACAAGTAAAAACGACTTTCCTACAGTAAAACACTATTTGCTACAGTAAAATGACTTTGCTACAGTAAAACACTATTTGCTACAGTAAACACTATTTGCTACCGTGAAACCGTATTTTGCTACAGTGCTACAGTGAAAACGACTATTGCTACAGTGATTTGCTACAGTAAACACTATTTGCTACAGTAAACACTATTTGCTCCAGTAAATACTATTTGCTACAGTAACACGCTATTTGCTACAGTAAAACAATATTTGATGTCAACGAACTAGCAAACAAAAATGGATAAGGTGGCCATGCAATCGCATGGCAAAAACACTGAAAACTCATGCGATCGCATGAGGTACTTTAGCAGGCCACATACTATAAAAGCTCGATTCATTCCTCCGTATTATTATTTTTTTATATTATTATTATTATTATTATTATTATTATTATTATTATTATTATTATTATTATTATTATTAAGATTAATATTATTATTATTAATCTTATTATAATTTTATTATTAGTAGTATATATACCTAAAATACTACGACGAGGTTATGAGCGTGTCACCTTCAAAATGGGTTTTTGAGCGGGATAGAGCTAAGGAAATTATGGGTTATTGCCAAGGAGGTTATGGGCAATGTTCGAGGGTATATTTGTGAATCAAATCTAGTGTTTTTCATCTCTGTTGCGTTTACGTACTTTCCTACAATATTGAATCTCAATATTGATACGTAAGCACTCATATTTTATCTTTTATACATTAATTGTGTATCCATGTCTAGTGCTCGAGTATATATATTTATGCATGCTTGTATGCTAAATTTTGTCATTAAACAGTTATGATGAATCACGAAGTAAATACATATATTACTGATAAAAGGTATATGATATGCATGTTTTTGGAAAACTGGCGAAAAATCAATAACTTTTCATTTAGAAATCGCGTAATTTCAGTGAACGAATTAAAAGATATGATCAACTGAATTATGATTGACATTGATTGAAATTGCTTTTGAAACTTGTTTGTAAGAATGATAAATTGGATTTTTGAATATTACCAGCCAAGTAAATGAATCCATATATAAGGCACGTCTCGTTTTGTTGAATTATTGTCAAAATTGACTTTTTGAAACGACTTTAGATAACTTTTGTATGTCGATCTCGAGCATTAGGATTGTTATACACTATGACCTGACCTAGCTTGATAGACATTTATTGACCAACATATGTTCTCTAGGTTGAGATCTACGATTATTTGGTAATCCGAGTTTCAGTCACATTTTGGTGAACAACTTTATATGCTGCTGAGGTGAGTTTCATTTGCTCCCTTTTTAATTGCTTTTGCAATATATTTTTGGGCTGAGAATACATGCAATTTATTTTAAACGCAATGGACACAAGTACATACTAAATTCTACACTGAGTTTGAACCGAAAATCCCTTAGCTTTGGTAACTAGTAATTGTCGGTTATAAGAACTGGTGGGCGCGAGTAGTTATATATGGATCCATAGGGCTTGATATCCCCGTCCGAGCTAGAGCACTAGCCTTTTAACGGACGTATGCTATTTGAGAAGTGTACACGTTGGTTTGCGTGTATTATTAAGATGATTATAGAAAGGGTACAAATTATATATACGTTAAGTTTAGTTACCAGGGTGCTCAATCTTGTAGAATATTATGATAAACGTTTCTGGATGAAACAACTGAAATCTTGTGATCTAATTTTATATACAGAATATACGAAACACTAAAACTATGAACTCGCCAACCTTTGTGTTGACACTTGTTAGCATGTTTATTCTCAGGTTCCTAGAAGCCTTTCGCTGTTTGCTTATATGTTAGACAAGCTATGTGCATGGAGTCTTACATGACATACTTTATTCAAGGAAACGTTGCATTCACCAAATCATCACCATGTATCTTATTTTGACTGCATTGTCAATAGAAGTACTATTGTAAACTATTATTACGGTGATTGTCTATATGTAGAAATCATCAGATGTCGAAAACCTTTGATTTAAATATACATTTATGGTATGCCTTTTCAAAAGAATGCAATGTTTACAAAACGTATCATATAGAGGTCAAATACCTCGCAATGAAATCGATGAATGACGTATTGTCCATATGGATTTGGAGCGATCGTCACACGCTAACATTGTGTCCGTTGTTACAGAGAGTGACAAATTCCTCTGAAGTCACACCATCCTCATTGTGTGTCCGCGCCACCATGGAAAGGGATGTTCGTTAGCGGTTCCACAAATTTCACATGGGCATTGGTTTGGCGTTTATGCAGGTAGTGTGGTGGAAACGGATGTTGTAGCTGATGAAACTTCCAGGGAAAGCCAAACAGGAAGTTGCACCATAACAGTTCAGCTGGGTACACAACATGTGCCGATATAAAATGCTTGGAATGTGATATTCTAAGTGCTATACTCTTTATGGTGGAGTATGATAATTCTGTTTAGAGTTATGATTGTCTGTTATGACAATGATTGTCGGGTCTTGACAATGTTCGATGAAGACGCAAATTTTATTTCTTGGGTTAGAGGTAATGTCAGTGGCATGAAGATGAGGATCTTGAAGTTGTCGTCGAGGAAGCGTCTACATCGGTTATCCTTGCAATGTGGAAGCATGGTTATCTTCTTCTATCCAAAAGGTGGAGATTTGTTGGTTCGATTTTTTGGCTAGTAGAAGAAATATTTTTTTCTTAGTCCCACATCGGTGGATGGAAAGAGTGGGAAGTAATCTCTTTGGTTATAAAAGGAGCTTATGGGATTACTTCCAAATTGCACCAATCAATACACTTTAAGTATTTGATTATTTCTTTCTTTCTTACCCTTGTTTGAGAGTTGTATTAGTTAAATATTTTAGAGAGTGTAGTTGGCTTAAGAGAGTCGTCTATATCATTGTAACAATTTGTGATATAGTGTATTTCTCTCTTTGGGGGCCGGTGGTTTTTCTCATGTTTTGGAGTTTCCACGTTAAATCTTGTGTTTTGTATTGTTCTTATTTCTTTACTATTATTGTTGGGCTGGGTGGTGGGAATTAGTGAGACCGTAATTTCTCAACACATACTTGAAAAGACCGTTGGTGCAAATCCAAAAGAGTGGTCTGTTAAGTTAAACGATGCAATGTGGACGCACATCCTACAAAACACCTATTGGAACCACTCCTTTCCGAATGGTATACGGGAAAGCATGCCATCTCCCTTTGGAGATTGAACACAAAGCGTATTGGGCGCTAAGGGCATGTAATTTGGATTACAAAGAGGCGGGTCAGTTACGTTTAACCCAATTGAATGAATTAGACGAGTTGAGGCTTGAAGCCTATGACAACTCTCTAATTTATAAAGAAAAGACCAAACAATGGCACGATAAGCGATTGAAAAATCCAAAGGAATTTATGGAAGGAGATCGTGTCCTTGTTTACAATGCCCGTTTCAAGTTATCACTAGGAAAGCTTAAGTCCCGATGGTCGGGACCATTTGTTGTTAGAAGAGTGTACCCTTATGGTACAATTGAAGTGGTGAATTGGAAGGGGGGACATTTTTAAAGTGAATGGCCACCGGGTCAAACACTATGTTGATGGTCCCCTGGAAATCGAAGACGAGGTTAACCTCAACTTCGAGAACAAAGCTTAAATCAAAATGGGGACTAGTTGGGTGAACAACTCGTTAAAGAAAGTTCGCGCGTGTAAATAGTTTGAATTGAGTATTTTATGATTAGTGTGATTGTTTTTAATGTACAAAATGATCTATGATGGTGATATGAACTTATGTGTGTTAAAAATGGGAATTTTTATGAGTTTTATTAAAATTTTGAGCCACCGGACCAGTGGGACGCCATCCAAAATTCATTGGACGCCATCCAAATACAAAGAGTTTTCTAAAAAACAGGTCAGTAATCCTTAGTTCATCTGGACGCCATCCTAAATTTTGGACGCTGTCCGGTTCTTAACGATGGGACGCCGTCCCGAAATTTGGAAGCCGTCCAGTGCTTAACAATGGGACGCCGTCCAGAAGTTTGGACGCCGTCCGGATTCCTGAACTAGAAAAAAATAAACGCGTTTTAAGGCTTATCCACCCCAATTTTCAACCACAAAACACACTCCTCTCTATTTTTCTCTCCCACAAATGAACCAACTCTCAAAAACCCTAATTTCTTCTTTCAATTTCATGATTTCTTCCTTCAAATGCAAGCTTGAATCATATTTTCTAGGGTATTGCTACTCCCTTTTCACCCTTTTCTTTCTTGATTAATTGATTTGTATGCTTATATGTATGATTTGGTGAAAGATAAGTGTGGGGTGTTTGATTTGCATGCTTTTTTCTTAGATTAATATGCCTTAGTTGTTTAATTACCCATTTTGTCTTGATTTTGCAATAATTACATGTTTAATGGGTGTGTTCATGAATCTAGGGTTTGTAGTGATTAAATCCGAAATTAGGGCTTTTACTTTAGACTTTTGGGTTTGTTTGTGATGTTTATGAAAGATTGTGAATGCTTAATATGTTATTGGTGTTATAGATGTCAATTTGGCCGGGTCATAAATTGAATTTTCTTGAATTTCAAGCATGCTTTGAATTGTAATGTTCTTATGAAAGATGTATGCTTGATTTTCACACGTTTAGGCCTATTGAAGTGGATTGATGGTATGGCATGCTATAATGTAGTTTCGTTATGGAAAGATAATGGTCATTTTGAACTAAATTGTGATACTTGTGCTATGATTGTAATGGATATAATTTGCATACAAGTTCTACATGTTATGACCTAGATTTATGAACGCAACATGCTTGAGTCTTAAGTTGATGCTTAATTGTGAATTTTGGGATCCACATTTTTGAAAGTGTATTTGCGAGCTTATGTTGACTTTGGTTGACTTTGATTAAATATTTTGAAAACATATGCTTTTGCTTATATGAATCACAATGCTTATGAACTTTGAATGGAATGACTAATTTCCCTTGCTACTCGGTTATGTTTTTAGCTAACACTAACACAACGGTTTCTATATTCTTTTGGTTTGGTGTTATTGTGTTTTGCAGGGAAAATCTAGTCGAGGTGGACAACCAAAAAGGGGCAGAACAACAAGAAACGTTCCACCACTACCACAACAACATTATACATCATCTTCCGAATAAGAAGAGGAGGACCTAAATGATCCTCAAGTTTGGTTAAGACAAATTCAGAACGACGAAGATTACGCAGAGACTTTTAATAGGATAAACAGTAGGCCAATAAATGCCACGCAATAGGGCGGGTTTGCACAACCATGTTTCCTGCCTATTAGCCATTCCCTACGATAGGATCATTTCCTACGCATGGGAGCATGTTTTTAGCATCCGCGAACAAATTTATCCGGTGTTATTAAAGGAATTTTACTCAACTTTAAGGTTTAATAACGTGTGTGATCCTTTGTCAAATGAAATTCTTCGGTTTCGACTAGGGGGTGTAGATAGAGGGTTAAGCAGAGTTGGGTTATGTAGAGTATTGGGCATTTTCGAGGAGCTTAACGACAACCAATTGAGAATTTACTTGACAACTTCCGATTACCATGGTAGAGTTCCCTTTAATGAGATAGGTTTTTGGCGAAGAATTTGTGGGCCGAATGCATCTAGCCCATTTAAATCAAGTAGGCACCGATATAATGAAATTGCAAGCCCTGATGATAGACTTCTTCATTGACTTATCGCATGCACTTTCAATGCTAGAGTCGAGGGAAATGAAAAGGTTAAAACGTTGGATCTATGGATAATGGATCAAATAAAATGGGGTTGCTATACGGATATTCCGGGGATGATAGGCAACTATTTTATAGCCATCGCCACTGAGACACAGAGAGAAAAGCCTCTTCTTGGGGGCCACTATATCACGAGGATTGTTCGTCACTTTAACATAGATTTCAGCCGATTGATGGAGTGTGATCATCTCCATAAAAGCTATAAAGAAAGTTTCTTATGTAAATGCTGAGATTCTTATGTACGACGGAAATAGGCATTTAGTGCCTTTCGTCACAGGTGGAGCAAGTGGTAGTGGATCAAATGTTCAACAAGAACAACAAGAGGAAGAGAAAGCAGAAATGGAAGCTCAAACTAATGTTCAGGATCAAGGGCCTTGGAATCCATCCCAAACTAGTTGGGATAATTTGGTTAATAGTGTGAACAACATGAGGTTGAGTCCGAATGAGCAGAGGACTCATAATGATCGTATGTGGGAAACTCATCAGAGAATGGAGCAACGCCAGATTGCTCAAGTACATGATCAGGGGTGGAATAGTTATGGTATTGATTGGAATAACCATAACACCGAGTTATTTTATTCCAACCCCGGTCAGTACTATAGGACAAAACGCCTGACACTCACATACTACACTGATCCTCAAAACCCACCTCCTCATTACCCAATTTATGATTCTAACGCTACGATGCAGGATGCCAGGAACAGGTTTGAGCAGCAATACCCGCATGGACGCCAAAGCAGAGATGGCTCAGGGAATTACTTTTGGCACTATGACAACTGAAGGCCTGCAGCCTATGATCATTTTGTGTTAACATTTTCAAACAATTTATTTATTTCTTATGGTGTGTTTTTAAACAATGTTTGGTTTGTAATATTAACTAATTCGAAAATGGTTGTGGTTGTAGAAACACCATTATTTTTAGTATTATTTGTTTGGTTTGATATTTTATGCAGCGTGATTGAACTTCAAAGACTGGCATTAAGTTCAGCAACATTTGATATTATGATGTATGTTTGATGCTAATCGTGGAGTGGAAGATGCTCTTATGCTGGCAGTAAGTTCAGCGGCATCCGTCTACATGTTCCACGATTTACAGGTTAAAAATTTTAAAATTTCTACAATCACCCTATCACTTTGCCCTCTAAATTTAATCCTTTTTCTAATTTCATGCAATGAGGGCCTTGCATGATCTCAAGTGTGGGGTGGGAGATTGAAATTTATCGGGAATTCGTTTTAAAAAAAAATTAAGGCATTTATGATTAAAATTTTCAAATTTTCAGGTAGCCTAAGAAACGAAAATTGTCCAAAAACCATGTTACATACATTGTGTTCTAAAAACTAGAAAAGAAATGTTGAGTTATGTTTTAAATTATTAATAGTCTTTGAAGTTGCACTATCATTCAATTATTTGGATGAAAATCCTACTAGTTTAGTAAAGCTAACTTGTAGATCACTTGTACCAAAACGAGTGTAAACCGTGAAAGAGCGGTGATTGCATAGCTTGGTCGGAAACTGGACCTTGTGCCAAATCAAAAACCTAAGGGCGGTCTTCATTGTTCAGAACCAGGGCAATGCATGCGCTTGACCACTTTGTATAACCCATAGGAGTAAAGTCTCCCAATCGACACACTTGCTGATTTATTTCAGAAGTTGTAGTCCAGACCAGTTGTAGGGTGATGAAAAATCTTGAAAAGTCATTGCTAACATCGACTGGAAATCTACCAGGCCTCAACATCAAACAGAGAAACTGGTAGTCAGACTTATCTCGATGAGGGAGATCTGTCTTGTCAAATGGGGAGCGCACCATGATACACAAAATATCTATGATTGATCAGATCCTCGGTGGATAACCTCCGGAAAGGTAAAATATCAGCTTTTAAGACTGATGAACCTCAATCTTCATGATTGATTTAACGGATTAGATGATTACCTCATGTTTATCAATGATATCCGGACGTAATGTGTATCCTCCTATGCACATTATTTTCTTACCAACATCTCGTGATGTTAGGTACTGTGGGAGGGATTGGCTTGACCAATAGCGGGAAACCCGCACTCATTTTTCAAAATTCAGAAAATCCGAAAAAATTGGAAAACGTGCCTAGTGTAAAAACTAGCACTACATTTTCAAAAACATAAAACGTTTTCATAAGATCCTGATTTCCGTAGGATCAAATTTTTCGGATACTTGGCTCTAATCTTCCAAAAATGTGTGCGTGTGTTCTCATTGTGTATATAGCGTGAGTGTGATTCTAATATAGGTGTGTTGTACTTAAAGTGTGTGTTTCATATAGCATGAGTTACGTTTCAAATAAACGTGTGTATTTCGTGTGCTTCGCATGATTTGTGTGATGTGTGTACTCTATGTTGTGTAAGTGTGTTTGATATTGTTCTTCTTTGTAAGAAAGATTTGCTTGAGGACAAGCAAGGTTTAAGTGTGGGGTGTTTTGATATTGCTAAATTACATCATATATATCTCTCGCAATATCGTGAGAAATACTCTCGAATCAAGGATAGTTAAGGCGGTTTCTACAACTAATGCACGAAGGTATGCAAATTGTATCGGAAAGTGGTTTATAAAGAATTTTGAAGAATTATGACCATTATATGAGTTGTGATATCATAATGGTTGATCCCGACACAAGTTATGGTCAAATTAGCGCTCTAAAATGATAAAACAAGGCTTCAGATATGTTGGACTCCGTCCAAAATTATTGGGACACCGTCCAAATTAAGGGATATGAAAGAAAAATGAGACAGTAAATTTCAGTACATCTGGATGCCGTTCAGAAATCTGGACGCTGTCCAGATCTTCACAACGAGACGCCGTCCACCCTTTTACAACTGGACGCCATCCAGAATTTGGGACGCCGTCCAGTGGTAGGTTTCAGCCTACTTTTGACTTTTTGGGCCACTTTAACCACTTTAAAAATGAATGATTGAGAGACCATTTTACATATACGATCAGAGGAGTTCTAGGAACGTTTTGGAGAGCAAAATTGGAGAATTCCAAGCTCTTTGAAGAGGCTTAACATCCAAGAATCAAGATTCAACACCTCATCCATTCAAGATTCATTCTCTAATAGGTTGATTTCTTGTTCTTAACAATGAATTCTACTTATCACTTGATTGCTCTGTTGTTTGTTAATATGATTATTGGCTAAACTCTATAATGTTTGTCTAGATTAATAACTGAGGTATTGGATGTAATCTTATGGATTGAATATATTTTGTGTGATAGTTTTAAGTTTGATTCAAGAACATGCTTATTGATGGTAAAAATCATTTGTAACTAGTTAATTGATATGTTGTTGATAAAGAGAACTCTTGTTGATTTATCATATTAATTTACAATCAGCTTGTCTTAGATTGATTGTTTACTAAACCGGACCAAGGGGGTAAATTAGATTCAATTGGTTAGACGATATAGGGATGAATTGTATGCAACGAACGTTTGTACAATTATTGATAACTATGAACATAGAAGTCAAGTTTCAAGCTTTAGAACTAGTTAAGTTATCCGATTACAAATACAAGCACTATAGTGAAAAGGGAACCCTTGATCTTGTAATTATGTTTGCGTGTTTACTTAAGAGAACTCTTGGTGAACCTATTAGATAACTTACACACATAATCATTCAATCGGGTTTTAATATCAAAACTTACATCCAATACCGAGGGTAAAAGATCTAGATGAACATTTCGTCTCTTTGATCTAAATCAAACTATCTTATTTGCTTTCTTTGCACTTGTTTTCATTATATAAACTTAAAAGACCAAAATTATTGTTTTTACTTTTAATCTTCTCTGATTTGGTTAATCGTTAAATAGCCACACAAAAAAACATAATATCGTGTACCTTTAAGTTTCATTTACTTAGTTAATCATAATATAGTTTCTAATTCTAGTTTGACTAATACAACTGTCTTTGGAACGATACACGGAATTTATCATTTACTATACTACTACACGATCGAGTACACTGCACGTTAGTGTGTAACAATCTTTAATTGGTATTTTTTCATACTATTTCATACAACAATTCATATACCACGTTTTGCACATTTAGCCTATATATTTATCAAATCGTAATAATAGACCACAAGATTTTCATTTCCATTTCTCAATAACATGCAATCTGCATAAAAATCATTCATATGATGAACACCGGGTAACCGACCTTAACAGGATGCATATAGAATATCCCCATCATTCCGGGACTCACATCGGACATGATAAATCGAAGTACTAAAGCATCCGTAACTCGGATGAGGCTTGTTGGGCCAAATAGATCTATCTTTAGGATTCGCGTCAATTGTGGCAATTATCATAAACACCAATTCTTAGGTTACCAAGCTAAAAAGGGGCATATTCGGTTCGATAATCCAACATAGAATGTAATTTTGATCACTTGTATCTATTTTGTAAAACATTTATAAAACTGCATGTATTCTTATCCCAAAAATAATAGATTTTAAAAGTGGGACTATAACTCACTTTCACAGATTTTTTACTTCGTCGTAATTTAAGACTTGGCCACAGATCGATTCACGAACCTATAACAAATATATACATATATATCAAAGTATAATCGAAATATATTCACAACATTTTTATTACGTTTTAATGATTTAAGTTTATTAAATTAGCGGTCCAACATTAATAATCTACAACTAGTTGTCCATAGTTAGATGTACAGAAATAAATCAATATATATTATCTCGAATCAATCCACGACCCAGTGTCTACAAGTCTCAGACTCGATCACAACTTAAAGTATATATATTATTTTGGAATCAACCTCAACCCTGTATAGCTAACTCCAGCATTACTGCATATAGAGTGTCTATGGTTGTTCCAAATAATATATATAGATGGATCGATATGATATGTCAAAACATTGTATATGTGTCTATGTTCTATCAAGGTTACATAATATGTTAGAGTACATGTATAATAAAATATAAGTTAGTTAAGTTATGGTTAGAATAGATTTGTTACAAATTTCACGTAGCTACAACAAGCAAAAACATCCAATTTTGTTTTACCCATAACTTCTTCGTTTTAAATCCGTTTTGAGTGATTCAAGTTGCTATGGTTTCATAATGAACTGAAATTCATGAAAATAAACAGAAAAAGTATAAGTTTATAGTCGGAAATACAGGTTACAAGTCATTTTTGTAAGAGGTAGTCATTTCAGTCGAAAGAACGACGTCTTGATGACCATTTTGAAAAGCATACTTCCACTTTGAGTTTAACCATGATTTTTGGATATAGTTTCATGTTCATAAGAAAAATAATTTTCCCAGAAGGATAACTTTAATCATTTTAATTATCTAATCCAAAACAGCCTGCGTGTTACTACGACGGCGTATGTCCGGTTTTACGGTGTTCTTCGTGTTTTTAGGTTTTAAATCATTAAGTTAGCATATCATATAGATATAGAACATGTATTTAGTTGATTTTAAAAGTTAAGTTAGAAGGATTAACTTTGTTTGCGAACAAGTTTAGAGTTAACTAAACTATGTTCTAGTGATTACATGTTATAACCTTCGAATAAAATAGTTTTATATATATGAATTGGATGATGTTATGAACATCATTACTACCTCAAGTTTAGTAGGTAAACCTAATGGAAGTGACAAAAATTGATCTAGCTTCAAAGAATTGTTGGATGGCTTGAAAGTTCTTGAAGTAGAATCATGACACGAAAACAAGTTCAAGTAAGATTATCACTCAAATTAAGATAGTTTATAGTTATAGAACTTGAATCAAAGTTTGGATATGAATATTACCTTGAATAAGAAAGATAACCTACTATAATTAACAAAGGTTTCTTGATCTTAGATGATTACTTGGAATGGATTTGCAAGATTGAAAGTAAACTAGCAAACTTGAAAGGATTTTCGAAGTGTTCTTGAAGTGTTCTTCCTATGATGATTATAGCTTGATTCTTGAAGTAATTTTTGATGAAGATGATGATTAGTTTACTGGAAATTTCGTTCCTAAGTGTGTGTGTGTGTGTGTGTGTTTGTGTGTGTGTGTGTGTGTTTAGAGGGAATTAGAAAGAGAATTGGAAGTGAAATGAATTGATTGGTGAGTGGTGAATGGTGAGTGGCGAGTGGGGTTAAAAGGAGTTCTAGTTAGTTGACTAGTTCATGGTAGAAGTTAAATTTGATTAGTCATGCATGACATAATCAAGAGTGGAATCCCATGTTGGTTCCTATTGGTATATACCCATAGTAAGTACGTCTAGAAGCTGTGTATAATACGAGTACGAATACTGAATGACTACGAGTAGAATTGTTGATGAAAATGAATGTAAATGTAATTGTAAGTATTTTTGCTAAGTAGAAGTACTTTAATATGTGTCTTGAAGTCTTTCAAAAGTGTACTAATACATCTTAATACACTACATGTATATTCATTTTAACTGAGTCGTTAAGTCATCGTTAGCTCAACCCCAGCCAGGGGCTCTGCCCCTTAGACCCCGCCAGGGGTTGCCACCCCTTGGACCCCGCTATCGAGGATGCTACCCCCGAACCCCCGTCATAATTACGATAAGTTCAAACAAGTGTGCACTCCATACTTTCCCAAACTTGTTCGATATTTATCAAGGTTATTTTGGTTAATAAATTAATCCCATTACACTTAAATCATATTGGTGACACGAATCACCAACAATGAATATATCTTAATATGATACATTGTATTTAGTAAGGCGTTGGTATAACGATAATCGTTATATATATCGTTTCGAGTTTCATAATTCAATAGTCTCATTTTATGTATATAACTCATTGTTAATATACCTAGTAAGATAAATTACTTTTCATAATATCATGTTAGCTATATACATATCCATATATATATTATCATATAGTTTTTACAAGTTTTAATGTTCCTGAATCGCCGGTCAATTTGGGTGGTCAATTGTCTACATGAAACCTATTTCAATTAATCAAGTCTTAACAAGTTTGATTGCTTAACATGTTGGAAACATTTAATCATGTAAATATCAATTTCATTTAATATATATAAACATGGAAAAGTTTGGGTCACTACATATTTTTGGTTAAAAATATTTATTACAAATTTTACATTGTTTTTACGTTTAAATACTACATAATTCGTATTTAATTATAGATAATATTTCATAAATTATCAAAATTATTTTTATACATCATAATACTTATAATACTAATTATAACATATAAACATAATTAATTTCGAATTTTACAAAGAATATACAATAAATATAAATATAATCGACAATATTAAAAAAAAAAATAGAAAGTACCTCAAATTTTCTTCAAGGTTTTTAGAGAATAACTTAAGTTTTTATTTTTGGCAAGAAAAAATGAATGAGAAGCCATGTATTTATAGATAAAAATGGTTGGTGAAAAGAAAAAAAATAAAATAAAGGTGCTAATTTTGACAAAAAAAGAAAACATGTTAAAAATATTTAATAAGTTTTATCTTTGAAAATATTTAGTCAAAATTCATGGGCTCATTATTTAATTTATAAAAAAAATCTTTTTTTATAAGCAAAAAATATATATAATGATTAAAATAACTTATGATTTAATTAATAATTATGTTACGTATAGTTTTAAATATAATACACATTAATATTAATATTAACTAAAGTTATTTTATATAATTAGTGTAAACTTTAGTTAACAAAACGTGTCAACTAAAAATAAATATCTGATCAACGTTGAATTTAATTATATATTACGTATGGATAACAACCCTATAGGCAAATTAGTCAATTCAAGTATGGAAATGTGATGGTTGTTATAATAGTTCTTCAGATTCTGAAGAACTTGATACTGTTATTTCAAGTAATCAACTTGACTAGTGAAACCTTGAGGGCAATACTTCTAACAATTAAAATGTTTTTGTTGACCAAGGAGATACAGAAGATAGGGGGTTGGTGTTTTTGTTACTGTTGATAACTTAAGGAGGTCTGCTATGTCTAAAGTTTATCCTCCAAACTATAAGGATTATGATGTGTCTATCAATGCTTCTGTTAGATATCCTCTAGAGAATTACTGCAATTACTCTAGTAATTTTTTTTTATGTTGACCAAGGAGATACAGAAGATAGGGGGTTGGTGGTTTTGTTACTGTTGATAACTTAAGGAGGTCTGCTATGTCTAAAGTTTTTCCTTCAAACTATAAGGATTTTGATGTGTCTATCAATGCTTATGTTAGATATCCTCTAGAGAATTATTGCAATTACTCTAGCATTAATAGTGATTGTTTATCTTTTGTAGCCACTCTTGACAAATGTGTTGAGCCTCAAACTCATAATGAGGCTTGTAAAAGTAAGTGTGTGGTTGATGTTATGAACTCTAAAATAGAGGCTTTAAATAGGAACAATACTTGGGTTTTGTGATTTACCTGTTGGTAGAAAAACCATAGGTTGTAAGTGGATTTATAAAATTAAGTACAATTCAAATGGTGAAATAGAAAGATACAAAGCTAGACTTGTAGCTAAAGGTTATGGTCAAAGGGAGGGCATTGGCTATGAGGAAAGATTTTCCCATGTTGTTAAAATGATTACTATAAGGTGTCTTTTGAATTTATCTGTTCAGTATGATTGGCATGTGTTTCAATTAGACATTAACAATGCCTTCTTGTAGGGTGATTTGACCGGGGAAGTTTACATGGATCTTCCCCAAGGTTTTTATTCTGAAGATGAAAAAAGGTTTATAGGTAATTAAGTCTTTTGTATAGGTTGAAACAAGCACCCAGAATGTGGAATGCTAAGTTGATATCTGCTCTGATTGAATATGGTTTTGGTCAATTTGTCAATGAATTTTCTCTTTGCACATATTCTACTAATAATATATTTTATAGCTTTAACTTTTTATGTTGATGATATCATCATAATTGGTAATAGTGTCACTGAGGTAAATAATGTGAAAGAGTTTCTTATGACTAAGTTCAAAATAAAGTATCTTGGAAAGTTAAAATATTTTTTAGGTTTAGAAATTGTTAAAACTGAAAATGGAATGTTTATTTTTCAAAGGAAATATTGTTTTAATATTTTAAAAGAATTGGAATGAAAGCTTGTAAACCTATACACCTTTAGAAGCTAGTTATGTTCTTGCTTTGTTTGGAAGGTGATGAGTTACTCACTGATATTACTCAATATCCAAAATTAATTGGCAAGCTTATTTATTTAACTCATACCAGGCCTGACATATCTTATTCTGTTCAAACTCTAAGTCAGTACATGCATTCTCCTCTTAAATCACATGTAAAAGTTGCATTTAGAGTTCTAAGATATGTAAAGCGTTCTCTTGGAAAGGGCATACATATTTCTAAATATGATGGTCTTTGTAGCTTGCATACTTATTCAGACTCTCATTGGGGTAAGTGTTTAGCACAAGAAGATATGTTTATGGATATTGTTTGAAATGACCCGTTCATATTGATTATAAATGTTCCATATTAATTGATTTCGTCGCGAGGTTTTGACCTCTATATGAGACATTTTTCAAAGACTGCATTCATTTTTAAAACAACCATAACCGTTATTTTATCGATAAAGGTTTTAAAAAAAATATTACGTAGATTATCAAATAATGATAATCTAAAATATACCGTTTACACATGACCATTACATAATGGTTTACAATACAAATATATTACATTGAAATAAGTATCTTGAATGCAGTTTTTACACAATATCATACAATCATGGACTCCAAATCTTGTCCTTATTTTAGTCTGCAACAGCGGAAGCTCTTAATAATCACCTGAGAATAAACATGCTTAAAACGTCAACAAAAAATGTTGGTGAGTTATAGGTTTAACCTATATATTATCAAATTAATATAATAGACCACAAGATTTCATTTATTCAATAATCTTATACTCACAAGTGTATAAAAATCATTCTATGATGAACACCTGGTAACCGACATTAACATAATGCATATAGAATATTCCCTGCGTACTCGCAAGTATGTCATAAATTGGCAATCGCAATCACCATATAAATCGAAGTATTAAAGCATTCCAAATTCCAGAATGTGGTTTGTTAGGCCCATAAATCTATCTTTAGGATTCGCGTCAATTAGGGGTCATTTCTCTAATTCTTAGGCTACCAGACTTGAAGGGGCAATATTCGGTTTAATAATCCAACCATAGAATGTAGTTTCGCATAATTGTGTCTATTTTGTAAAACATTTATAAAACTGCATGTATTCTCATCCCAAAAATATTAGATTTTAAAAGTGGGACCATAACTCACTTTCACAGATTTTTCCTTCGTTGAAAATAAGACTTGGCCACTGGTCGATTCACGAACCTATAAAAAATATGTACATATATATCAAAGTATGATTTAAATATATTCACAACATTTCTTATTACGTTTTTATGATTTAAGTTTGTTAAGTTAGCAGTCCTCGTTAGTAACCTACAACTAGTTGTCCACAGTTAGATGTACTGAAATAAATCAATATATATTATCTTGAATCAATCCAAGACCCAGTGTATACAAGTCTCAGGCTAGATCACAACTCAAAGTATATATATTATTTTGGAATCAACCTCAACCCTATATAGCTAACTCAAATATTACTGCATATAGAGTGTCTATGGTTGTTCCGAATATATATATATATATATATATATATATATATATATATATATATATATATATATATATATATATATATATATATATATATATATATGATATGTCAAAACATTGTATACGTGTCTATGGTATCCCAAGATTACATAATATGTATAATACAATATAAATTAGTTAGGATATGTTTAGTCTAGATTTGTTACAAAATTTTCGTAGCTAAAACTGGCAAATTTATCCAATTTTGTTTTACCCGTCATTTCTTCGTTTCAAATCCGTTTTGAGTGATTCAAGTTGCTATGGTTTCATAATGAACTAAAATTTATGAAACTAAACAGAAAAAGTATAAGTTTATAGTCGGAAATACAGGTTACAAGTCATTTTTTAAAGAGGTAGTCATTTCCGTCGAAAGAACGACGTCTTGATGACCATTTTGAAAAACATACTTCCACTTTGAGTTTAACCATGATTTTTGGATATAGTTTCATGTTCATAAGAAAAATAATTTTCCCAGAAGAACAACTTTTAAATCAAAGTTTATCATAGTCTTTAATTATCAAACCCAAAACAGCCCGCGGTGTTACTACAACGGCGTATGTCCGGTTTTACGGTGTTTTTCGTGTTTCTAGGTTTTAAATCATTAAGTTAGCATATCATATAGATATAGAACATGTGTTTATTTGATTTTAAAAGTCAAGTTAGAAGGATTAACTTTATTTGCGAACAAGTTTAGAATTAACTAAATTATGTTCTAGTGATTACATGTTCAAATCTTCGAATAAGATAGTTTTATGTATATGAATCGAATGATGTTATGAACATAATTACTACCTCAAGTTTAGTAGGTAAACCTACTGGAAGTGACAAAAATTGATCTAGCTTCAAAGGATTCTTGGATGGCTTGAAAGTTCTTGAAGTAGAATCATGACACGAAAACAAGTTCAAGTAAGATTATCACTCGAAATAAGATTGTTATAGTTATAGAAATTGAACCAAAGTTTGAATATGAGTATTACCTTTAATTAGAAAGATATCTTACTATAAATAAGAAAGATTTCTTGAGATTGGATGATCACTTGAAATGGATTCGAAAGCTTGGAAGTAGACTTGTAAACTTGAGAGTATTCTTGATTTTATGAAACTAGAACTTATAGAATTTATGAAGAACACTTAGAACTTGAAGATAGAACTTGATAGAGATCAATTAGATGAATAAAATTGAAGAATGAAAGTGTTTGTAGGTGTTTTTGGTCGTTGGTATATGGATTAGATATAAAGGATGTGTAAGTTTGTTTTCATGTAAATAATTCATTAATGATTTATAATATTTTTTGTAATTTTGTGAGATATTTCATGCTAGTTGCCAAATGATGGTTCCCACATGTTTAATGACTCACATGGGCTGCTAAGGAGCTGATCATTGAAGTGTATATACCAATAGTATATACATCTAGAAGCTGTGTATTGTACGAGTACGAATACGGGTGCATACGAGTAGAATTGTTGATGAAAATGAATGAGGATGTAATTGTAAGCATTTTTGTTAAGTAGAAGTACTTTAATATGTGTCTTGAATTCTTTCAAAAGTGTACAAATACATCTTAATACACTACATGTATATACATTTTAACTGAGTCGTTAAGTCATCGTTAGTCGTTACATGTAAGTGTTGTTTTGAAACCTTTAAGTTAACGATCTCATTTAATGTTGTTAACCCATTGTTTATTATATCTAATGAGATGTTAAATTATTACATTATAATAATATTATGATGTATGAATATATCTTAATATGATATATATACATTAAAATATGGTTACAACGATAATCGTTACATATATGTCTCATTTCGAAATCCTTAAGTTAGTAGTCTTGTTTTTACATATGTAGTTCATTGTTAACACACTTAATGATATATTTAATTATCATTTTATCATGTTAAACATAGTGTATCTATATCTTAATAAGATTCATATGTATTTAGTAAGACGTTGTTATAACGATAATCGTTATATATATCGTTTCGAGTTTCTTAATTCAATAATCTCATTTTTATGTATATCACTCATTGTTAATACACTTAGTAAGATACTTACTTATCATAATCTCATGTTAAACATATATATATATATATATATATATATATATATATATATATATATATATATATATATATATATATATATATATATATATCATGTAGTTTTTACAAGTTTTTAACGTTCGTGAATCGCCGGTTAACTTGGGTGGTCAATTGTCTACATGAAACTCATTTCAATTAATCAAGTCTTAACAAGTTTGATTGCTTAACATGTTGAAAACATTTAATCATGCAAATATAGTTTTCATTTAATATATAATCATGGAAAAGTTCGGGTCACTACATTGTTTATATTTTTGTCATTCCTCAATTGTTTGGAAAAGTTAAAAATAATCTACAGTATCAAGATTCTCTACTGAATCCGAATATAGTTATCTTGTTGCCACTACTTGTGAAATAATTTGGGTACTTAAAATCCTTGAAAATTTTAAGATTATTGATTTGTTACCTGTGCATCTCTATTGTGATAACAAGTCTGTATTGTTGCTAGCTGTTAACCCTGTGTTCCATGAAAGATCCAAACATTTTGAGATTAATGTTCATATTGTTAAAGAGAAGGCTTTGTCTGGTTTGATAAAGTTGGTAATTGATGATTTTGATAAGCAAATTGCAGATGTTTTCAAAAAAGGTTTGGGCAAAGCTCAACATGCTTTGTTATGTTCTCAGTTGAAGTTATTTGATTGTTTCAAGAATAAGATTGATGAAGGGTGCTAAAAGATGTAAATGTTTTAGCAATCTTATTCTCTTATATATGTCATGAGTTTCTTTGTGTTTGTTACATTGTGCAGGGACTACAAGGAATGACGGTTTATTCTAAAGGGACTAGTTTTTCCTTTTTTTTTTTTTTTTTTATTTCTTTTGGTATATTGTGTTTTATTTCTATTTTTTGTGTATTTAGTTTAGGTTTGATGTATTATTATTCATTCATTCCATTCTTATTTTTCTGTAAACCATTCGTGCTCTTCTCCTTGTTAGGGTTGAGATTTTATAAATGTTTGCTCCTCTTGTTGAAGTTATTGTGTTCTTGTGATTACTGTCGATTTCTGCATATTCTATACATTGAGATCAAGATAAATCAATTTATACATCATAGTGTATACAGAGGTCCAATTTATCAAGTCATAGATCAGAATCTATTAACCAAAATGCTTCCGACGAAAATAGTTAACAATCCGAGAACATAAAACGTCGGGCGATCAACCAAAGACTGAAATTCACCTGAAGTCATACGAGAACGATCTGTAGAAATGATGGGGTAAAACCCATAAAAACAAAGTTATCATCCTGCAATTTGTTTATATCGGAAACGAGGGGTAAAACTTATAATTAAAACGAAGGATCTGAAGAAAAAAAAAAGTGAACTTGATTATGTATTCTTTTTCAGTAAAAGGCTTTGTATATACAATTAGTAAAAGGCGTTGAACTTGATACTAAAATTTGTGCTAGCTTTTTCTTGTTAATTTTTGTACAGGCTGTATAATTTGTGTTGCAATTAATTCTTTTGTTTATCATATTCTTTTCAGATGATGTTTATCTTAAAATTTGTTTATCGTCTTCTTTAACGTATTTGGTGGTAATGAATAATGTTGATGATGATGAATTTGAAGAGTGCTCGTTAATGAAATGAAATTATCAATCAATCGATAAAGTTACAGTAGTAGTTAATTGATGGTGTTAATGAAAATACCTTTAATTTAAATTTATCAAAAATAACATGGAAATGACATGGATATAAAAACAATACAAGATAATAACATGTATGTGCCAAGTCATCGCTCCATAAGTTTAAAAAAAAATTATCTGGTTAAAACTTTATATATATTGATAATAACACATAAACAATAAGTTATAGCCTTGGGTATATAGCGTATATCGGAAAAAAATGAAAGTATATGATTGATGTATAGCTTTAACCCTAATTAAGTATCATACTATTTTTGGAAGCATAACTAGCAAGAAGCATTATTATGATATATATCATTATTCAATGAAAAAACTTTAATCTTTAACTAAAGAGCTTAAACAAAAGTAAATTTCAAGAAAAAAGGTATAACCTTGAAACCCGTTTCCAATAGTATTCCCAGTAACATTATTACATTAACTATCACCATCAAACCCATAAACACTTTGTAGCCTAAATTTTTTTTAAATGTCTTAACGAAATCACCCCAGCTTTTTAGTATTCCCACTAACATCAACCAAATCATTTTCTTTAAACAATTCTTCAAGCACTAATTTTTTTTTATTAGGTTCAAACCCATCGACACTTTATAACCTAACTAAATGGTTAACGGAATCACTGATGTGGCCAAAACGGATGGTTTATTTTGTGGCGGTGTTGTTAGGTTGTCAGCCGTCTATCGAGGTTTATCAGCAGGGAATTTTGGTTTTAAATTTATAATATGCGGGGCCTAAATCTACTACTCCTTCCTATGAGTGAGTAATGGAAGTATGACCTACGGTCATTCGTTTAAGAAGACAACAAAATCGAACCTTTCGCAGTAGCAAAACTATTAATAGACTTATTATTTCTAAGGAGTAGTTTGGGATAATTTTTGGTTTTCTAATTTTCTAAGATAAATAGATAAATAAAGGAAAGTGATGAAGATAACATTTGTAATTCAGATAAGGTTAAAGCGAGTTCGTGTTATAATTTTATCATTTACATAGCCGATCGTGTGCAATGTCGGCTCATGAATAGGTGATAACCTCAAACCCGTTATACTGGTCCAACCGCCCCTGTCATAGGACTGACATGTCACTAGGTAAATACGTTAGGCTTGAAGATTCTGAATAGACAGCAATGTCCCATACCCCCGACACCCGAGAAACATGAACTACATGCAAACACTGACGGCTCATCAATAGGTGCAACCCGGTGAGGTGACATATTAACGATTCTTAATGTCTAAGTTTTCTTAAGCATAAGCAAAGATAGAAGGTATCCCTGATCCTAGAAACATGATATGTTTCCGATGCTTTCGTTAATGATTGGACTTATTAAATCAGTTAGGCCCTTAATTAAAATAGAAGAACCATAAAGAACACCATGACCAAGTTACAGAGTAATCTCCATGAACACATTCAGTTATCCTAACAGTCCAATCTTTTATGGGTTTAAACAAACAGTTCCTGAATTAACTAAGAATCCCTCAAGCGGTGTGCAATGTTTGAGATTGCGTTATGGTGCAAAGTACTGTATCCGCACTGGAGATTAGATTCCATGGCCATACACGGCAAAGGTATAGAGTACTACAACCATTGTGCCTCCTTATATACTTACAATGTTTAAATGCCAGTGACTACACATGCATAACTCATGACCAACCATCTACTACGTATCTCAGTCAGAGTTTCCATTACAAAAGATCAACTGCTGAATCAATAGCGTAGGTTGCCTTACTACAACCGGTGTGCCTCTGACAAACGCACTATGTATCCAATAGAGGTTTCTTACCAAGGGGTGACACAGATAGTGTACTCTGAATCGGGGTTCGCGACTTCCCAATAACAGAGCCGATAACCACGTTCTATTAGTTGAAAAAACACTTGAGTTTAAATCATAATCGGAAAGCATCTCAACAACATCACATTACACCGTCATTATTTCAGATGATAACTGATTACGTCATAACAAACACTCAAAATAACTACTCGCTAATCATGGCAATAATATCTTTTATCTTAACAGTAATAGGAAACATTATCACGGATAGAGTAAAAGGGATAAAAGTACCAGTAGATTAAACGAGTTCCTGAAGTACAAAAGTGACAACTTCAGCCTCTACACCACTCCTACTACGATCTTCGGCTTTCACCTTCGAGTACTAAATTTCTCGCTCAGAGGTGAGAAGGCCTCGAAAGTATCTAACTAAGAAGAGATAAATGAGAAGTGTGTGTTGAAATGGATTACAAATGGACCTATTTATACTAGAAATCCTACTAGGCAGGCCGTGTAACACTGCTCTAATTTTCTGGTCAGGCTGTGTACACGGACCGTGTAAGTAGTCCGTGTGCCAGCCAAGCCGTGTACACAGACCGTGTATTAAGCCAAATAGGTATGCCGTGTAATTATTTGGCAGGCCATGTTGGCAAGCCGTATGTCACGCTTTCCTTGGTTGTTTTTGCTGATTTCTTGGATCGTGACTTGGTTTCCAGGGTCGTAACTTGAGTTTCATCGTTTTCGCTCTAGATTCTTCGTTTAAGCCCGTTTCTTCAATTCTTCTTGCATCGCCTTCGTAATTACTTGATCTATCAAATAAAGCAAATAAATGCTTAGTTGGCAAAAAAAATTTTATCTTTATTATTTTGGGTCTTAATATCGAGGGTAAAAACATGACCTTTTAGCCGATATCAATTACCCCACCTTTTTCCAAATGACCCGTTTTGGGTTTAATTAGTTTCTTATCTCGAACCATTGTATACCCGACTTAAGTGTAACAACCCAACCCGTTAACCAACCAATAACGCAGAAAAAAAAATATTTTGCTGGCACAGCACATGGCGCGGCGCGCCATATGGCCGCGCGGCGCGCCAAAGTGGCCTGTCCAAAAAGTCATGAAATGCGAAAATGTTTGACCACTTCCCGACGTATTTAGACAAAACGCTTTTAACCATACATTAATATATGTAGAACTAACACGTTCCATTAATAAAATTAGTTTTACGAAGACCGGGCCCACATTGGCCGTTTTACGACTTTCGTACGAAAATACAAGTTTTCAACCACATGATTTGTAATACAAAATTAAGGTCGAGCATGGCGATTGGGGATACGCTACCCAATCCTAATCAATCCAAAAGCAAGCCTTCTAAAGCAACTACGCGAGTCCACTAGTCCCCGCTTACCCGAGCCTCCGCATCCATGCAATCTATAAAAAAGTCAACAACGAGAGGGTAAGCTAACGCTTAGTGAGTGAAAATATACTACATACATATATATGTATAAAATGGACACGCCACAATAATAATCAAATAGCGCATACCGAAGCATCCAAGTATAAGGCAAGCTAAACCTAGCATACCGTACGTTCACTAAGCACAAGCTAACAACACCAACAATATAGTAAGTTCGCAAACAACGTTGCGAACAATGCCTATAAGCTACAACCAGAAGGTTAGCTACATCACGTCAATACAACATTATACGTATACAATATATATATAATAATGCGTAAAACTCCCAAGGTTAACCATAACGTTATGGTGTTACCGGCTCGTGGTTCACACCATACGCAATTGAGTCATACTCTTTTATAGTGCTACCGGCTCGTGGTTCACACTCGATGCTACCGGCTCGTGGTTCACATCAATTATTTTATAGTGCTACCGGCTCGTGGTTCACACTCGATGCTACCGGCTCGTGGTTTACATGAATTATTTTATAGTGCTACCGGCTCGTGGTTCACACTCGATGCTACCGGCTCGTGGTTCACATCAATTATTTTATAGTGCTACCGGCTCGTGGTTCACACTCGATGCTACCGGCTCGTGGTTCACATCCTATCACACATACACATTATGGCACTACCGGCTCGATGGTTCATACCATAACATTCACAAATAAATACGCCATATACACATACGTATAATTATTCCACTTACAATACTACCCTTCGCCATTGGGGTTATATCTAAGTCCGCATCACAATATTAACCCTTCGCCATTGGGGTTATATAATCCACATCATACCGCGTGTGATAATGTACACACAAATTGTGTACCCCGCCAAAGGTGGCCAACCAAAACGCACAACCGTGCCAATTGGACCTATACACAAGTCCATCAAATCCACCTATATGTGAAGTGAGCTCTATAACCAAGAAACACTTCAACCCGACCCGCACCCATCCTACACATACATATGCACATAGGATATTAACACTCACCTTGTCGCCTTGATGAATGCTTCCAAATAAACCGCCACGCGCCAATGGAAAGTACCTATTCCGTTATCACAAATACAACAACACACTTAGATTGGATTTACAAACCAACCCAATTGACACTTAGTGCAAATTCGACCCAAATGCACTTCCAAGTACAAACCGCGCCCAAAATTAACCAATAATCACTAACACAAGTGAAAATGGTCTTAATACGCCAATTAAACCCGATCATAGGTGTTAAACACCTATCTTGCCCAAAAAGACACTTAAACCCTAATTTGACCCATAAGAAGTCAATATCACGCCATTAGCAAGTTTTGACACCAAAACATATTTAACTCGGTTCTATGCTTCAACTTAATCCATTTTAAGTTTATAAACCTTATTAAATCGACAATTGGGTCATAACCGTCACCAAACCCTAATTTTGACCCATAGTCAAAATTAGTCAACCAAATAACCCTAAATGGGTTCCAATACTTCCATAATCACTAAACCTAGTGATTAAACCCAATTACAAGTCCTAACCATGGCCAATTAGTTCACCAACACAAAATCCACCAACAATAACAATAAACCCGATTACTAGCATCCACAAACTCAATTCAAGAGTTTGAATGGGTTTATTAACAATTTAAGTTCAAACCCTAACTTGAATATCAAATCACTAAGATGAAATTCGGAGTTAGAACTTACCAATACCGCCAAAATGATGCCGTTGATGAGTGAAAATGGGATCCAAACTGATCAAAGGATCAGTTTTGATGACCCCAAACCGACCCCAAGTGAAAAGACCAAAGTACCCTTCATTTAGACCTTTTAAAAAGGCTGAAAATTGCATCAGACGGGTTCGGCGCGCCGCGCCGAAAGGTGGAGCGCCGCTTCAACCTACAGGTCAGTTTTCAGAAACTTGTTTTGGCCATAACTTTTTGACCGTAGCTCCGTTTTTGATGAATAAAATATCGTTGGAAACGTGATAAGATTTCCTTTCCAATGGTAAGGCTTTGGAACATCAACACAAACTTTATTTGGGGTTGAAAGGATACGTACACACCTTGTCACTTCAGACAACGTCCAGTTTCCTTCGGCGTTCGAGCAAGCAACACGTACACTTCATACACGCATCGTACACCATAAATACATTATGTACAATAAATATTTGGGTCTTACAACTCTCCCCCACTTAAACTCGATCACGTCCTCGTGATCTTCTCCACTTAACCAATCCGGAACTACTCAACGGTCCTCAATCATAAGTCCCAATCCGAACTTTCCTAGACAATTCTTCCCAATGAATCACCTTTAACAACTAAAATCTTCACCCGCGATTTATCAAAACCACAATCCGAGCACTAAAACCTGCTCAATTCCCCATATCGGGAAAAACTCAACCAATCTCGTACCGAGATATCAATTCCTTAGCGTACCTTTACCAAGGACAACGCTAAAAGCGACCAAGTCTCAACCTAAAGTCAACGATCCGAACGTTGAAGATCGAACCACATGAATCCTTACGGATTACACTTACCACTAAACATCCTTTGTAGTGCGTAATACAACCAATACGCCACTATCCTAACATCATAAGCAACGGCTAAAACCAAAAGCGCCCAAAATGACTATGGCTACGCTAAACCTAAGGTGTACAAAATCGACTATTGTCACACCCGTAACAACATGTGAGCGAAACACGGCTATCGCAATCACTAATCACACAACATGGTCCTCACGATCCCACCATCGGTGTATAAAACAACCAATAGATCACTCAACACCGGATGAAGTCAGCGGACCCCGAAGGTCATGCTCCACCAATCAACAATACTATGATGAAGTCAGCGGACCCCGAAGGTCATGCTTCACCAATCACATACGTACTTTTGGCCTCGAACAACGAGTAGTGCAACATCGCACTCTGTTACACTATAGTGAACCCTAACGGATACCACTAACCATCCACACAATTGAGCAAGAACCACCTATATCAAACATAGGTACAAAACAATAATTCTCTAAAAGAGAATCCGACACATACATCCCTTAACCGAGGGATTTCACCTTGCTTACCAAACACGTCCATTATCTCTCAACGAGTTTACCACATTACCACCTTGGTGATAATTCAAATCCAAAATCATAAGTACAATTTAACCGAAATTGTACTCTACCACAATCGACCAAATCTAGGTCCCGACACAAGTTTCGGTTTACTAAAACATTGTCCGAAATCTCACACTAAAACCTCCTCGTGCGGGAGTGTAACTCCTCTACTTGGAATTACGTTCCATAACCGCATCTCGTACACCCGTACAATGCTACCAAAGGTAGACTTTACCAATAATTGGGTTCGCACGGCCCATCACCATGTCTTGCTCCAACTTTGAGCATACCAAGGATCCTAACCTATCCTTGAACATTTCGAACGAAAAGTGTACCACAAATTACACGAACTATACACTCGCAATCATCCAATTGCTTTAGTTTGTCGAATTTCACCCGGTCACTCATGAACCTACGGGTTTCACTTCGGTACCCTGAGTACAATGTAACCGCAACACAATCGGAGTCGAACACCACGCTAGTAGGTATAAAAAAAGGCACCTAATGTGGCGTCACGTAGAATCCTTTACCAACATACATCGAGATCCAAAACACTCGATTTCTCGGGTTTCATCCCACCCGTCGAACCTCATGGTTCATCAACTTCAACACGAGAGCGAACACGCTCTACCATCCGAACACCAAAACTCATTTCCATGGCTTGGTAGAGACATTTCCCAAATACTAAGGAATGCTTGGTTACGCCAAGTCTTACGCCCTTCGCCCGACAATCCAAAGTCACCATAGGGTACTTCCATTAGGAACGTCACCCATATCAATAACATGCACAACACAATTGAGACCTTAAGGGTCTCACTCGAACGAGCTAAAAAACCCGATACCAACCAAAATGCCTAAGCACCCAAGGATTCACACCATAGAGTCAAGGCACAACACACCACTTATACGCTCTGCTGAGAGCAAACCGGAACCATAAACGTAGACCGCCCGCTTGCTACAAATTATCTCCAACGGAGAATAAAGTTTAGCTAAGGCTTACACACATACCGCATGTTATTACAAACGAATGACATATGATTTCGTACTAAAAGTACCTGATGTAGCGCTGTTGGGCTTCCGTGCTCCACTTCCCATCATATATTCGCGCTCTAACCTCCTGACCCGATCGTCATGCGATTCGGAACACTCTGACTTCCGGTGTCCCTCCATTCGGCAAATGAAACATCTGATTGTACCTAAAGGCACCACCGTACAATCTTGTGCCAAATGACCCCGTTCCCCACACTTAAAGCACGTAAGCTTGTAACCCTTCTTACTCTTCTTCTTCACATTCTCGACGCCTTCAGGCGTACTTCGTGCCCTCTTACCATGAGCACCATGTAATCCTAACCTTGCAAGTACATCTTCATCATCGCTACCTCGAGGTTTGGGAAACCTCTTTTCAAACTCTTCCTTTACAACTTTAGTCACTTGGTCTCGGACCACTTTCGTCATTTGTCCTTCGACCAACTCCTTGGTTACTTCTTTAACTCTGCCGGTGAAAATCGAGACATATCGTTCAAACACAGCCTCAATCTTTAACGTTAACTCATCCTTCCCTTCGTGAATAGGCTCACTCGTTCCGCATCCATCTTCCGTTTTCATTCTAAGGAATGCAAACGATTAGATCACGAACGTATAAACCACACGCACAACACCGTCCCATCTTGCTAAACACTCGTCGTACATCACTTACTAGACACGATTTGCACCCGTAATAAGGTTTGCAAGTCCTTATTACGCATACACGCCGTATCGGCTCGTTAGTACAACGACCGCCTCTCTCGATGATATATGCAACCGCAAACAAAATTCTACGTGATATGCACATACGCGAGAATTTTTTTATCACAACACAATTAATATATTAATAATATCCGCATTACTAATATAAACGTTAGTCCACCTACAAACAAGGCACTAACTATAACCTATTCCGACCCGTAATCCTACAAGTCCCGCAACAAATTTAGCACACACAAAAGTCTAAGTCTAGGCACCTATCTTAAGTCACCTAAATCCCTTAGACCATGCTCTGATACCACTTGTAACAACCCAACTCGTTAACCAACCAATAACGCAGAAAAAAAAAATATTTTGCTGGCACAGCACATGGCGCGGCGCGCCATATGGCCGCGCGGCGCGCCAAAGTGGCCTATCCAAAAAGTCATGAAATGCGAAAATGTTTGACCACTTCCCGACGTATTTAGACAAAACGCTTTTAACCATACATTAATATATGTAGAACTAACACGTTCCATTAATAAAATTAGTTTTACGAAGACCGGGCCCACATTGGCCGTTTTACGACTTTCGTACGAAAATACAAGTTTTCAACCACATGATTTGTAATACAAAATTAAGGTCGAGCGTGGCGATTGGGGATACGCTACCCAATCCTAATCAATCCAAAAGCAAGCCTTCTAAAGCAACTACGCGAGTCCACTAGTCCCCGCTTACCCGAGCCTCCGCATCCATGCAATCTATAAAAAAGTCAACAACGAGAGGGTAAGCTAACGCTTAGTGAGTGAAAATATACTACATACATATATATGTATAAAATGGACACGCCACAATAATAATCAAATAGCGCATACCGAAGCATCCAAGTATAAGGCAAGCTAAACCTAGCATACCGTACGTTCACTAAGCACAAGCTAACAACACCAACAATATAGTAAGTTCGCAAACAACGTTGCGAACAATGCCAATAAGCTACAACCAGAAGGTTAGCTACATCACGTCAATACAACATTATACGTATACAATATATATATAACAACGCGTAAAACTCCCAAGGTTAACCATAACGCTATGGTGCTACCGGCTCGTGGTTCACACCATACGCAATTGAGTCATACTCTTTTATAGTGCTACCGGCTCATGGTTCACACTCGATGCTACCGGCTCGTGGTTCAAATCAATTATTTTATAGTGCTACCGGCTCGTGGTTCACACTCGATGCTACCGGCTCGTGGTTCACATCAATTATTTTATAGTGCTACCGGCTCGTGGTTCACACTCGATGCTACCGGCTCGTGGTTCACATCAATTATTTTATAGTGCTACCGGCTCGTGGTTCACACTCGATGCTACCGGCTCGTGGTTCACATCCTATCACACACACACATTATGGCACTACCGGCTCGATGGTTCATACCATAACATTCACAAATAAATACGCCATATACACATACGTATAATTATTCCACTCACAATACTACCCTTCGCCATTGGGGTTATATCTAAGTCCGCATCACAATATTAACCCTTCGCCATTGGGGTTATATAATCCACATCATACCGCGTGTGATAATGTACACACAAATTGTGTACCCCGCCAAAGGTGGCCAACCAAAACGCACAACCGTGCCAATTGGACCTATACACAAGTCCATCAAATCCACCTATATGTGAAGTGAGCTCTATAACCAAGAAACACTTCAACCCGACCCGCACCCATCCTACACATACATATGCACATAGGATATTAACACTCACCTTGTCGCCTTGATGAATGCTTCCAAATAAACCGCCACGCGCCAATGGAAAGTACCTATTCCATTATCACAAATACAACAACACACTTAGATTGGATTTACAAACCAATCCAATTTGACACTTAGTGCAAATTCGACCCAAAAGCACTTCCAAGTACAAACCGCGCCCAAAATTAACCAATAATCACTAACACAAGTGAAAATGGTCTTAATACGCCAATTAAACCCGATCATAGGTGTTAAACACCTATCTTGCCCAAAAAGACACTTAAACCCTAATTTGACCCATAAGAAGTCAATATCACGCCATTAGCAAGTTTTGACACCAAAACATATTTAACTCGGTTCTATGCTTCAACTTAATCCATTTTAAGTTTATAAACCTTATTAAATCGACAATTGGGTCATAACCGTCACCAAACCCTAATTTTGACCCATAGTCAAAATTAGTCAACCAAATAACCCTAAATGGGTTCCAATACTTCCATAATCACTAAACTTAGTGATTAAACCCAATTACAAGTCCTAACCATGGCCAATTAGTTCACCAACACAAAATCCACCAACAATAACAATAAACCCGATTACTAGCATCCACAAACTCAATTCAAGAGTTTGAATGGGTTTATTAACAATTTAAGTTCAAACCCTAACTTGAATATCAAATCACTAAGATGAAATTCGGAGTTAGAACTTACCAATACCGCCAAAATGATGCCGTTGACGAGTAGAACAACTTTAATACCCGAGGTTTGACTCGAAATACCCTTCTTCTTCTCCAATTGGAGCTCTCTCTCTCTCTAAAGCTCTACTCTCACTCTAGGGTTTGAAGATGAGAGTGTTTGATGAGTGAAAATGTGATCCAAACTGATCAAAGGATCAGTTTTGATGACCCCAAACCGACCCCAAGTGAAAAGACCAAAGTAACCTTCATTTAGACCTTTTAAAAAGGCTGAAAATTACATCAGACGGGTTCGGCGCGCCGCGCCGAAAGGTGGAGCGCCGCTCCAACCTACAGGTCAGTTTTCAGAAACTTGTTTTGGCCATAACTTTTTGACCGTAGCTCCGTTTTCGATGAATAAAATATCGTTGGAAACGTGATAAGATTTCCTTTCCAATGGTAAGGCTTTGGAACATCAACACAAACTTTATTTGGGGTTGAAAGGATACGTACACACCTTGTCACTTCAGACAACGTCCAGTTTCCTTCGGCGTTCGAGCAAGCAACACGTACACTTCATACACGCATCGTACACCATAAATACATTATGTACAATAAATATTTGGGTCTTACATTAAGCCACATTATACACATCAATTTCATTAGTTTTCACTTGGGTTACAATATTTTCTTCTATAAATCCAATTACAGCCACCTGAGCAACTTTTCTGGTTGATTCAAAGTAAGTCATCGTTCCTAATTTTGTACCCATAACACCTACTCGAGCTTCCATGCTCATTTTTATAGATGTGGGTTTCCACGTGATGATGGTATACCTGGATACAGATAGTGGATGTGATTGGAGCGATACATATAGAAGTTATGAATGTGGAGTGGAGGTAGGCATGGGTGGTGGTAGGTTTTCGGTGACGGAGAGGAAGGATGGTGGCGGAGGAGGTTATGGTAATGGAATCGGGGTGGGATTGGGGTTTAACTATTGTTATGATTGCTGAAATGTGACCAACGATTGACACGGTTTATGGGTTAGGTTTGATTTTGACAACGCGTAAAAAATCATGTTTTTACCCCCGCCATCTCTCTCATTTTAACCAAAAAAGGACAAAAGGCCCTAATTATCTATTTTATTATCTCATTTTGTAGATCTTGGAAAACGAAGAAACTAGCGCAAGAATCGACGAAAACATACTTGACATGAAGAAACCAGAGACGAAACAGAAAACTATTGAGAAATGAGCTATAGTCCGGCACCCTCCTGGATTCGGCATGAGCCACCCGGATTTGGTACCCACATCTAGGGTCCTTCATGGGGCGGTCCGCCCCGTCCCAGGTTTGGCTGGTGTGGGGCATTACCACCGGATCTGACACTACAATGTATGGCCTAGCATAGGACGCCTAACCCGAATTTGGCACAACAATTTGGGGTCCAACATGCCCCCACCATATCTGGTGCCCACATCTTAGAGTCCGACCGGATTTTTCCGAAACAAGCATATTTATTGTCACTCTGACACCGAATCATTTCAGCCCAAATTTCAACCAAATCAGTCAGGGTGCAAAACAAGAAATATGGAGGGACAAACTTTCCCAATTCTCTAAAAATCAGTCTATTAATTGGAAACTCTTTTCATTATTTCAATCACACTTCCAAAACATACAGTTCTCACACTTTCTACACAGACTTTAGTAGTTAGTTTTCTTTCTCTAGATTATGAAATAATAATCACTACTAGATTAGTGATAACTAGTTATTGAACCCTTGCTTCGCGCCGGGGGTTCGATTTTTAATGTATTTTATTGCGTTTAGTAAAATTATTTTGTGGCTAACGATGATGTCGTTGAAGTGCAACTCGAGTCGAACTAAAAGGTATAACCCGTGAGAGATTTAAATGTTATTTTAAATTAACAATATATGTGCATCTCCGCGTTTCGCTATGGAATTGTCAACTTTTAAAAATTTAACGCAAAATCAACGTGTATGAAAATTACCCCAAATATTTAGCGTTTTTTAAAAAGCGTCTGTTTTACGTATAGCTAGTGACATTGTGTTCCTAAAATTATTTCGAGTTTAACGATGGTTTCGGAAAAATTTAACTCGTTGCGAGCGAGAAGATATGACCCGTTGAATATTTGGGTGGAGTTTATTTAAGATTTTTTATGAAAATGGTTATTTGACACTTTAACCCTTGTTTGGGGGGTCGATTTGAATTTTTCAAAAAAGTGTGGGGGCCTTTGTTGGTAAAATGAAATTTAGCTAAAATAAAAAAAAGGTGAAAAGTCGAAAATGACCCTGGTACTATTCATAACTTTTGTCTATTAGTTAATACTAGTTATTGAACCCTCGCTTCGCGCCGGGGGTCGATTTTTAATGTATTTTATTTCGTTTAGTAAAATTATTTTGTGGCTAACGATGATGTCGTTGAAGCGCAACTCGAGTCGAACTAAAAGGTATAACCCGTGAGAGATTTAAATGTTATTTTAAATTAACAATATATGTGCATCTCCGCGTTTCGCTATGGAATTGTCGACTTTTAAAAATTTAACACAAAATCAGCGTGTATGAAAAGTACCCCAAATATTTAGCGTTTTTAAAAAAGCGTCCATTTTGCGTATAGCTAGTGACATTGTGTTCCTAAAATTATTTCGAGTTTAACGATGGTGTCGGAAAAATTTAACTCGTTGCGAGCGAGGAGATATGACCCGTTGAATATTTGGGTGGAGTTTATTTAAGATTTTTTATGAAAATGGTTATTTGACACTTTACCCCCCTGTTTGGGAGTCGATTTGAATTTTTCAAAAAAGTGTGGGGGTCTTTGTTGGTAAAATGAAGTTTAGTTAAAATTAAAGAAAAAGGGAAAAAGTCGAAAATGCCCCTGATACTATTCATAACTTTTATCTATTAGTTAATACTAGTTGTGGAGCCCTCGCTTCGCGCCGGGGGCTCCATTTTGAATGCGAGTTAAAAAAAAGTCTTGATCTATTTTGTAAAAAAGTTAGATTTAGGTGGGTGTGTGAGTTTGCCTTTCAAAAAAAAAAAAATAGAATTTTTTTCGACATAACATTGAAGGTTGTTCCTTTTGTGAAAGTTGCTTCTTTTAGCGTTCGAGTTTTATTTTAAAAAAAAAAGTTAGTAAAGTGGGGGTTCGATTTGTATTTTAATAAAAGTTAGTGGGTTAAGTTTGTGAAATTTGAAAAAACTTTACGTATAAAGTGGGGGTTCGATTTGTATTTTAATAAAAGTTAGGGGGTTAAGTTTGTGAAAATTGAATATTAGTAAAAAAAATTATTAAAGTGGGGGTTCGATTTGTATTTTAATAAAAGTTAGGGGGTTAAGCTTGTAAAATTTGGGGGAAAATAAGTATAAAGTGAGAGGTTCGATTTGTATTTTAATGAAAGTTAGGGGTGTAAGTTTGCGAAAAGTGGAGAAATGAATAGTACTATGCATTTCCACTTTACCTTTTAGATATAGGTATATAATGTAAATGTAAATGTAAATAAATTACTAGAGTTTTCATGTTAAGGAAGAAGTTTGTACGGAACGAAGTGCATCGAAAATCGTCAACCTTTTTGTACTATATACAACTCGTTATAATCTACGGTCAATTCCTTTCTTTTATTCATTTCCTTATTTTATGCTTATTTTATATTTTATTTATCATTATGTTTCTAATTACCATAATTAGTGAGTAGCTATCTTCTGTGTAGTTAAAATATTATGGGATAATAATTGAAATGTGATACTCTTGTACGCCTTCTGATAAACATGGTCTTTATGAACTAAATTCACTTTTAATCAAAGATCGTGACTTTTAACTATGTTATTGAAACGTCACGAACCTCAATGCAAAGTTACTATCTGTATTAAATCTATGCTTAAATACAATACTATGTGAACTTCATGCGATCTATAATGCCATGGATACAGAGGTACACCGATTGTAGTAAGTACCATCCATCATTATAAACTTTACATGAAATAAGTATTGTTGGGGGAGAATGTTGGTTTATGCTTAACGGTACTATTAATCTTAACCAACGACAATAAGTGTTTTGATGATGATACAAACATAACCAAAAAGTGATGATAGACATCTTGACATAAATATACAAGTTCACTAATCCACACTTACTTTAGTAAATGAGCAAACCAAACGAAGCTTAGAGTGAAAATATTAGGTAAATAAAAAGAATACAAAACTCGAATAATTGCACGGTTTGGGTCCACTGTCGACCGCACGTCTGACTGTGGGTGTCCTGTACCATAGTTTCTGATAAACATGGTACACGGTCGACACCACGGCAGACTGTAGTTCGATCGTAGTTCTTCTGTCCATAATTCTTAACCAAATAATGTTTGACCATTTCAGGGCATTTATAATTCACGAAACCCTTTTCAACATAATTAGAATAGTTGCCCTTTACATATCAAAAGGATTTTTTGTCACTAGAACGCTAATCTTGATCAATTATACCTAATGACATCTTAATGACGTTTTAGCCTTTATTATGGATAATACATAAGTGTTACTAAATAAATTGTGATCCTAGAATGTATCTAGACATACTTATGATGGCCATCAAGTCCCAACCAAGAGTTGCTCTTCCCTTGTACATGTGTTGGACATTAATGTATACCTATGCATTAATCTTGTAAAGTGCCATATTGCAAGTAAACTTACATAGCCTTAGTATATTGCTATGAAGAGATGTCATCACTATGTGTTTGATCTTAGATTGATCACTAGTGAATTCTTGCTATCATTACATGAGTATTACTTGACTATGTGCTAATTGCCAACTTACTTATATTCATTTAATATGTATGGATGATAATATGATCTTTGTCTTGCTATATGCTATAAGTATGCTTAGCCTACTCTAATGCATTAGGGTAACTTGGTTGATAACAATTGAAGGTTCATAATCAAATGGTCTTGTGTAGATTATTAACACATATATTGAAATATCACAAGAAACATGCTTAAGTCTAGCAACATGTCTAAGTATGGTTTAGTCTTAATTAATATGATGTCTTGCTTATAATGTGCTCAATTGAACTTATATGTTTCACTTAGTAAGATATCATAAACACACCTAATTAATCTATGTGCAAGCTTAAAGATGAATCATATTATATTTAGTGATTAATTAAGATAAGGTTGTTAATGACATGTTGACTAGCCAATAGCACTTAAGCATGTATGTTAGAAACAAATAAATGATTATGACAAATATGAGATTACCTCAAATGATTATCAAGAAATGTATCCAAGAAATGTAGACTTGCCTCTTTGGGTATGACAAGTCACTATCAATGTAATACATCCAAGAAGAATCAAGTACTTAATGCATATAATAATTGTATAGGATGTTAGGTATCTTTTACAGGTATTAAATGAAGTAAAGAGGCTAAAAGAATCAAGTTTAAATGGATTCAAACGTCTATATAACGGATATGTGAAAGTGACCAGACAGTGTGCGGTCGACCCACGGTCGACCATGACCTGAGCCGTGGCAACGGCTAGTTTTTTGTCTCTCACTTTAAATAGCAAGACTTGGAGAGCATTTGATGGGGACTCTCTTTCATGCTTCAACTCTAAATATATATCAGAGAATCACAAGACTTTCATTCATATATGTTTGTGATTAGCAAGAGAGATTCTACAATCTCATATTGTAGAATTAATGTAAACTTACTTTCATATTACTATCTTTGTGAGTTTACTTAGTGTGATATTATCCTTTAAATTGTTTTAGGAATATCATCATTAAAAGAGTGAATCTTGTACTTTGTAATAGAAGCAAAAGCTAGGTTAGAGATCATCTTCCTTAAAGGGAATTAGGAGGTTGATTAATTTCATTGGGAATTAATACTTGTTCAAGGTGAAGACAAGTTGTTCTAAGTTAGAAGAAATCTTTCGAAGAGATATAAAGATTAGATGTGTTGTCTATTAGGCATACAAGATTTGTAAAATGGATCTCCATCGGGTTTGAAGAAAAAGCTTAGTGAAGCAAACTCTCGATAAGGAGTATCGAGGAGTAGATTAAGGTGGATTAGTTAACATCCACCTGAACCACTATAAATTCTTGTGTTTATGTTCTTCTCCTTATCTTCAATATCGCTTACATAAACACTATGCACATTGAGTTTGAGTTGATTAAGTTGATCAAAGTCGATTAAATATTGTTAAACATCGAAAAAGTTTTAAAAACGTACTCCTTCCGTCCCATATTAATAGTCCAGTATTCCATTTTGAGATGTCACAAATTAATAGTCCACTTCTATAAATAGAAAAGAATAAGAAGCGTAAGTTCTATTATGTCCTTAAAGTATGTGGATATGATTAAAGGAGAAAAAAAATGTAAGAGTAAAACTGGAAAGTAAATAGAAAGTACGGTACTTTTATAACATTTTTTTTAAACTGTGTATTTTTTATCTGTAGACTATTAATATAGAACGGATGAAGTATTAAGTAACTATTCACCCCTTATATTTACTTACACCTTCTATATCATTTAATTTGTTTCTAAGTGCTTTGCTAGTTTATTTTAATACTAGTGAAATGACCTGTGAAATTACGGGTTTGTTTAAACGAAACAATTTAATAACATATTTTAGGTATTAAGTGAATGTAAATGCTAAAGTAATTTATTTTAATGACCCGTGTGACTAAGAAGCTTGTTGTTGTTGTTACAAATATATAGAGACATGTATTTTTGCATAAATATGTAACGTAATTAATTTCTTAAAAAGAATCCATATTTGAATATTAATAATATAATCGTTATAATTATAATTATTATATTAAAAGTAAATAATAATAATAAAATTCGTTCAAAGTTGACTATTTATATTTTTAATAACAATAATAATTATTAGTAACAATAAATGCCTTTTAAATTTTTTTCGAAAATTAAAATACAATTATTATATAAAAATTGTATAATATGCTTTAAAATTTGGGCGTTTTGTAGAAGATTTTACAATTTATGAGAGATTAGTATTTCCTTTAATAAAGATTTCGTATTATTTTTTTAATTCAATTAATATAAAATTATGACATCATTATTATGAAAATTAAAGAGTAATTAGCTTAATAATAACATCATCATTGTAGAGACTTATATGACTATATCTCTATATAGAAATAGATATATAGAAATAGATAGATATAGATATAGATGTTTGTCGTTAAAAGAAATTTAGTGGTAAACTGTTGCAACATAAATTTCTAAGATATATCTAACTTTAGGTTGAGCAAAAAAAATACTTTTATCAATTCATTGGATTTTTATCAGTAGATATATAGTCCAAGAATTATAACCACAAATCAAATGCAAAGGGTTGATGGCTATATACATATCCCTTAACTTAGAAACCCAACAATTTGTTTGAGCAAACTTACCCGTCGACACCCCTTTCTACCAATTTACATACCCAATCGCCGGAACTTAAAGACGAAAACCACCATGGCTGGCAACAAAATGGCGGTGATCCTTGCCACATTGGTGTTTTTCATGGCGGGGATGGCGGATTCGGTTACCATATATTGCATGAAAGATTGTATATTTGAATGCTTGAATATGAAAATTTTTACTCCTCAAGAATGCAAACAAGAATGCATTTGGGCGTGCATAGAAGCCGCTCGTCAAATAGGCCAACTTTTATGATGTATTCATGTCTAGCTTTGCATTAGATGTAGATGTAAAACAACATTGGCTGATTCCATACGTTAATGGAAATCAAGCTCATGTTTCTAAGATAATTTTTGTTACAATTTTTAATGTCCGTACGATCATATGTATAGCAACATTTTAGTTTCATTAAATTCTTAAGAGAAAATAGCGCGGATAGTCCATGTGATTTGTAGTACCCATCGTGGATAGACAAAGTTGGTGATTTGAGTGTGGATGGTCCTTGTGACTTAAAAGTGGAGCAAGGATAACCTAGTCACTAATACTGTTAATCTTTTCCGTTAAAACTGAATCATGTGCCAAGCATGTGAGGGTATTTTCGTCATTTAGTCCCCTCCTCCCCTTTTACATTTTTTCCTTTACATGTTTTTCTTTCATTCCCTTCGTTATAATCTTCATCCCCTCCCTACCTTTTCAATTAATTTCATTTTGCATTTCATAAATATAAATACTCCATAAATAAGTTGAAAAATTAAACACATCTCTTACTCAAGATCAAACAGATCTGGAACAAAATGTTTTAAGAAGATATGAACTAAAAAAATCAAGCACATCTTCAGATCTGGAAAAAAATCAAACACACTTTCAGATCTAGAACAAAAAATCAAGTAGATCTTTGGCATCCATAAGCCAAAATCCGGGTTCAATAATACCCACTACATCCTAGACCCTTTATCTATTAATCTGCTACTGATCTTCATCTATTAATCATCATCATCATCTTACATTTATATAGATACATACAATCTGTTACATATACAAACACACGCATACAATACATACAAGATCAAACAAACACGAATTGACGAATTCTAACCTTACACATGATACTTTCTGGAAATTTATAGCTTCCAAATCCTTCAAATGATCACGAATTTGAAAAGTCAAACATTGGGGCTAAAAAGTCAACTGTTTCGTTCATCAATAAATTCGAAGTGTGGATGTTGTTTCTGGTTCAATTGATGATTTTCGAGCATTAGCTGCAAACCATACCTTTCTCACATTCAATCAAAATGAAAATCAAAACCCCAAATTCAAATACGTGCATACATAAACCATAACACGAAACTCCTAAATGAAAATACAGATTGCAAACCAAAAAACATTAGGTGGGTTTAATACAAAACATTTAGATCTGAAGCAGAGAAAGCTTCGATCAAATTGCAAACCAAAGTCAATTTAGATCTAGATGAAAATACAGTCATTACAATTCGTTTAATACCTTCATATCAAGCCTTTATTAAGTGGGTTTAATACAAAATCATATCACAATATATAAGTCGCTTCAAATTGCAAACCAAAGTCAATTTAGATCTAGATGAAAATACAGTCATTACAATTCGTTTAATACCTTCATATCAAGCCTTTATTAAGTGCGTTAAGTCGTTCATATACAAATTTTTTGAACAAAACTCAAATCGAAAGAGGCAATCGATTTTAACAAGCAGGTTGCTGGGTTTTGAAGATTGAATTGATGAAGATGAAGATTGCGGACAGAATAAAAGTAACAGAGTTACAAACTAAACAATTTAAGATAGGGCACGAATCATATGAATATAAACTGATGAAAGAATTAGTTTTCACCTTCCATTACGAAACCAAGAGAATTAGGTGGTTAGGTGAATACGTATATATAATTATATATCGGAGTATATATATTATATATAATTAATAATTTATATTTATATTTATATTTATATCTATTTATATTATATTTATATTTATTTATTAAATATAAATATAAATAATTGAGTTGATGAAACTCCTGTAAATGACGAAAATGCCCTCACATGCTTGGCACATGATTCAATTTTAACGAAAAAAGTTAATAGTATTAGTAAACTGGGCTATCCTTGCTCCACTTTTAAGTCACAAGGACCATCCACACTCAAATCACAAACTTTGTCTATCCACGATGGGTGCTACAAACCACAGGGACTATCCGCGCAATTTTCTCAATTAAAACAAGGCTCCAAACTTCATTACAATGCAATGTAAATTGATACAAACAAATCGTCACCCATTTTCTCTTGATTTTTCAATCATAATACAAAATGCAACATATATCGACACATTTTGGTAAAAATTTAAACAATGTTAAAAAATTGGGTTATATGTATTACACATGCCAGGGTTTCTGATGCACCAAAGCGGCTGAATCGGTTCAGACTTAACCCCTCTGCTAACCATCCGATTAATCCACTCAGTTAACCTATCAGTCGCGTCAGCAGACCTTTTCATACCCATCTCATCCCGATTCCCGGACCACAAAACCTCGCCTATAGCCGAAGCCCGAGGCCAAATTCGTGAATCCAAGACATTGGGGTCCGCCTGCTCGGACCACAAAGCTACTTCACCACCTATAACTAGTTTCGCCTCTGTCTCATCTAACCCATACGTTATATCGTAATTGTATATCAACTGCCATGTCTTAAACGGACCGCACCACGATCCACCCTTTTGTTGGTCGAAACCTGGTGGTTGATCATAAGCAGTATTATTCCCGGTAAAATCACCATGTCCACAATCTAAATAATAGTAATCGGCTGATGACACGATTGTACGATAACCAGCTGACACTAACTTTTTCGTGTTGTTTGGGCCCCCATTCCACGTTTGCATAATCGTGGTTTCAGGTGAAAGAATCGAGGGATTCACGTTAATTTGTGCATCAAGAATAACATCCTCCCAATAGACTGCGGTACGATTTTGTGCCAAGATGTAAGGGTTAGTTTTGTTGATAAAAATCTCAAGAATTTGACTAAGTGTCCCGTTGTTCGCGAGATAGTTTTGGATCGTGGGGTCCGCTTTCCAACAACCCGGAACAACCTCATCAGCTCCTCCATGGTAAAATGAATCGGGAAACATAGTTGTTATTTCTTGCACAATGTTTTTTATTACGTCGTAGGTTTTGGGGATTAAAGGGTTCAGGTGGCCCGTCCCTGGCTCGGCTGCAAGCCGGTCTTCCCATAGAGCCCCAGCAGGCCACCAAAACATGTTAGCACAAGCTACGATCTCTGGGTAAGCTGCAGCCCATGACCCGGTGTGTCCTGCATCACATAATTAAGACTTTGATCATCATAAACATACCAACGACTAATAGAGTTGCATTTGTATTACTTTATTATATATGGATGATGATTTTTTAGCCGTTCAATTTAATTAACACCTAATTAATTGGTTAATTGCAGGCCGTAAATAAACAGATTATAGTTATATGTTACGGAGTATTAACTTTAAATTGGGCATTTGGAACGGTAAGTTTAAATTCTTAAATATAAATAACTAAAAATGACAAAAAGAAAACTAAACCTTTATTGGTCCAAAAATATGAACTTTTAATCGATCGATGGATATGAATATCCAAAGATACCATATATTTAGTCTTTGGAAATGGAATCTTCTTGTATTGTCGTCATGGATTCAATAGGTCACGTGGTTTGCACGTGTTAAGAGTGACGTCAGAGATAACACAATAACCGTTTCTGTCTCGGTCGTTACTAACTAGAATTTAAAATTCTAATAAATAAAGTTAATTATAATTTTAACTATTAATTTAATTTAATTTAAATTAATTTTGATGATTTCCCCAAAAATATAAATAGATACGGAGCAATATAATTTTTCAATAATTCCATTCCATACCCACGTATACACAATAAAAGAGCCTTACCTGGCATATCGATTTCCGGTATTATCCTCACTCCATGTTCCAACCCGAATTCCACAACCCGTTTCACATCCTCAAGCGAATACTCCATACCCGACCCATACGATCCTTTCCCCGCCAAATCCGGTTCCGTTTTCAGTACCAAAGGAAAAGACTGCGAATCAGTTATATGCCAATGAAACACATTCAGTTTATTCGCACTCATTGCACCTATTAATCTCATTAAATCTTCGACTTCATAGAAGTTTCTAGCAGTATCCAACAATATCCCCCGGTGTTCAAACAACGGCCAGTCGGAGATCTCAACTCCGGCGGCTACCGTCGCCGGATTCCCCCAAATTAGCTGCGAAAAACTCTCCAGTCCTCTCATCGCTCCCCACGCCGTCGCCGCCGTGATAGTCGCACCGTTGGAGTTCGCCGGAATGTTGAGAGTGTAGGATTCATTGACGCCGTGGGAGAGTGGTGATGTGAGGTCGGAGATGGTTAGGGTTAGAGTTTGTAATGGTAAGGAGGTGGTGATGTTAATTGACGGAGTGATTAACGGCGTGTATTTCGCCGTTTGGATCTGATGGAGGTAACGGTTAACGGCGGGAGTTAGGTAAGGGTGTGAAGGAGATGAAATGGTGAATGATGGGGAGATATAGATTGCCTGTTGTACGGTCCATGTTATGGATCTCGGTTTAGGCCATATGTTGATCGGAGAATCAACGGCTGAGATTAATGGAACGAAATAGATCAAAAGCGTTACTAATAATGTGTATAGATTGTTACATGTAGGGAAATTGTTATTACTCATTTTGGGAGAGATTTTTTTGCAAGTGGAAGTTAGAGAGTGAGATGAATAGAAACAATGAAAGAGGTAAGTTTATATAGTTTTTGAAAGAGTGAAAAGTTTATGAGAGCAAGCATTTTTTATTTGTATTTGAATTTTGTATCTTCCATTTACGTGTCATGTGTTTGATTTAGTGAAATACTTGTATATTTTATATAACTTTTGTTGTGAATTAGTTGATCAGAGATGTCATGATATCTCTAAAGTGATCTTATTTTCAAATCTAACTAAAAAATAAATTTTGAGAAATCATGACAAGAGAACTAAATTAAGTCATGTACATTAAGGCCCGTTTGTTTAGAACTTAATCAGCTTAATTAAACTTAATGATATAAAATTGAATAAGTCGTATGGTGTTTTTTTTTTGTCTTAATGAAAATAAAATGTCTTAATATTTGAAGTCATGAAAATGTGAATTTTCATAATCGTCCCTACTCTTTCAAAACTGCTAACATAACTGTCTATAACTATTATATGTAAAAGGTTAAATTTGTAATTTTAATTATTCAGTCAGAGTTCAGCACATAAAACAAACAATAGCTATTTATTCATCACTTATTCCTTACAGACATCATAAATTCATTCAAACAATAGAACTTAATAAAAACAAAAAAACAAATGGGCCCATTATTAAAATTAGTAGTCATTCTAGAATAATTAGAATTATTAAAAATTTCCTTCTTTACTGTTTTATCGAAAATTAGTTAGGTTTATGGTAGTCTTTTATGCTTTAAGAAATCTATTGTGTAGAATCAAGTAATGATACGTATTGTCATTTTTTTTTATCATACGGAGTACATACTAAACATAATTTAGAGTGTTACAATATTTTAAACACGGTTGGTTGTGTTTTTTTTGGAACAGCAAACATTTTATTACCAACTCCTCTCTAGCAAGGAGCTACAAGAGTAAAGAGAACATATTACAACGGGTTACAAAGTCAATCTTGCCATTTGAGGTGTAGTTTACCTCAATGAGCAAACCAACGAAACAAATAATTACAAATATTATCAAAAATAGAATCCTTTCTCGATGGGCAATCTTGTGTTGGTTGTGTACGCTAAAATATGATTGCGTTTAGTTACTTATTGTTTCGTATTTAGTCATTGATTAAACATAAATTTAGAGTGTTCATATATAATTATTTATTGATTCGTAATGATAATGAAATCATCTTTTAAACGATAGAAATAGAAATTTAGAGAATAAGTTTTAAGAAAAATCATATTAACTAAGTTTTTAAAGGTTTATAAACGTAGCACTTATTGGTGTTGATATGTGATACATAAGTCCAATTCACTTTACATCCTTAGCAAGAGCAAATTCATGTTATCATCGATATTTAGTATGAGTAATTTGGATCTTATAGACATGTTGTGTTTTTGTCGTTTGTGTTACATTGCAATTCACTTCAAATATAAATTCAATTTTAAAATAAACAAAAATCCTCATAATAATTTGGTTGAGATTTTCACCAATAGGATTGGGGTTGATAATGATACAAAAAAAACGTCAAATTACTGTTGAAGCCGTCGAACATAACTTGAATGCTTCAACTTTTTGTTGGAGTACATATCGTTGTCATTGTTTGTGTCGAAATGTTAAAAAGATTTAAATAAATACTTCAAATAAGTCAAAATTGCACATAAGACGTGCATTGTTTAATGGGGTGTGCCGGCGAGCCGTTAATTACGGTTTGAAGTGTTTCGACGGTCGATTTCATCAAACATATGGCTTCTTCTTGTGGAGCAATGGGTGGCGGGCCAGAGTGCTATTAATATCACCTCTAGTAACTTTTACTTGAGAATATTAATATGTATTCCGTTTTATAAAGTTCTCGTTTTTTTTTTCTAAAAAGAAAAAAAAAATTAGAAAAAAAATAAATTAATATTGAATGTGTAAACGTGAAGTAGTAAGTGTATGCGTTCATAAGTTAAAAATGCTACATAGTCCGTATTTTTTTTACTTTTTATTTTTTTTTTTATTTTTTTTTAGCTAAACTTCTATTACTAACCCACAAGATGGGGGCAAAACGGGAACAATACAGAACCACTACTCGAACAATAATAAAGAGGGATCACCTCAAACAAACACCCAAAAACAATAAAATTAAACAACCACAAGAAATCAGCACCCCTTAAGCTCACCATATTATCTTCATTTAGGATTGACTGTCTAGACTCGACCGAGGAGTGCACCAATTTATTACGCCATTTCCATATAAGCCACATAAGCGTATATCTAGAAGCAAGGTATGCTGTGTGCGCATTATCAGCTCCAAGATGATAATTTGCAGCACTAAGAGCATTACTCAGACCAATAGGGGTGGGATCGCTAATCTGCCACCAAGCGTGAAGGCTTTTCCAAAGAGGACTTGTATACCGTAGTTTAAGAATATGTGATCTGACTCTTCCTGCGCCCCATCACAGAATGGGCATAGACTTGATGGCAAATTTAATCTGCGGTTCACGAGATTACTCCGAGTAACTAAACCATTGTACACTAATCTCCATACAAATACATTTACTTTATTAGGAAGGCATGGCAGCCATTTGGAAACGTGAAGAGGGCCTCCACCACTCAAAGTTTCCTTATCAATTAAACATGATAAAGATTTCACCTTGAAAATGCCCTTCGGATGTAGGTTCCATAACCAGCCTTCGTCAGAAACAGAAAGCAGACTAGATGAGGCCAACAAATCTTCAATTTTAGATAGGTCATTGTGCGCCCTTCCCCTTATAATATTTCGCCAACACCAGGTGCCTTTCAAGGCATTCTCCTCGTTAATCACACGATTCGCAACAGATGAATCCTTATCACTTTCCAAGGCAAAAATTATAGGAAACAAAGACTTTAAGGTCTGTGAGGTATTCGGAATCCACAAATCATGCCAAAAAATTGTGTTTAGACCATTGCCAAGCTTAGTTATTATGGATGTAGTAAATGGAACTCCCAAGCTATCAATCTCATGACCACACTTATGTATAGCAGATCACACTGAGTTAGAATTAAACAATTCAGATGAATCATTCAAACCCCCAGTATGACCATACATAGATTTGATAATGCGAGCCCAAAGCGCATTTGGTTCTTTCTTTAACCTCCACCACCAATTCGCAAGCAAACTTAGATTTTTTTTGCTTTTAGACTTCCAATGCCGAGTCCACCGAATGCCTTGCTTTTTAGAGTTAAACTCCATTTAACCCAAGTCACACTTCGATCTTTTTCAGCGCCCCAAAGAAACATTCTTCGAAGAGTTTCTAGCTTCTTGATCACCCCTAATTGAGCTTTATAAATGGACATTTAACAGAGCGGTATACCACTTGATAATGCTAAAAACGAACATATATTTCATAGCATTATCCCTCAAGAAAGACAAGCTTTTAGTTGCAATTGTTCTATTTACAAGTAATATTCGTTTAAATAATAAAAGGTGAAGACAAAAGACAGATACGACGAACTGAAGACGCAAACGACCAAAAAGCTCAAAAGTACAAAGTACAATCAAAGTGGTTCCAATTATTGATGAGAAACGTCTCAAAATTACAAGAGTACAAGACGCAAAACGCAAAATACAAGATATTAAATTGTACGCAAGGACGTTCGAAAATCCGGAACCGGGACCAAAGTCAACTCTCAACGCTCGACGCAACGGACCTAAAATTACAAGTCAACTATGCACATGAATATAATATAATATATAATTAATTCTTAAAATTAATATATATATTATATTATATAATATAAACGTCGGCAAACAAGAAAACAAATGAGTGTGAGCTGATACCTACCTCCATGCAATCGCATGGCCTGGAGGCACAAAAGCCATGCGATCGCATGACACACTTTTTTCAGCTCAGGTCCTATAAATTCGCAGTTTTGGTTGATCATATATCCATCCATCTCTCTATCTATCAAACGTATTTATATATATATTATAATTTTAATTTTAATTTTAATTCTAATAATAAGGGTATGTTAGCGAATGTTGTAAGGGTGTAAGTCGAAATTCTGTCCGTGTAACGCTACGCTATTTTTAATCATTGTAAGTTATGTTCAACCTTTTTAATTTAATGTCTCGTAGATAAGTTATTATTATGCTTATTTAATGCCGAAGTAATCATGATGTTGGGCTAAATACTAAAACTGGGTAATTGGGTTTTGGACCATAATTGGGGTTTGAATAAAAGAACGACACTTGTGGAAATTAGACTATGGGCTATTAATGGGCTTTATATTAACTAAATGATACCTCGTTAATTTAATATATAGACTTATAATTTGACGTATTTATATATAACCACATACGCTTGACTGGGCACGGTGGGCGGGATATCTATAAATACCAATAATTGTTCATTTTACCGGACACGGAACTGGATTAATAGTTAATAGACTTGTTGAAACAGGGGTGGATTACATTCAAGGGTAATTGGTGCAATTGTTAACAAAGTAGTAAAACATTGGTTTACACGCAGTCGATAACCTGGTGTATTCATTAAACAAAGTATTAAGACCTTGTTACAATTCGAATCCCCAATTAGTTGGAATATTTGACTTCAGGAATAAGAATAATTTGACGAAGACTTCCGCATTTTATGATTATAACTGATGGACTATTATGGACAAATCCGTATGGACATATCGAATAATTCAGGACAAAGAACAATTAACCCATGGGAATAAACTAAAAATCAACACATCAAACATCATGATTACGGAAGTTTAAATAAGCATAATTTATATATTTCATATTTAATTGCACTTTTAATTATCGCATTTTTATTTATTGTCATTTTATTTAATTGCATTTTTAATTATCGTACTCTTTAATTATCGCAATTTTATTTTATCGCACTTTTATTTATCGCAATTTCATTATCGTTATTTACTTTACGCTTTAAATTAAGTCTTTTATATATTTAATATTTTACATTAGGTTTTAACTGCGACTAAAGTTTTAAAATCGACAAACCGGTCATTAAACGGTAAAAACTCCCTTTTATAATAATAATATTACTTATATATTTTTATATTTTTACATATATAGTTTTTAAAAAAATATAGCGTTAAGCTTGTTTAAAGTCTCCCTGTGGAACGAACCGGACTTACTAAAAACTACACTACTGTACGATTAGGTACACTGCCTATAAGTGTTGTAGCAAGGTTTAGGTATATCCACTCTATAAATAAATAAATCACTTGTGTAAAATTGTATCGTATTTAATAGTATTTCCTTGTAAAAATTAATACTATTTCATATACCCCTCGCATAACATCAAGTATTTTTGGCGCCGCTGCCGGGGATCCTAAAACGCCGGAAGCGAAATGCTATATATATATATATATATATATATATATATATATATATATATATATATATATATAAAGATTTATTTAGTTCTTTGTATAAAAAAATATACGTTTTAAATATTAAATTTTCAAAAATATAAAAAGAAAAAAATATCTATATATTTATATTTAAGAGTTGTTCAAAAATATATAAAATTATAAAATATTTCTATTTCTATTTTTTTCAGTTTGTAAAAATATAAGTTTTATTATAAATATTTTATACAAAAAATTAAAATAGAAAAAAAATAAAATAAAACCACTCGGGCAGAGTACTGTTGAAGCCCAATTTCTGGCCCAAAAACCTACTCCATGCGACCGCATGGAATTATAACGGGATATCCATGCGATCGCATGGCCCTGTCTGACACGCCAGGTTTGACTCTAATTCTGCATTAATTACGGAGTATATTATTATTATTATTTATTAAAACCCTAATTAGGGTTGTTTATTTAATTATTTAGTTTAGTTTTTAATTAATTTGTATTAGTTAGTTTAATTAGTTTTAATAAATTATAAAATTAATAGTTTTATAAAATAAATAATATAAAAATAATATTTTTATAAAATTGTACTTTTTACAACTTTAAGTTTATTTTTATATTTTGTATCTTTTTATTTGTTTTAGTGTAATATTTATATTTTTCGCTTATTTAGTTTTAAGACATAATTTTTGCCGTAGTTATTTTTATTTCTAGATTTTTAGGCTTTTCCGTAAAATCCCTTCAGTGCTTTTTCTTTAGACTAAGATTTAGGTGCTTTAGAATTTTGCGACGCCGTTTTTAATATTTTAGTACTTTTTAAGTTATTGCCGTTTTGGATATAGTATTTCTTTTAAGCTTTAATATTTTAAGACGCAACTTTTAATTTTTAGTTTTTAGTTCCTTTTTAAGTTTCGACGCCCTACTTTCTTATTTTTATTTTTTGACGCCTATTATTTTTCTACTTTTTCCGACGCACTCTTTTTCTTTCTTATTTTTCGACGCTCCAGTTTTTAGGACATAGAATTTTCTATTTCTTCTCTAAAATTTCTTTAAATTTCAACGAAAAATTATTTTAAGCGGTTAAATTGATAGACATCCCAAATTTTCTGCTTCGTAGTAATAGTTGGATTTGTTAGTGGCTGAGTTGTGAGCTTCTGATTTAAAGGGTTCTGGCTCCCTGCTACATCTATTGGCTATTCGAAACGTGAGCAAAAGCAGAAAAGTCTATTAATTTGATAACTTTAATAATTTTTATCTTTTATAACTAATAGGATATTCAGTGAATGCACCGAGCAAAAAGTTCACCACCTTTTGTACGTTCACCACCTGTAACTCGATCAAGACATCTAGCAAATATTGTCGCCGTTGATTTTTCTTTAGAATCGTCATCTAGTCGACCAAGTACTCCAACTCAAATTTCCGATAATCCATTTTTTGAACCCGACCTCACAATTGAGAATCCGGAGAATATTCAGGGATAATTCATAAATCCTGAACCATTAATCTTTCCTCCGGAACCACCAATCATTCAAACAGAGATTGTAGAGGAACCAACCATTAAATCAGAATCCTATAGTGATTCAGATTCAACAAATTCAATTATGGAGAATCTGAAACCTCTAAGTATGGAAGACCGAATGAGAGCTAAACGCACTGGCCAAGGTCATGCAATTACTCAACCTGACATTAATGTGCCAGATTATGAAATCAAAGGACAAATTCTACACATGGTAACTAATCAATGCCAATTTAGTGGTGCGCCGAAGGAAGATCCAAATGAACGTCTTCGTACATTTAATAGGATTTGTACTCTATTTAAAATAAGAGAAGTAGAGGATGAACAGATATATCTTATGTTATTTCCCTGGACTTTAAAGGGAGAAGCCAAAGATTGGTTGGAATCGTTACCTGAAGGGGCGATTGATACATGGGACGTTTTAGTTGAAAATTTTCTTAAACAATTCTTTCCGGCATCTAAAGCCGTGAGACTTCAAGGAGAAATTGTTACGTTCACGCAAAAGCCAAATGAAACTTTATATGAAGCGTGGACAAGATTTGAAAAGTTATTGAGAGGATGTCCGCAACATGGTTTAGACACTTGTCAAATAGTACAAATATTCTGCCAAGGATGCGACATCACTACAAGAAAAGACATTGATATAGCAGCTGGTGGTTCCATTATGAAGAAAACCGCAACTGACGCTTACAAAATTATTGATAACACTGCTTCCCACTCACATGAGTGGCATCAAGAAAAAGATATCGTTAGATCATCTAAAGCAGCTAGAGCCGATTCTAGCCATGACTTCGATTCCATTTCTGCAAAGATAGATGCTGTCGAGAGACGAATGGAAAAGATGACTAAAGATATTCACTCAATACGAATTAGTTGTGAGCAGTGTGGAGGACCACATTTGACAAAAGATTGTCTCAGTATTGAACTAACAATGGAACAAAGAGAGAATGTTTCATACATAAACCAAAGGCCTGGAAATAATTATCAGAATAATTATCAACCGCCAAGACTAATCTACAATCAAAATCAGAATTATAACCGAAATGTTCCATACAACAACCAACAAGGTCCTAGTAATCAACAAGTATCCAATAATATTTACAATCAGCAAAGACCTATTTTTTAAAATAAACCACCACAAACCGATGATAAAAAGCTAAATTTAGAAGATATGATGTCGAAGCTAGTTGAATCTCAAACTCAGTTTTTCACATCTCAGAAACAAACCAAAGAACAAAATGCTCAAGCATTTAGAAATCAACAAACTTCTATTCAAAATCTGGAACAAGAAGTAAGCAACCTAGCAAGGTTAATAGGTGAAAGAAAATCGGGAAGTCTACCTAGTGATACAAATACTAACCCCCGGAATGAAATAGCTAAAGCCATTACTACAAGAAGTGGTATTACACTTAAACCACCTGAAATACCTGTAATTTCTGATGAAGCTATTCCTACTCCACAAGAACCACAACCTGAGCAAGATAAGAAAACAGAACCGGTAGTTGAAAAGGTTAATGAAGATAACACAGTTAAGACTAAACCTTATGTTAAACCATACTAACCACCACTTCCTTACCAAAGTAAAATGAGAAAAGAGAGACTTGAAGCCGAGCAATCCAAATTCTTGGATATGTTTAAATAGATAAATGTCAATCTTCCTTTCATTGATGTGATTTTAGGAATGCCTAGATATGCTAAATTTCTGAAAGATCTAATCACAAATAGAAATAAAATGGAAGAACTCTCGGCTGTTACTATGAATGCTAATTGTTCTACAGTACTATTGAATAAGATACCAGAAAAATTATCTGATCCAGGAAGTTTCACAATTCCATGTTTTCTGGGAAGTCTTAGTTCAATAGAAGCATTGGCAGACTTATGTGCTAGTATAAATTTAATGCCGTATTCACTATACGCTAAACTAGACCTTGGAGAATTGAAACCAACACGAATAAGTATACAACAAGCCGATCGATCAGTAAAATATCCTAGAGGGATAATGGAGAACATGCTAGTTAAAGTTGGTACCTTAGTATTTCCAGTAGATTTTGTTATTCTGGACATGGAAGAAGATTCTCTAGTTCCTCTCATATTAGGAAGACCATTCTTAAACACGGCTAAAACAATAATAGACATGTTCGGTAAGAAATTGACCCTAAGTATAGAGGACGAGAGTGTTACCTTTTCTGTTGATAGAGCAATGCAACAACCACAATCTGCAGATGATACATGCTATTATATTCAAACTATAGATTCACATGCAGAATTGTTAGAAGAATTTCCAGAATTACAAGGAAAAGGAGAATGTTCTTTAGGAGAAGGAACTGAACCAATTGATGAAACTGAAATGTTAGCTACACTTGTGGCTAATGGATATGAACCAACAACAGAAGAAATTCAAATGCTAAAAGAGGAAGACAGATATCGATATAAATCATCGATAGAAGAACCACCAACATTAGAGTTAAAGCCATTTCCAAACCATTTGGAATATGCTTATTTACATGGTGAATCTGAATTACCTGTAATAATATCATCTTCTCTTACCAAAAATGAAAAATCACAACTCATTTCTGTGCTTAAAGCTCATAAACCAGCTATTGCATGAAAAATTCATGATATTAAAGGAATAAGTCCTTCGTATTGCACACATAAAATCCTTATGGAAGAAGGTCATAAAACGTATGTGCAAAGCCAAAGAAGACTAAATCCTAATATGCAAGATGTTGTTAAGAAAGAAATTATTAAACTGCTTGATGCAGGTTTAACTTATCCAATTTCTGATAGTCCATGGGTAAGCCCAGTTCAATGCGTACCTAAGAAGGGTGGCATGACTGTCATCACAAATGAGAAAAATGAGCTTATTCCTAATAGGACTGTAACAGGATGGTGTGTTTGTATTGATTATAGAAAATTAAATGACGCCACCAGAAAAGATCACTTTCCCTTACCCTTTATTGATCAAATGTTGGAAAGATTAGCCGGAAATAGTTACTATTGTTTTTCTTGATGGTTTTTTCGGATATTTTCAAATTCCAATAGCACCCGAGGACCAAGAGAAAACCACGTTCACATGCCCCTATGGTACTTTTGCTTACAAACGCATGTCATTTGGACTTTGCAACGCCCCTGCTACCTTTCAAAGGTGCATGATGGCGATTTTTCACGACATGATAGAAGAATGCATGGAAGTTTTCATGGATGACTTTTCAGTCTTCTGTGATACATTTGAATCATGTCTAGTTAATCTTGAATGAATGCTTATTAGATGCGAGCAATCAAATCTAGTATTTAATTAGGAGAAATGCCATTTCATGATTAAAGAAGGCATCGTTCTTGGTCATAAAATTTCAAAGGAAGGAATTGAAGTGGATAGAGCTAAAGTAGATGTAATTGCTAAACTTCCACATCCCACCAATGTTAGAGGAGTTAGGAGTTTTCTAGGGCATGTCAGTTTTTACCGACGTTTCATAAAAGATTTTTCTAAAATTGCCACTCCTATGAATAAACTCCTAGAAAAGGATGCTCCATTCATCTTTTCAGATGAATGCATCAAATCTTTTAATATTCTTAAAGAGAAACTCACTAATACGCCAATCATGATAACTGATGTTAAAGCTAAGGGGTATAAAATACTATTAAATTTTAGCCGGAAATACTATTAAATACGATACAATTTTACACAAGATATTTATTTATTTATAGAATGGATATACTTAAACCTTGCTACAACACTTATAGGCAGTGTACCTAATCGTACAGTAGTGTAGTTTTTAGTAAGTCCGGTTCGTTCCACAGGGAAATCTTTAAACAAAGCTCAACGCTATATTAGCTTACTTTTATAAAAATACAAATATATATATAAGTAATATTATTATTATAAAGGGGGGTTTTTACCGTTTAATGACCGGTTTGTCGATTTTAAAACTTTAGTCGCAGTTAAAACCTAATGTAAAATATTAAATAAATACAAGACTTAAATTAAAGCGTAAAGTAAATAACGATAATGAAATTGCCAATAATAAAAATGCGATAAAATAAAATTGCGATAATTAAAAAGTACGATAATTAAAAGTGCGATTAAATAACAATAAATAAAAGTGCGATAATTAGAAGTGCAATTAAATATAAAATAAAGGAAATTAAATATGAAATAAAAGAATTATGCTTATTTAAACTTCCGTAATCATGATGTTTGACGTGTTGATTTTAGTTTTATGCCCATGGGTTAATTGTCCTTTGTCCTGGATTATTTAATATGTCCGTCTGGTTTTTGTCCATAACAGTCCATCAGTCATAAATATAAATTGCAAGTGTCCTTGTCAAATTATTATTATACCCGAAGATAAATATTTCAACTAATTGGGGATTCGAATTGTAACAAGGTTTTAATACTTTGTTTAATGAATACACCAGGTTATCGACTGCGTGTAAACCAAGGTTTTACTACTTTGTTAACAATTACACCAATTACCCTTGAATGTAATTTCACCCCTGTTTTAATTATTCTAGTGGCTATTAATCCATTCCCGTGTCCGGTTAAATGAACGATTATTCGTACATATAAATACCCCGCCCATCGTGTCCGATCGAGTGTATATGGTAATTTATAGGGACGCCCAATTGTAAATCTTTATATTAACATTAACAAACTTTCATTTAGTTAAACAAATATAAAGCCCATTAATAGCCCATAGTCTAATTTCCACAAGTGTCGTTCTTTTGTCCAAACCCCAATTATGGTACAAAGCCCAATTACCCAATTTTAGTAATTAGCCCAACATCATGATTACTTCATTTTAAATAAGCATAATAATAACTTAGCTACGAGACATTAATGTAAAAAGGTTGAACATAACTTACAATGATTAAAAATAGCGTAGCGTTACACGGACAGAATTTCGACTTACACCCTTACAACATTCGCTAACATACCCTTATTATTAGGATTTAAAATTAAAATTAAAATTAAAATATAAATTATATATATATATTACGTATATATTGAGAGAGAGATTGAAATAGAATATGAAATTTGATCAGAATTCGGTTTGCTTTATAGCCAGAGTAGAATTTTGGGGCTCCGCGACTCGCGGCAAAAACCCCTTCAAATTCCGCGAGTCGCGGAGATAGTATTTACAGCTCAGTCCTTGGAGTTTTCTCTGCCGACGGTTTTTTATATATAAATATAATATATATATATAATTAATATAATTAATTATATATTATATTATATTTATATACATAGTTAACTTGTAATTTTTAGTCCGTTGCGTCGAGCGTTAAGAGTTGACTCTGGTCCCGGTTCCGGATTTTCGAACGTCCTTGCGTACAATTTAATATCTTGTACTTTGCGTTTTGAATCTTGTACTTTTGTAATTTCGAGACGTTTCTTATCAATAATTGGAACCTTTTTGATTGTCTTTTGTACTTTTGAGCTTTTTGGTCGTTTGCGTCTTCAATTCGTCGAATCTGTCTTTTGTCTTCACCTTTTATTATTTAAACGAATATCACTTGTAAATAGAACAATTGCAACTAAAAGCTTGTCTTTCTTGAGGAATAATGCTATGAAATATATGTTCGTTTTTAGCATTATCAAATATTCCCACACTTGAGCGTTGCTTGTCCTCAAGCAATATCGTCTTGAAATACTAGAATCACTTCTTTATTCTTCACACTTTGTACATCAGTGATTTCTATACGGCGGTATAAACAATGGTAGTAACGATATGGTTTACAGTCCCACATGACTATAAAAATTTAGATCCATTAAGGAAATTGGATCTTTATGAAAACATTTGATCTTTTGAAATCTAGTTTTTACCCTAGATAAGTTTTCCGGAATAACCCTTTACCGGTGTTTGCAAAATATTTTTGTGGGTTTGGTGGGTTTCAGATTTGAAAATTTTAGCTCAAAACTTGCGGTTTTGTGTCACCCACTTGCTAACCTTGTATTTGGAAAGCAACACGTCCAGTTTACTTGTCCCGTATATTACCTTTCGGTAAACTACCGTCCGGTTGTAAAGGAAAGCGTTGAACAAGCAACTGTTAAGGCAATGTCCCGTGACATGCTTTTGATTATGGTCTATAACGTGTCGGACGCAATTACTATCCTTGGTAGGAGCAATAGTAAAGCTCATCCTTATAATTTTTCGGTATGGCACAAGGTCCTGTCTTTGACCACTATGCAACCACCGTTCTTACGGTTGACACCCGATTTAGTTCAGGTGACCTAATGAATTCCAGGTGAATTCTTAGGATTTTACGTTCAATGGTAATGAACGCATTGAAAATAGGGTTTTCAGAAAACAAATCGGTTTATAATTTTGATCAAAATATTTTCTCGTTCAATCTCGAGTTTAGATATCATTGAATTCCATGAGTCTGTAATTCTCAATCTTTAAGGTCAATCTCTAGGATTGAGTAATATCAGTCTTAAAAGCTGATTTTTAATCTTTAAGGAGATTATCCTTTCTGGGGATCTGATTCATTAGTCTTATCAAGCTAATTTGCACGGTGCCTCCCCATTGTACGAGATAAATCCTTCTCATGGTTAGGATAAATCTGACCACTTGGCGACCCTGTTTAATGCTGAGGTCCGTGGATTGGGTAGTGACGAAAAAGAAACGCGCTTCTTGATTTAGAAAAAGAAACGCGCTTCTTGATTTATGTCCTTTCCGAGGTAACAATAATTTCGGTGTTAAAACCTAGTTTTATCGTTCATAAATATGTATAAACATGATTTTAAATTCATTTAATTGAAAAATTTTACTAGAATTGGGTAGTCAGTATATAAGACTAGGGCTGTTCTTTTTTATCAGAGAGCACTAGATTCTAATACAACTACTGCTTTACTAGTATTTTTAATGGTAACCAAGTGTTTAATATAAAAATTTTAAAATCCGAAAGAATTTAACTCTTTCCCACACTAAAGATCTTGCAATGCCCTCATTTGCAAGAAATCAGTAACAATTTAAATTATTGAGGGTGATTTGTGTGAAAATGATTAAATTTTTACCAAAGTTTCCAAATATATTGGCGTTTGTTTGCTGAATGATAAATGGTGCACATCATTTGTTCATTCCGTCTTGTTGTTATTTCACATATATTTTGCATCTTGTCGTCAAAATTAGTTGCTTTTGCTGAACTTAATGCCAGTCTTTGAAAATGCGTTGTTTTACCCTGTTGTGTACATAAGATAAACTGCAAACATATATACATATTTTTGAAGTTTGGTATATTACCCCACGTTCAAAAATTATTAAAATCTAAGAATAAAAGTTAGATAATTATAAAAATGATTACAATATTAACAAAAATATTAAATGTATCAATAAATACAAATTACAAAATAATAAAAAAATTAATAAGTAAACTAAGGATGATATTGGTACCAATAGGGGTTCCAGGCATAACCATACGTGCTATAGAATGCTTCGGCAGGATCATACGTAGGATATGGTGGCTGCATCTCTATCGACCAAGGAGGGAAGACGGGTTTCGGCGTAGGAATATAGTTTCTACCTATATGTTGGCAATGCGCTATGATCTGGTTCTGATGAACTTGCCAATCTTCAAATGCTCTCTGTCTAGCATTTTCGTATTCCTGAGAAGCTATAAACCTATGCATTTCTTGCATCTCATTCCCCCCTCCTACATTACCTTGTTCCTGGTTTCTCTCCACCTGTGGATGTCTACCATGGTATCGTACTGCGGCGTTATTTCGCCGCTTCAAAACTTTCGCACCATGGTATACATTTAAGCCTATAGTGTCGCGGGGTTCCGGCTCTTCTAGTAATAATCCCCCCCCGACTTATATCCACACCGAGATATTCACCAATCAAAGTAATAAAAATACCACCTCCTATTATGCTATGTGGACGCATCCCCCGAACCATAGCTGATAAATAATAACCCACACAATTTGGTATACTTACAGCGCTCTGTGGGTCTCGAATACACATATGGTAAAACAAATCTTGTTCATTTACCTTTTCTTTGTTCTTACCCCTTTGTGTAATCGAATTAGCTAAAAACCTATGTATCACTCTTAATTCGGCTCTATCTATATCCAAATAAGAGTAGTTTCCCCCTTTGAAACGGTGATGGCTTGTCATTTGACTCCACACACCGTGTGTATCAAAATTCTCATCTATCTTTCTACCGTTTAGTATCAATCCTCTACAATCGGCAGACGCTAACTCCTCAGGCGTATATATACGTAAAGCCTGAGCCATGTCCAGTAAAGACATGTGGCGCATCGAACCGCCTAACAAAAATCTAATAAAAGAACGATCGGTTAAACTAGCTACCCGATCATTCAACTCTATACTACATAACAACTCTTCACACCATACTTTATATACAGGTCTGCGTATGGTGAATAAACATATCCAGTCATTAAAAGAAGAATTACCATACCTCTGTACAAGTAATTCCCTAATTGGCCCGGCCAATTCTACAGCTTCTAAGGGTCCCCATTCTATGACCCTCGGTACCTCAACAACCTTGGAATGAAGAGTATGCAAACCCCGTTGATATTTTGGATAATCTATCCAAAGTCTGTCAAATCTCAGGTTCGGGTGCAACTCTTCCAAATGCATATCGGAAAAGGTCATGACTGGATGAGGTACATCCTGCTTGTAGTAGTTATCTACCTCCTGTTGTTCCAAATTCTCAGCAGGAGCATGGCGGGCTTGGGATGAAGATTCACCCCTTTCATTCTGCAAAACACATCAAACACAAATTTTGTGCATCCAAATATGCATTAGTGTCAGCAAAATCATCAATCAAAATAATTACAATGACATTATCAATTTATATCAAACTTAAGCTTATTTTCACATTTTTATCAAATCTACACTTTTTCAAATAAGCATATACGAAAATTTTTGCCAAGTTCATAAGCATTCAACTCAAATAACATGTCAAAATAATCATTACTAGCAATCAAACAAGTCTCAAATGGCATTATCTTTCAAAAATCAAGTTCATGAATTTTGGACTTGAAAAAGTCCACTTTAATTCTCAAAATCATGTTTAGGCTCAAAGTTTGGATCATTTAACTACCTAGACATGTTACACTACTTAATTTAGCAACAATTCATGACAAAAATCGGCCATAACCTGTTTATATCAAAAAGCCCCAAATTGCTCAAGAACACAAACCCTAGATTATTCAAAATTTGAAGTTTAAGGCTTCTAATCATGTTAAACAACATCAATCTAGGTTATACAAGCATAATACATAAACAATTTAAGTCTAATTACACTAAAAAGCATCAAAATCAAATTGGGGAAAAAATAGCTCAAGAACACTAAAATTCGAATTAAATGGTGTTTAGGTGTAGAAATTTACCGTTTTTCTTGAGAAATTCTTAGATAGCATCCTTCTTAACATTATTTTAGCAAAAAATTTGGTGATTAACGGTTAAAAATTGGGATTTTTGGGGGTGATTTTCGGGTTTTTTCGGGTTCTTTTTTCGCAGTATATTTCTGTTTTGTGTGTGGGTGAGTGAACTGATCGTTTGCAGCTCTTATTTTTTTTCTGTAATCCGGTCTCTCCGCGAGTCGCGGGGATTTACCCTCCAAACTCCGCGACTCGCGGAGTTTGGTATATTTTTTTTTTTTTTTTTATATAATCTTTAACTTATTAAAACAATTTAGTAATTAATTTTAAAATTTTGTTTCCCTTGTTATTTAGGACGAGGTCGTTTCGGATCGATGTCCTAGTCCGTCCTTCGACAAAATTTTAAAATTTGTCTTTTTGTAGCGATTGTTTTAAAAGCTAAGATTTTTGGGTTTTTTCAATGTTTTTGGCATACTTTAAATCAATAAGATTAAAAATAATGATAATAAAAGTTCTCGTCCCTCCCTCGGGTAAAGCAATTTCGGTTCAAAGACCTAGTCTTCAACTTACGACGAATTTTTAAAAATCATATTTTTAACTTAATGAGATAAAGTAAATTTTTGTTTTTAAATTCACACAACTTAAATATAAAATTCAAAATTAAAAATTAAAAATTAAAAATTCACACCAAACTTAAAATTTGAAATGCATAAAATTAAAATTTCATATTTTAAAAATTAAAAATTCACACCAAACTTGATTTAAAAATTCATATTATAAATTCATACCAAACTTATATTAATTTTTCAAATATTTACAATTTTAAAAATATTGTTTTTACAAAGTTTACAATATTAATTTAAGATTTAAATATTAATTTTAAAAATATGGTAAAAATAAAATTAAAAATCTTTTTGTCTTTTTATCCCACTTTAATCAATCAAATATTATCAAAAATATGCGCCCCTCTTTTCGGTAAAGTAATTTCGGTTCCAAGACCTAATTTAACTCATGACGAATTTTTGAAATATTTTGGGTTGATTGTTTAAAGATATTTATACCTTAAGAATAAACGTTAAATTTCGCAGTGATGTAATAAATTTTTGAATGATATCAATAATTTCGGTCGCCAAACCTAATTTTATTCAATACCAATTTTAATACTTTTTAGCGAACAAATTAGCGTTTATTATCAAAAGGTTAAAAATAAAAATAAAAATAAAAACTGTACAGACATACCTGTGAAATAGATTTCTTAGTTATATGACCTATTCCATTCATAAGATAGTCGGTTTAATTGGTTTTCCATGGCTCCAAAGGCGTAACCTCGAGCATTCAGTGTCTTTTCTTCTAAACATATGAACGGTCCGTCTCTGCATAAAGTAACAAATTCGGTATTTGAATAGGTTTGATTATTTGAACATTTACCTCCATGTGACCATTTTCCGCATTTGTGACATCGTTCTAGGTGTCGTGCTCTTCTTTTCGCTGCGGATTTTGATTTTCCTTTTCCAAATTGTAACTTATTATCTTCGCATCTGGATTCTTTTCTAACTCCGTCCATTCTTTCTCTGATTACTGATACTAATTCGCTCGGTAGTATGTCATTATTACGTTTAGTGATCAAAGCGTGTAGCATTAGACCATGGTTTAGTTCACAGGCAGTCTTCATTTTGTAAAAACCTAAAAAAAATAAAAATTCAGAATGGGGGGAGAAGACTAGTTCTTTAGGGTCTGCTAGGGAAAGACCATACGTGTTCCATTTTCGAGAACTACACGAAAACAGACAATCTAACTCTAACAGAAATACATATTATCCTTTAAAGACTTGATTCTCCCCACACTTAGTTAGCTGTGGTGTCGAAATTGTGATTAACTTCGTTGTCGACTTCCATCGGACCATGTATGTAATGTTTAACTCTGTGACCATTAACTTTAAATTCCATCCCATTTGAATTTATTAATTCTATCGTTCCGTATGGGAAAACTCTTTTGACTATGAATGGTACAGACCATCTTGATTTCAATTTTCCAGGAAATAGCTTGAATCGTGAATTGAAAAGAAGAACTCTGTCTCCTTCTTTAAATTCTTTTGAACTTCTGATTCTTTTATCATGCCATTTCTTCGTTCTTTCTTTATAGATTAACGAATTTTCGTATGCTTCATGTCTTAATTCTTCTAATTCGTTTAGTTGACTTAATCGTAGACGTCCGGCTTCATGTAAATCAAGATTACATGTCTTCAAAGCCCAAAATGCTTTGTGTTCAATTTCTACTGGAAGGTGACATGCTTTTCCATAAACAAGTCTAAAAGGTGTGGTTCCAATTGGAGTTTTGTAGGCTGTTCTAAAAGCCCAGAGTGCATCCTCCAATTTAATGGACCATTCCTTCGGATTTGATCCTACGGTTTTCTCTAGAATACGTTTTAAAGCTCGGTTGGTATTTTCAACTTGTCCACTTGTTTGTGGATGATATGCGGTGGAGATTTTATGAGTTACTCCATATCTTTTAAGAACTTTCTCAAGTTGATTATTACAGAAATGAGTACCCCGATCACTTATTAAAGCTTTCGGTGTTCCAAACCTTGCAAAAAGACGTTTTAGAAAGTTGACTACAACTCGTGCATCGTTAGTTGGGAGAGCTTGTGCTTCCGCCCATTTAGATACATAATCAATGGCTACGAGTATATATAGATTATTATGAGATTTTGGAAATGGACCCATAAAGTCAATACCCCAAATGTCAAATACTTCACATACTTGGATGACATTTTGTGGCATTTCATCACGTTGACTTATTTTTCCGGTCTTTTGACATGCATCACAGGATTTGCAAAGAAGGTGTGCGTCTTTGTAAATTGTAGGCCAATAGAATCCAGCTTCATAAACTTTTCTTGCTGTTAGTTGAGGCCCATAATGCCCTCCTGTTGGTCCTGTGTGACAATGGTTTAAAATTTTACTAGCTTCATCTCCAAATACACATCGGCGTATTATTCCATCGGGACAACTTTTAAACAGATGTGGATCTTCCCAGAAATAGTGTTTTATATCACTGAAGAATTTCTTTCGTCTTTGGTACGATAATCCTTTTTCAAGGAATCCACAAATTAAGTAGTTTGCATAGTCTGCAAACCATGGAATTTCTTTATAATCTATCTTCAATAGATATTCATCAGGAAAGTTGTCTTGTATGGCCGATTCATTCAGAACTTCTAATTCGGGATTTTCAAGACGAGAAAGATGATCAGCGGCGAGATTTTCTGCTCCTCTTTTATCTCGGATTTCAATATCAAACTCTTGTAAGAGTAAGATCCAACGGATTAATCTTGGTTTAGCATCTTGTTTTGAAAATAGGTATCTAAGAGCAGAATGGTCGGTATAGACCACCGTTTTTGCTAAAACGAGATATGCTCGGAATTTGTCAAAAGCAAAGACAATAGCAAGGAGTTCTTTTTCAGTAGTTGTATAGTTCGTTTGTGCTCCTTGTAACGTCTTACTAGCATAGTATATAGGTTGAAATCGTTTTTCAATCCTTTGTCCTAAAACGGCTCCCATTGCAAAATCACTTGCATCGCACATTAGTTCAAATGGTAGATTCCAATTTGGTGTTATCATGATTGGTGCATTAGTGAGTTTTTCTTTAAGAATATTAAAAGATTTGATACATTCATCTGAAAAGATGAATGGCGCATCCTTTTCTAGGAGTTTATTCATAGGAGTGGCAATTTTAGAAAAATCTTTTATGAAACGTCGGTAAAAACCGGCATGCCCTAGAAAACTCCTAACTCCTCTAACATTGGTGGGATGTGGAAGTTTAGCAATTACATCTACTTTAGCTCTATCCACTTCAATTCCTTCTTTTGAAATTTTATGTCCAAGAACGATGCCTTCTTTAACCATGAAATGGCATTTCTCCCAATTAAGTACTAGATTTGATTTTTCGCATCTAATTAGCATTCGTTCCAGATTAACTAGACATGATTTAAATGTATCACCGAAGACTGAAAAGTCATCCATGAAAACTTCCATGCATTCTTCTATCATGTCATGAAAAATCGCCATCATACACCTTTGAAAGGTTGCAGGGGTGTTACAAAGTCCAAATGGCATGCGTTTGTAAGCAAAAGTACCATAAGGGCACGTGAATGTGGTTTTCTCTTGATCTTCGGGTGCTATTGGAATTTGAAAATATCCGGAAAATCCATCTAGAAAACAATAGTAACTATTTCCGGCTAATCTTTCCAACATTTGATCTATGAAAGGTAAGGGAAAGTGATCTTTTCTGGTGGCGTCATTTAATTTTCTATAATCAATACATACACGCCATCCTGTTACAGTCCTAGTAGGAATAAGCTCATTTTTCTCATTTGTGATGACAGTCATGCCACCCTTCTTAGGTACGCATTGAACTGGGCTTACCCATGGACTATCAGAAATTGGATATATCAAACCTGCATCTAGCAGTTTAATAATCTCTTTCTTAACTACATCTTGCATATTAGGATTTAGTCTTCGTTGGCGTTGCACATACGTTTTATGACCTTCTTCCATAAGGATTTTATGTGTGCAATACGAAGGACTTATTCCTTTAATATCATGAATCTTCCATGCAATGGCTGGTTTATGAGCTTTCAACACAGAAATGAGTTGTGATTTCTCATTTTCAGTAAGAGAAGACGATATTATTACAGGTAATTCAGATTCACCATGTAAATAAGCATATTCCAAATGGTTTGGAAGTGGCTTTAATTCTAATTTCGGAGGTTCTTCTATCGATGATTTATATCGATATCTGTCTTCTTCTTTTAGCATTTGAATTTCTTCTGTTGTTGGTTCATATCCATTAGCTATAAGTGTAGCTAACATTTCAGCTTCATCAATTGGTTCATTACCTTCTCCTAAAGAACATTCTCCTGTTCCTTGTAATTCTGGAAATTCTTCTAATAATTCTGCATGTGCATCTATAGTTTGAATATAATAACATGTATCATCTGCAGATTGCGGTTGTTGCATTGCTCTATCAACTGAAAAGGTAACACTCTCATCCTCTATACTTAGGTCAGTTTCTTACCGAACACGTCTATCATTGCTTTAGCCGTGTTTAAGAATGGTCTTCCTAATATGAGAGGAACTTGAGAATCTTCTTCCATGTCCAAAACAACAAAATCTACTGGAAATACTAAAGTACCAACTTTAACTAGCATGTTCTCCATTATCCCTCTAGGATATTTTATTGATCTATCGGCTAGTTGTATGCTTATTCTGGTTGGTTTCAATTCTCCAAGGTCTAGTTTAGCGTATAGTGAATACGGCATTAGATTTATACTAGCACCTAAGTCTGCCAATGCTTCTATTGAACTAAGACTACCCAGAAAACATGGAATTGTGAAACTTCCTGGATCAGATAATTTTTCTGGTATCTTATTCAACAGCACTGCTGAACAATTAGCATTCATAGTAACAGCCGAGAGTTCTTCCATTTTCTTTCTATTTGAGATTAGATCTTTCAAGAATTTAGCATATCTAGGCATTCCTGAAATCACATCAATGAAAGGAAGATTTACATTTATCTGTTTAAACATATCCAAGAATTTGGATTGCTCGGCTTCAAGTTTTTCTTTCTTCATTTTACTCGGGTAAGGAAGTGGTGGTTGGTATGGTTTAACATAAGGTTTATCCTTAACTGTGTTATCTTCATTAACTTTTTCAACTACCGGTTCTTTTTCCTTATCTTGATCAGGTTGTGGTTCTTGTGGAGTAGGAATAGTTTCATCAGAAGTTACAGGTATTTCAGGTGATTTAAGTGTTGTACCACTTCTTGTGGTAATGGCTTTAGCTGTTTCATTCCGGGGGTTAGCGTTTGTATCACTAGGTAGACTTCCCGGTTTTCTTTCACCTATTAACCTTGCTAGGTTACTTACTTCTTGTTCCAGATTTTGAATAGAAGCTTGTTGATTTCTAAATGCTTGAGCATTCTGTTCATTAGTTTGTTTTTGAGATGTGAAAAACTGCGTTTGAGTTTCAACTAGCTTCGTCATCATATCTTCTAAATTCGGCTTTTTATCATCGGTTTGTTGTGGTGGTTTGTTTTGAAAATTTGGTCTTTGCTGATTGTAAGTATTATTGGATACTTGTTGATTGCTAGGACCTTGTTGGTTGTTGTATGGAATATTTCGGTTATAATTCTGGTTTTGATTGTAAATCGGTCTTGGCGGTTGATAATTATTCTGATAATTATTTCCAGGCCTTTGGTTTATGTATGAAATATTCTCTCTTTGTTCCATTGTTAATTCAATACTGAGACAATCTTTTGTCAAATGTGGTCCTCCACACTGCTCACAACTAATTCGTATAGCATGAATATCTTTAGTCATCTTTTCCATTCGTCTCTCGAAAGCATCTATCTTTGCCGAAATGGAATCTAAGTCATGGCTAGAATCGGCTCTAGCTGCTTTAGATGATCTAACGATGTCTTTTTCTTGGTGCCACTCATGTGAGTGGGAAGCAGTGTTATCAATAATTTTGTAAGCATCAGTTTCGGTTTTCTTCATAATAGAACCACCAGCTGCTATATCTATGTCTTTTCTTGTAGTGATGTCGCATCCTTGGTAGAATATTTGTACTATTTGGCAGGTGTCTAAACCATGTTGCGGACATCCTCTTAATAACTTTCCATATCTTGTCCACGCCTCATATAGAGTTTCATTTGGCTTCTGTGTGAACGTAACAATTTCTGCTTGAAGTCTTACGGCTTTAGATGCAGGAAAAAATTGTTTAAGAAATTTGTCAACTAAAACATCCCATGTATCAATCGCCCCTTCAGGTAACGATTCCAACCAATCTTTGGCTTCTCCCTTTAAAGTCCAGGGAAATAACATGAGATATATCTGTTCATCCTCCACTTCTCGTATTTTAAATAGTGTGCAGATCCTATTAAAGGTACGTAGATGTTCATTTGGATCTTCCTTCGGTGCACCACTAAATTGGCATTGATTAGTCACCATGTGTAGAATTTGTCCTTTGATTTCATAATCTGGCGCATTAATGTCTGGATGAGTAATTGCGTGACCTTGGCCAGTGCGTTTAGCTCTCATTCGGTCTTCCATACTTAAAGGTTCCAGATTCTCCATAATTGAATTTGTTGAATCGGTATCACTAGATGCTTCAGATTTAATGGTTCGTTCCTCAACAATCTCTGTTTGAATGATTGGTGGTTCCGGAGGAAAGTTTAGTGGTTCAGGATCTATGAACCGTTCCTGAATATTTTCCGGATTCTCAATTGTGAGGTCGGGTTCAAAAAATGGATTATCGGAAATTTGAACTGAAGTACTTGGTCGACTGGATGACGATTCTAAAGAAAAATCAACGGCGGTTATATTTGTTAAACGATGTCTTGATCTAGTTACAGGTGGTGAACGTACAAAAGGTGATGAACGTCTTGCTCGGTGCATTCACTGAATATCCTATTAGTTTTTAAAAAGGAAAGAAAAATTATAATAAGTTATCCAATCAATAGACTTTTCTGATTTTGCCCACGTTTCGAATAGCCAAAAGATGCAGCAGAGGGGCAGGATTCGTTTGGTCTCAATATAATTGAGGACTGTTTGGCTCCAATAACCCGGTCCACGTACAAATCCAACTATTACTACGAACCAGAAAATTTTGATGTCTATTAATTTAACCACTTAAAATAAATTTTCGTAATTTTAAGAAATTTAGATAAGAAGTAGAAAAAATTCTAAGTCCTAAAAACTAGAATAGCGAGAAATAAGAGAGAAAAAGAGTTCGTCGAAAAAGGTTGAAAAAGAAAAAATGGTTGAAAAATAAAAGGTGACGGAAAAATAAAAGAAACTTATAAAAACTTAAAAATACTTAACTAACCTAACCTTATTACTACAACTAACTTAAAATTATAATCGTAAATTGAAATTACTAATTGGAATGATAATTGGTACATAGTAAAAGGTCTAAAAATATTAAAGCTTACAGGAAAAACTAAATCCCAAATAGAAATAACTTAAAAAGAAACTAAAACTTAAAAAGGCGTCGCAAAATTCTAAAGCACCTAAATCTTAGTCTAAAGAAAAAGCACTTAAGGAATTCTACGGCAAAGCCTAAAAATCTAGGAGTAAAAATAACTATAGCAAAAACTAAGTTTAAAATTAAATATGAGCTAAAAATACAAAAATTACGCTACAACGATTAAAAAGGGACAAAATATAAAAATATACAAAAAGTTGTACAAAGTACAATTTTTATAAAAATATTATTTTTATATTATTTATTTTATAAAACTATTAATTTTATAATTTAATAAAACTAATTTAACTAAAATATATAAATAAAAAGTAAAAAGTAAAAAGTAAAAATAAAACTAAAACTAAAACTAAAACTAATAATAATAATAATAATAATTAGGTTAAATAATAATAATAATAATTAATAACCCGTAATTAATGCAGTTTTAGGGCTTCTGTTCGCGTGTCAGAGTGGCTCCGCGAGTTGCGGTGATTAATGAGGAAAACCCCGCGAGTCGCGGGGTTTAGAAATTCTGTCGACAGCTTTCAATTTTTTACGCGTTTTTCTTTATTTTTTATTTTATTTTTTATTTTATGTTTTCTGTTTTTTAAATAAATAAAAGATTTTAAAATAAAACTTATATTTTTATAAACTAAAATAGAAATAAAGAAACTTATAAAACTTAAATATTTAACAAAATCTTAAAAATGCTTATATTTTTGTTTTTTCTTTTTTATATTTTTGAATAATTAAAACGTATTTTTACAAAAACGAATTTTAATAAAAGTAAATTAAAAAATCTTTTTTTTTTATTATTAGCGTTGCGCTTCCGGCTTTTAAGATAGTTCCCCGGCAGCGGCGCCAAAAATACTTGATGTTAAAGCTAAGGGGTATAAAATACTATTAAATTTTAGCAGGAAATACTATTAAATACGATACAATTTTACACAAGATATTTATTTATTTATAGAATGGATATACTTAAACCTTGCTACAACACTTATAGGCAGTGTACCTAATCGTACAGTAGTGTAGTTTTTAGTAAGTCCGGTTCGTTCCACAGGGAAATCTTTAAACAAAGCTCAACGCTATATTAGCTTACTTTTATAAAAATACAAATATATATATAAGTAATATTATTATTATAAAGGGGGGTTTTTACCGTTTAATGACCGGTTTGTCGATTTTAAAACTTTAGTCGCAGTTAAAACCTAATGTAAAATATTAAATAAATACAAGACTTAAATTAAAGCGTAAATTAAATAACGATAATGAAATTGCCAATAATAAAAATGCGATAAAATAAAATTGCGATAATTAAAAAGTACGATAATTAAAAGTGCGATTAAATAACAATAAATAAAAGTGCGATAATTAGAAGTGCAATTAAATATAAAATAAAGGAAATTAAATATGAAATAAAAGAATTATGCTTATTTAAACTTCCGTAATCATGATGTTTGACGTGTTGATTTTAGTTTTATGCCCATGGGTTAATTGTCCTTTGTCCTGGATTATTTAATATGTCCGTCTGGTTTTTGTCCATAACAGTCCATCAGTCATAAATATAAATTGCAAGTGTCCTTGTCAAATTATTATTATACCCGAAGATAAATATTTCAACTAATTGGGGATTCGAATTGTAACAAGGTTTTAATACTTTGTTTAATGAATACACCAGGTTATCGACTGCGTGTAAACCAAGGTTTTACTACTTTGTTAACAATTACACCAATTACCCTTGAATGTAATTTCACCCCTGTTTTAATTATTCTAGTGGCTATTAATCCATTCCCGTGTCCGGTTAAATGAACGATTATTCGTACATATAAATACCCCGCCCATCGTGTCCGATCGAGTGTATATGGTAATTTATAGGGACGCCCAATTGTAAATCTTTATATTAACATTAACAAACTTTCATTTAGTTAAACAAATATAAAGCCCATTAATATCCCATAGTCTAATTTCCACAAGTGTCGTTCTTTTGTCCAAACCCCAATTATGGTACAAAGCCCAATTACCCAATTTTAGTAATTAGCCCAACATCATGATTACTTCATTTTAAATAAGCATAATAATAACTTAGCTACGAGACATTAATGTAAAAAGGTTGAACATAACTTACAATGATTAAAAATAGCGTAGCGTTACACGGACAGAATTTCGACTTACACCCTTACAACATTCGCTAACATACCCTTATTATTAGGATTTAAAATTAAAATTAAAATTAAAATATAAATTATATATATATATATTACGTATATATTGAGAGAGAGATTGAAATAGAATATGAAATTTGATCAGAATTCGGTTTGCTTTATAGCCAGAGTAGAATTTTGGGGCTCCGCGACTCGCGGCAAAAACCCCTTCAAATTCCGCGAGTCGCGGAGATAGTATTTACAGCTCAGTCCTTGGAGTTTTCTCTGCCGACGGTTTTTTATATATAAATATAATATATATATAATTAATATAATTAATTATATATTATATTATATTTATATACATAGTTAACTTGTAATTTTTAGTCCGTTGCGTCGAGCGTTAAGAGTTGACTCTGGTCCCGGTTCCGGATTTTCGAACGTCCTTGCGTACAATTTAATATCTTGTACTTTGCGTTTTGAATCTTGTACTTTTGTAATTTCGAGACGTTTCTTATCAATAATTGGAACCTTTTTGATTGTCTTTTGTACTTTTGAGCTTTTTGGTCGTTTGCGTCTTCAATTCGTCGAATCTGTCTTTTGTCTTCACCTTTTATTATTTAAACGAATATCACTTGTAAATAGAACAATTGCAACTAAAAGCTTGTCTTTCTTGAGGAATAATGCTATGAAATATATGTTCGTTTTTAGCATTATCAATAACTCCAAACTGGAATCTACGATTTGAACTCATGTGCGATGCAAGTGATTTTGCAATGGGAGCCGTTTTAGGACAAAGGATTGAAAAACGATTTCAACCTATATATTATGCTAGTAAGACGTTACAAGGAGCACAAACAAATTACACAACTACTGAAAAAGAACTCCTTGCCGTTGTCTTTGCTTTTGACAAATTTCGTTCATATCTCGTTCTAGCTAAAACGGTGGTCTATACCGACCATTCTGCTCTTAGATACCTATTTTCAAAACGAGATGCTAAACCACGATTAATCCGTTGGATCTTACTCTTACAAGAGTTCGATATTGAAATCCGAGATAAAAAGGGAGCAGAAAATCTCGCCGCTGATCATCTTTCTCGTCTTTAAAATCCTGAATTAGAAGTTCTAAATGAATCGGCAATACAAGACAACTTTTCTGATGAATATCTATTGAAGATAGATTATAATGAAATTCCATGGTTTGCAGACTATGCAAACTACTTAGTATGTGGATTCCTTGAAAAAGGATTATCGTACCAAAAACGAAATAAATTCTTTAGTGATATAAAACACTATTTCTGGGAAGATCCACATTTATTCAAAAGTTGTCCCGATGGAATAATACGCCGATGTGTATTCGGAGATGAAGCCAGTCAAATCTTAAACCATTGTCACACATGTAACAACCCAAATCCGTTTAACCAAAAATGGAGTACATTTTTTTTATTATTATTAGTTAGGTCCCATTAATATAATACATTTTCAACTCTATTTTAATCGAAACATAACATCATAATGATACGTTTAACAATCTATCATGACCCTTGGCACACAAATTACACTTTACAAAATCATTTGTAATAATGACCCGATCACAAGAAATACGGGTTAAGACTCAATAACCCAACCCAATACCAAGAGCATAATCCCGGGAACTACCAAATCCCCCATCTGCGTCTAAATATCTAAAAGCTACCCCGTCGAGCCCAAGCGCTCCTAAGCATCTAGTCTACAACTAGCTAGCTTCATAATCACAATACCTGTAAAAAGGTAAACTGTCATACCGCGTCCAAATCCTCTTGGACGAATACAATAACATCTGGTACCATTGCGAGGTACTGACCTCTATATGCCATGAACGACTCCATGTAATATGAGCAAATGCACAGCGGAAGATTTCTTTAATACCTGATAATAAACATGCTTTAAAATGTCAACCAAAAGGTTGGTGAGTTCATAGGTTTATCATAAACAGTAAAAATTCATTATTTTGATAGACCACAAGATTTAAATACTGCATGGTACAAATAGGCCTGAATCCTACACCCACCTGTAATGTACATGCGATATCTTTTAAATACAGTACACCTTTCTCATGTACGCAATCCATTTTTCATAAATCTTAGTAACCGTACACATATCTCGTGCACAAAAACTAATACACATAACCTGTGTATAAAAATCATTCTCTCGATACATAACATTCACATCAATTGGTGGCAATTATCATATCCACATAATTCAATGGTGGCAATTATCATGTTCACATAATTCAATGGTGGCAATTATAATGTCCACATAATTCAATGGTGGCAATTATCATGTCCACATAATTCATTCGAGGAATGTTTTGCTTGTGTCTATCTCGTCAAACATTTATAAAAGCATTTCATGTATTCGCAGTTCAAAGTATATTTCAAAAGCATTTAATAAAGCAGTTGTAAAAACAGCGCATGTATTCTCAGTCCCAAAAATGTAAAGAGTAAAAGGGAATCAAATAAACTCACGCATATAAATATTGTAAAACAGTTATTAAAACAGTGCATGTATTCTCAGCCCAAAAATGTAATGAGTAAAAGGGAGAAAATGAACTCACGATACGATATTTTGTAGTAAAAATATGCATACGACGGAACTGAACAATGCAGTTGGCCTTGGATTCACGAACCTATATCAAGTATATATATATATTAATACATATAATCGTAATCGAACAAATTTAGATATTATTATTAGTGATATAATTGTTATATTTAATAATTTATAGGTTTCATTAATAATTTAATTAAATATATATAGTTGATATACTTTAGATAAATAATTAGTAAAAATATTAATATAGTTATGTTACATGTATTAAATGTATTTATTTATATAAAAATATTTGTTTATTATATGTAAGTATTTATATAAGTAATGTTAATATTTTTGTTATATAAATGTATGAAATATTAATATAATCATAGAATATGTAATATATGTACAAGATATCTATTTGTTAAAACGATAGTTTTGATAATAATGATTTATTATTAACAATAATAATAATAACTTTATTAATTATGATAATACTAATAACATAAATGATAATAATAGTTTTCAATAATAATGATACTAATAATGTTATTAATAATACTAATGATAACAATCATAATAATACTTAAAATGATAAGATTACTACTAATAATAATATTATTAATACTTATAATGATGATAATAATAATAATAATAATAATAATAATAATAATAATAATAATAATAATAATAATAATAATAATAATAATAATATTAATAAAAATAGAAATAATAATATGTATTTGTAATATGCTTAATCATACTTCTATATTATTTTCATAATATTAACATTCTTTAAATCATATACTTATCTTAAATCTTATCATTTTAATAATGTAACATTAATATAATGATAATAATAATAATAATAATAAAAACGATAAAATACTACCTTAATGTATCAAGCCTTAAAAAAAAATACACTCCGCTGTCCGAGCTCGAACCCATGACCTCATTAACTCAACAACACACCAAGCCACCCTTCCAATTCCGTTTTATTTTTATATCTTATGGAACTAAATATATTAACCCGTGTTTTTTTAGTCCCCCATTTTCTTCTTCTACTTCATCATTAATTCGGCCCATATATTTTTTGGCCCAACAGGCCCATGTTTAAACATATAAGCCTGTTTGAGATAAGCCTTGTTCACTTCATAATTATATGGATCATTAGTTTTTTTTTTAATAGTAATGGAAAAATGAACGGGAATACAACATCCATCATCATATTGTCACCACCACATCATCTTCCATTATTATAAAACATCATCATTATCGGAACACTTCATTGTTATTTCATCATTATTAATATATATCCTAAACATCATCATCTCCTTCATTGTATTAGGAATGGAAACGGAAACCTGCTGTAGCGTACAAAAGGAAAAGAAAGAAGACGTAGTAGTAGCAGGTCGTTCGATTAAATAGCTGAATATGGTGGCCTAGTTCGACTGTAACAGGAACATAGAAAAAAAATGCAGCTGCAGTGGTTTGTTTAGTGCTTTTCGAACAGAAACATAAATCTAACAAGGTTTGTTGTGGTGGTTCTTCGGAGATGGAGAGTGGTGATTGTTCTCGGTTACCGATCATGATAGTGGTGTTTGGAGATGGTTTCATGGGTATTCGATGGTGAGTGTGTTTGATGGAGGTGGTGAAGGTGATGGTTTGAAGATGGGATGTGACAAGTGGTGATTTGTTCTTGATAATGAAAACAGAATATGAGATGGTTTCGGTGATGTGGTTATGGGGTCGTGGAAGGTGACGATGACTTGTGATTTGTAGGGGAGATGGTGGTTGTTCTCAATGGTTTGAAACAAATTAAAAGTGACTAGTTGGTGGTGGCGATGGGATGATCAAAGTGATCGTCGATAGTGAGCAAAATGGTGTTCGTGTTTATATGTATATGCAAGTATGTAATAAGTGTGTATAATAAAAGAATAACCTTAGAATAATTTGTTGGCTCATAGATTAATTCACGATTCAGTTGAGAATGCAAGAAGTTTGAACCCAAAAACATACTAGTCATGAGGAATGGTTTGGATGCTAAGGTTGAAAATTCGAGGAAGCAATTGAGAGAGATAAGAGATGAAGAATGGTGGTAGCGACTAGAGAATGGTGATTGTGGTCTGAGGTGGTGACTCGATAGTAGTTAGATGGGTGGTTGTTTATGGGAACGGTTGATGAGGGTGATGATGGTACACAATAGTAGCTTGAAATAGTAGGTGATATATTTGTGGGTTTATGTCTCGTTGACAACATTAATAACCATGATGGTTCGGTTTTAGGTTGCAAACCGAACACTACAGTAGTGACCGAGCTATAGGCTTGTGTAGTTTTTGGTTCGTAACAACAAAAATATAGCAACAGAAGTCGAATAATGTTAGTAAAAGTGGCTCAGTGGTAGTTAGTTGATGATGTGATCATGGGTTGATGATTGAGTAATATAGTTGATGAACGTGATGATGATATGGTGATGGTTCTTGTAAATGAAAAAAAATATAGATGATGAGGTGCATGATTGTTATGTATTGTTAATTGGAAACAACACAGAAAAAGGATTCGGACAAGTGGTGGAGAAGATGATTCATGGTTGTTTTGATTTGCCTCCTGATCACACAAAGAGTTGTAAACATATATACATATATATGCTTAGATATATAAGATAGGTTGAGCTTTAAAATTTCCAATTAGAATCTCTTTCAGTTTTATTTATTTTTTTTTTTTTATATATAGTCCAAAATATGCGTATACATATACATAGATAATAGATAGTGGTAGAAAGTGGGATGATGGGTTGTTTGTTGTCTGCACACAATTTTTCATAAAGGTATATATTCACATGCATATATCACTATCTATATACATACAAAATTTTAAATGTTAGTGGATAATTGAATAACTTTTATGTAATGATTGATTTTTATAATGAAAGGGTGTTGACAATTAATCACATAACAAACAGGAAGTCAGGAAAAAAAATCAAAAGGTTGATTGTGATTTCTAACAGGATTTGATTTTATATATTATATTATATTTAATATTAATAATAAATAAATATAATTATATTAATATTAATAATACTAATAATACTAATAATTATAATAACTAATGATAATAATCATAATAATAACTAAAATCTTAATTTTTATGACTAACTATAATAATAATGATGATAACAATAATATTAGTAATAATAATATCATAACAAATTAAATGTATTAAATTTCATATCTATATATTATATATAGTAATATTATTTCAATTTATATTTCAAATTATTATATGTATATATATATTTGTATTTAAATATATATGCATCTATTTACAAATAGTTGTTCATGAATCGTCGGGATTGTCGAATGTCAATTGAATGCAAGAACACAGTTCAAAATTTTTGAGACTCAACCTAACAGACTTTGCTTATCGTTTCAAAAATATTAAATTATATCGAGAGTTTGGTTTAAAATTAGTCGAAATTTTCCAGGTCGTCACAGTACCTACCCGTTAAAGAAATTTCGTCCCGAAATTTGATCGAGGTCGTCTTCGCTAACAATAAGAATGTTTTCATGACGAATATGAGTTGATAAATAGAGTTTTATCATTGTTGAGTAATAAGGATAAAACAATTCGATTACTCGAAGAGTATAAGTGAAGCTATTACAAAAGAGTGAAAAGTTTCGTCTTAACTTTTGACGTAGTCATGATTGAATTCCGGAATTCAAGGAATTTAGAGATAATCTTCGAAATCTATATAAGACCTGATTCTTCGGTCAATAAGGAAATTAGGATCCTCTTTGATTAACTGCGGTAATCTGCCTCGATTTCTTTGTTTGATATTTCGCTATAAATTCACATCTTCCGTTCCATTATTTTCACCATTCTTATACTTTCTTTTATTTTGAAGCTTCATGCTTTTGTTTTCTTCCTGACTTAAAGTGATCAAGATGTCTCGGATTCGTAGATCAAATCTTTGGATTTCAAATTATCAGGGCTAATGTTCTAAGAAAGATATGGTAATAGCACGATTTGACTTGTTAAATTTCCAGAATCACGGAAAAGACCGAATCATCAAGAGAAATATTTCCTCGATGTTTTTAGAGGTTAAATAGAATGAAAGAGTTATGTTACATGGTTCATGATAACGGTATTGTCTGTGAACCATCATCACATTCCATTGGAAACTCAGCACGACTTACTGTAATATAACCACGTTGGCCTGACGTCATTATATTATACTAACTCATGCTTCAATTCCCAACACTACTCCAGAAACATTCATAATTTAAACTCAAATTTTACAGAATGATAGAAACTAAAACAGTTTCTTTTATGATGTAACATAGATAGCAAAAGGAGATAGATAATTTCGGGCGAGAATATTTATGAAAATATCTTCACAAATATCGAAGATATTTATGATGATATTTTGGAATTTCTAAGTTCGAAGGTTGATAAAGAAAAATTTTCTGCAAAATTTTAACATGAGTACGGAGCAAGATATTCTCTAAAGATTTCATCGGATCCAGAATTATCTGGGTTCTTTGAATATAGGGTTTGGTCCTTGTATTTGTCCTTAGTCTCCTTCATGGTTAGCTCAATCCGTTTTTCAGTACCAAATTTTCTATCGAGCGTTCCCAACATTTCATTCTTTATTATTAAACTTTTGGCTATTTAGACCATCTACAATTTTGCTGTTTCCTCTGCATTTAATGCTACCATATCTGAATCATCGGTTATCAATCCGAGGTGGTTTCAAGAGAATTGTGTTTTTAGATGATTAAACGCTGATTGTAATCGTCAAGATACAAAGGATATTTAAGATGAAATCAAGTGGCAAACTTGAAGGAATGTTTAACTGTAGAAGGTGTAACTTATTAACGATATTTTAAATCAAGATGTGTTATAATTAATATTTCCTACTCTTTTAATACGTTTAAATTTTTTTAATGATAGTAGTCCAATATTAGTAGTCCAATAGTCCAATAGTTCAACCAAGACTATTATATTATAAAGAATGGTCATAACTGATTTAGGAACAGTTGGCTAGGAATGGTTAGCTAGGATTTGGTTAGTATAGGTTTAAAGTTTTACGTAGTTAATTAATTGGTTACTAATAAATTTTATTTTGTTCATTATTTTCTTCATTATGCTACTTGTCAAATCTTGACTTGGATTCTGATCGGTCAAAATACGAATATGAAATTGAATTGGAATGAAAATGGTTATTCTTTCGTGAACGAATACGTGTATCTGTGGTTGTATGTAGGATTGTAGATGACTATTAAATCGGATTTGAAGAATGTACAGTGTAACACATTAATGTGGAATCTAAATATTCCTCGGGTATTACCTATCCGTTAAAATATTTTCACCATTAATAGTTTGTACAAAAGAATTTTTAATTACAATCTTTATGAAAATATACTTACATATATATATTTTCTTCCGATGTAATCGTGAATTTCATGAGTTAATATGATATTAAACTCATCTGATTTACGGTTAGAACTAGAATAAATAATCTCTAAAATATTAGAAATTACATAATCGTCAGGTAGAACGAAGATAAATGACATAGAACGATAGGTAGAACGATGATTAGATTCGAGGTCTAGGTTGTGATGTTGAGGCATGTGATGTTGAAACTTGGGTTGTTGATGGTACTGTTGGTGCTGGTGATGTTGCTGAAGCTGGTAAGTTTTGCACCATATTCTTCAAATTGATTACTCGAGCGCGAAGTTCGCTGCCTTCTTTTATCTCACCAGAATGATTGTCGGGTGGGACGAACGGATGAATAAGGTTTAAAATTGTAGATAGAATATAATCGTGAAGAGTTACCCTGGAAATGAGGCTAAAAACGGTGTTTCGGATAGGTTCACCGGTAAGTGTTTCAGGTTCGTCGTCAAGAGGTGGATTCGGTTGGTGGAAAGGTTTGCCTTCTTCTGGTTTCCATTGATTAAGTCGACTATGAACCCATTCCCAATTCATCCAGAGTTGATGATGGCTAATTGGTTGATCTATTCTGGTTACACTGCTTTCGGAGCTCGAGTGGAAATCCATATCAGAATCCGAGGAATTTGAACTAGTTGTGAGTTCCATTTTGTACGGTTAGATAAAGGGTTTTTGGTATGAAGTGATTTTCGGATATCGAATGATATTCTAATTACATAGAATACTTGTATATAGTACAGAAGATCCCGTAAATTACGGAGGGAATTAAGAAAACGTGTCAGATAAAGTCTACAGTAGTGATAATGCTAAAAACGAACATATATTTCATAGCATTATTCCTCAAGAAAGACAAGCTTTTAGTTGCAATTGTTCTATTTAAAAGTGATATTCGTTTAAATAATTAAAGGTGAAGACAAAAGACAGATTCGACGAATTGAAGACGCAAACGACCAAAAAGCTCAAAAGTACAAAATACAATCAAAGAGGTTCCAATTATTGATAAGAAACATCTCAAAATTGCAAGAGTACAAGATTCAAAACGCAAAGTACAAGATATTAAATTGTACGCAAGGACGTTTAAAATCCGGAACCGGGACCAGAGTCAACTCTCAACACTCGACGCAACGGACTAAAAATTACAAGTTAACTATGTATATAAATATAATATAATATATAATTAATTCTTAAAATTAATATATATATTATAATATATTTATAAATCGCCGGCAAACAAAGAGCCAAAGCTGGTGAGCGGTAATTTCAAACTCCGCGAGTTGCGGAGTTTGAAGGAAAAAAATTACGTGACTCGCGGAGTTCACCTGGACTCAAATTCCTATAAAAGCCAACGCAGTTCGACGAAAAATATATCCTAAAATCTCTCTTTCTCTATATGTAAACGTAATATATATATATATATATATATATATATATATATATATATATATATATATATATATATATATATATATATATATATATATATATATATATTTTAATTTTAATTTTAATTATAATTCTAATAATAAGGGTATGTTAGCGAATGTTGTAAGGGTGTAAGTCGAAATTCTGTCCGTGTAACGCTACGCTATTTTTAATCATTGTAAGTTATGTTCAACCTTTTTAATTTAATGTCTCGTAGCTAAGTTATTATTATGCTTATTTAAAACGAAGTAATCATGATGTTGGGCTAATTACTAAAATTGGGTAATTGGGCTTTGTACCATAATTGAGGTTTGGATAAAAGAACGACACTTGTGGAAATTAGACTATGGGCTATTAATGAGCTTTATATTTGTTTAACTAAATGATAGTTTGTTAATTTTAATATAAAGATTTACAATTGGACGTCCCTATAAATAACCATATACACTCAATCGGACACGATGGGTGGGATATTTATATGTACGAATAATCGTTCATGTAACCGGACACGGGAATGGATTAATAGCCACTAGAATTATTAAAACAGGGGTGAAATTATGTACAAGGACACTTGGCATAATTGATAACAGAGTATTAAAACCTTGGGTTACACTCAGTCGACATCCTGGTGTAATTATTAAACAAAGTATTAAAATCTTGTTACAGTTTAAGTCACCAATTAGTTGAAATATTTGACTTCGGGTATAAGGATAATTTGACGAGGACACTCGCACTTTATATTTATGACTAATGGACTGTTATGGACAAAAACCAGACGGACATATTAAATAATCCAGGACAAAGGACAATTAACCCATGGGCATAAAACTAAAATCAACACATCAAACATCATGATTACGGAAGTTTAAATAAGCATAATTCTTTTATTTCATATTTAATTTCCTTTATTTTATATTTAATTGCACTTCTAATTATCGCACTTTTATTTATTGTTATTGTATTTAATTGCACTTTTAATTATCGTACTTTTTAATTATCGCACTTTTATTTATCGCAATTTCATTATCGTTATTTACTTTACGCTTTAAATTAAGTCTTTTATTTATTTTTAATATTTTACATTTGGTTTTAACTGCGACTAAAGTTTTTAAATCGACAAACCGGTCATTAAACGGTAAAAACCCCCCTTTATAATAATAATATTACTTATATATATATTTGTATTTTTATAAATTTAAACTAATATAGCGTTAAGCTTTGTGAAAAAGATTCCCTGTGGAACGAACCGGACTTACTAAAAACTACACTACTGTACGATTAGGTACACTGCCTATAAGTGTTGTAGCAAATTTTAAGTATATCCATTCTATAAATAAATAAATATCTTGTGTAAAATTGTATCATATTTAATAGTATTTCCTTGTAAAATATAAGATATTTTATATACACCTCGCATAACATCAAGTATTTTTGGCGCCGCTGCCGGGGACAATCTAGCTTAAAAGCCGGAAGCGCAACGCTAATAAATATATAAAAAAAAAATTTTATTTTTAGTTTACTTTTATAAAAAGACGCTTTTGTAAAAATACGTTTTAAATATTCGAAAACATAAAAAGAAAAACAAAAATATAATATTTTTAAGAGTTTGTTAAATATTTAAGTTTTATAAAGTTTCTTTATTTTTATTTTATAAAAATATAAGTTTTATTTAAATATTTTGTTTTTATTTAAAACATAAAATCAAAAACCGAAAAAAAATTTATATATAAATCTAGTTTTATGATTTTTATTTATAAAATTGTAACATATTTTTATTTCTATTCTAGTTTTTAAAATATAAGTTTTATTTAAATTATATAAATATTTTAATTAAATTAAAAACAGAAAAATAAAAAAAAATATATAAATAAAATTACGTTGAACCTGTCAAACAAAGCAACCTGATCTGAAATTTGAAACCCCGCGACTCGCGGAGTTTTCCAGCCTCGGGCACCGCAAGTCGTGGAGCAGCCCTGACACGGGTACACAGGAACCCTAACAGCATTAATTACGGGATAATTATTATTATTATTATTATTAATTCTAAACCCTAATTAGGGTATTTTTATTATAATATTTAGTTTTAATTAGTTTATTTTGTTTTATTTAATTTTATTTAGTTTAATTAAATTATAAAATTAATAATTTTATAAAATAAATAATATAAAAATAATATTTTTATAAAAATTGTACTTTTTACAAATTTTAGTATATTTTTATATTTTGTCCCTTTTTAATTGTTTTAGCGTAATATTTGTGTTTTTCGCTAGTTTTTAGTTTTAAAACTTAGTTTTTGCCATAGTTATTTTTATTTCTAGATTTTTAGGCTTTGTCGTAAAATTCCTTAAGTGCTTTTTCTTTAGACTATGATTTAGGTGCTTTAGAATTTTGCGACGCCTTTTTAAGTTTTAGTACCTTTTTAAGATATTGACATTTGGGATATAGCTTTACTTGTAAGCTTTAATATTTTTAGACACCTTTTACCTATGTATCAATTATCATTCCAATTAGTAATCTCAATTTGCGATTATAATTTTAAGTTAGTGGTAGTAATAAGGTTGGGTTAGGCGAGTGTTTTAAAGTTTTATAAGTCACTTTTTTTATTTCTTATTTTTCGACGCCTTTTATTTTTTCGATCTTTTCTTTTTCGACCTTTTTCGACGCACTCTTTTTCTTTCTTATTTCTCGCTATTCTAGTTTATAGGACATAGATTTTTATTCTACTTCTTATCTAAATTTCTTAAAATAAGTGGTTAAATTGATAGACATCAAAATTTTCTGGTTCGTAGTAATAGTTGGATTTGTTCGTGGACCGGGTTATTGGAGCCAAACAGTCCTCAATTATATTGAGACCAAACGAATCCTGCCCCTCTTCTGCATCTTTTGGCTATTTAAAACGTGGGCAAAATCAGAAAAGTCTATTAATTGGATAACTTATATAATTTTTTTCTTTCCTTTTAAAAACTAATAGGATATTCAATGAATGCACCGAGCAACACGTTCACCACCTTTTGTACGTTCAACACCTGTAACTAGATCAAGACATCTAGCAAATATTACCGCCACTGATTTTCCTTTAGAATCGTCATCCAGTCGACCAAGTACTCCAATTCAAATTTCCGATAATCCATTTTTTGAACCCGACCTCACAATTGAGAATCCGGATAATATTCAGGGACAATTCGTAGATCCTGAACCATTAATTTTTCCTCCGGAACCACCAATCATTCAAACAGAGATTGTTGAGGAACGAACCATTAAATCAGAATCCTCTAGTGATTTCGATTCAACAAATTCAATTATGGAGAATCTGGAACCTTTAAGTATGGAAGACCGAATGAGAGCTAAACGCACTGGCCAAGGTCACGCAATTACTCATCCAGACATTAATGCGCCAGATTATGAAATCAAAGGACAAATTCTACACATGGTGACTAATCAATGCCAATTTAGTGGTGCGCCGAAGGAAGATCCAAATGAACATCTTCGTACCTTTAATAGGATCTGCACTCTATTTAAAATCCGAGAAGTGGAGGATGAACAGATATATCTCATGTTATTTCCCTGGACTTTAAAGGGAGAAGCCAAAGATTGGTTGGAATCGTTACCTGAAGGGGCGATTGATACATGGGACGTTTTAGTTGAAAATTTTCTTAAACAATTCTTTCCGGCATCTAAAGCCGTAAGACTTCAAGGAGAAATTGTTACGTTCATACAGAAACCGAATGAAACTCTATATGAGGCGTGGACTAGATTTGAAAAGTTATTAAGAGGATGTCCGCAACATGGTTTAGACACCTGTCAAATAGTACAAATATTCTACCAAGGATGCGACATCACTACAAGGAAAGACATAGATATAGCAGCTGGTGGTTCCATTATGAAGAAAACCGAAACTGATGCTTACAAAATTATTGATAACACTGCTTCCCACTCACATGAGTGGTACCAGGAAAAAGATATCGTTAGATCATCTAAAGCAGCTAGAGCCGATTCTAGCCATGACTTAGATTCTATTTCTGCAAAGATAGATGCTGTCGAGAGACGAATAGAAAAGATGACTAAAGATATCCACTCAATACGAATTAGTTGTGAGCAGTGTGGAGGACCACATTTGACAAAAGATTGTCTCAGTATTGAATTAACAATGGAACAAAGAGAGAATATTTCATACATAAACCAAAGGCCTGGAAATAATTATCAGAGTAATTATCAACCGCCAAGACCTATTTACAATCAAAATCAGAACTATAACCGAAATATTCCATACAACAACCAACAAGGTCCTAGCAATCAACAAGTATCCAACAATACTTACAACCAGCAAAGACCTAATTTTCAAAACAAACCACCACAAACCGATGATAAAAAGCCGAATTTAGAAGATATGATGACGAAGCTAGTTGAAACTCAAACGCAGTTTTTCACATCTCAAAAACAAACTAATGAACAAAATGCTCAAGCATTTAGAAATCAACAAGCTTCTATTCAAAACTTGGAACAAGAAGTAAGTAACCTAGCAAGGTTAATATGTGAAAGAAAACTGGGAAGTTTACCTACTGATACAAATGCTAACCCCCGGAATGAAACAGCTAGAGCCATTACCACAAGAAGTGGTACAACACTTAAACCACCTGAAATACCTGTAACTTCTGATGAAGCTATTCCTACTCCACAAGAACCACAACCTGATCAAGATAAGGAAAAAGAACCGGTAGTTGAAAAGGTTAATGAAGATAACACAGCTAAGGATAAACCTTATGTTAAACCATACCAACCACCACTTCCTTACCCAAGTAAAATGAAGAAAGAGAAACTTGAAGCCGAGCAATCCAAATTCTTGGATATGTTTAAACAGATAAATGTAAATCTTCCTTTCATTGATGTGATTTCAGGAATGCGTAGATATGCTAAATTTCTGAAAGATCTAATCTCAAATAGAAAGAAAATGGAAGAACTCTCGGCTGTTACTATGAATGCTAATTGTTCAGAAGTGCTGTTGAATAAGATACCAGAAAAATTATCTGATCTAGGAAGTTTCACAATTCCATGTTTTCTGGGTAGTCTTAGTTCAATAGAAGCATTGGCAGACTTAGGTGCTAGTATAAATTTAATGCCGTATTCACTATACGCTAAACTAGACCTTTGAGAATTGAAACCAACAAGAATAAGCATACAACTAGCCGATCGATCAATAAAATATCCTAGAGGGATAATGGAGAACATGCTAGTTAAAGTTGGTACTTTAGTATTTCCAGTAGATTTTGTTGTTCTGGACATGAAAGAAGATTCTCAAGTTCCTCTCATATTAGGAAGACCATTCTTAAACACGGCTAAAGCAATGATAGACGTGTTTGGTAAGAAACTGACCCTAAGTATAGAGGACGAGAGTGTTACCTTTTCAGTTGATAGAGCAATGCAACAACCGCAATCTGCAGATGATACATGTTATTATATTCAAACTATAGATTCACATGCAGAATTGTTAGAAGAATTTCCAGAATTACAAGGAACAGGAGAATGTTCTTTAGGAGAAGGAACTGAACCAATTGATGAAACTGAAATGTTAGCTACACTTGTGGCTAATGGATATGAACCAACAACAGAAGAAATTCAAATGCTAAAAGAGGAAGACAGATATCGATATAAATCATCGATAGAAGAACCACCGAAATTAGAGTTAAAGCCACTTCCAAACCATTTGGAATACGCTTATTTACAAGGTGAATCTGAATTACCTGTAATAATATCGTCTTCTCTTACTGAAAATGAAAAATCTCAACTCATTTCTGTGTTGAAAGCTCATAAACCAGCCATTGCATGGAAGATTCATGATATTAAAGGAATAAGTCCTTCGTATTGCACACATAAAATCCTTATGGAAGAAGGTCATAAAACGTATGTGCAACGCCAACGAAGACTAAATCCTAATATGCAAGATGTTGTTAAAAAAGAAATTATAAAACTGCTAGATGCAGGTCTAATTTATCCAATTTCCGATAGTCCATGGGTAAGCCCAGTTCAATGCGTGCCTAAGAAGGGTGGCATGACTGTTATCACAAATGAGAAAAATGAGCTTATTCCTACTAGGACTGTAACAGGATGGCGTGTATGTATTGATTATAGAAAATTAAATGACGCCACCAGAAAAGATCACTTTCCCTTACCTTTCATTGATCAAATGTTGGAAAGGCTAGCCGGAAACAGTTACTATTGTTTTCTAGATGGGTTTTCCGGATATTTTCAAATTCCAATAGCACCCGAAGATCAAGAGAAAACCACATTTACATGCCCTTATGGTACTTTTGCTTACAAACGCATGCCATTTGGAGTTTGCAACGCCCCTGCAACCTTTCAAAGGTGTATGATGGCGATTTTTCACGACATGATAGAAGAATGCATGGAAGTTTTCATGGATGACTTTTCAGTCTTCGGTGATGCATTTGAATCATGTTTAGCTAATCTTGAACGAATGCTGATTAGATGCGAACAATCAAATCTAGTACTTAATTGGGAGAAATGCCATTTCATGGTTATAGAAGGCATTGTTCTTGGACATAAAATCTCAAAGGAAGGAATTGAAGTGGATAGAGCTAAAGTAGATGTAATTGATAAACTTCCACATCCCACCAATGTTAGAGGAGTTAGGAGTTTTCTAGGGTTTGCCGGTTTTTACCGACGTTTCATAAAAGATTTTTCTAAAATTGCCACTCCTATGAATAAACTCCTAGAAAAGGATGCTCCATTCATCTTTTCAGATGAATGCTTCAAATCTTTTAATATTCTTAAAGAGAAACTCACTAATGCGCCGATCATGATAACACCAAATTGGAATCTACCATTTGAACTAATGTGCGATGCAAGTGATTTTGCAATGGGAGCTGTTTTAGGACAAAGGATTGAAAAACGATTTCAACCTATATATTATGCTAGTAAGACATTACAAGGAGCACAAACGAATTATACAACTACTGAAAAAGAACTCCTTGCTATTGTCTTTGCTTTTGATAAATTTCGTTCATATCTCGTTCTAGCAAAAACGGTGGTCTATACCGACCATTCTGCTCTTAGATACCAATTTTCAAAACAAGATGCTAAACCAAGATTAATTCGTTGGATCTTACTCTTACAAGAGTTCGATATTGAAATCCGAGATAAAAAAGGAGCAGAAAATCTCGCCGCTGATAATCTTTCTCGTCTTGAAAATCCCGAATTAGAAGTTCTAAATGAATCGGCCATACAAGACAACTTTCCTAATGAATATCTATTGAAGATAGAATTTAATGAAATTCCATGGTTTGCAGACTATGCAAACTATTTAGTATGTGGATTCCTTGAAAAAGGATTGTCGTACCAAAAATGAAAGAAATTCTTCAGTGATATAAAACACTATTTCTGGGAAGATCCACATCTATTTAAAAGTTGTCCAGATGGAATAATACGCCGATATGTATTCGGAGATGAAGCTAGTAAAATTTTAAACCATTGTCACACAGGACCAACAGGAGGGCATTATGGGCCTCAACTAACAGCAAGAAAAATTTATGATGCTGGATTCTATTGACCTACAATTTACAAAGACGCACACCTTCTTTGCAAATCCTGTGATGCTTGTCAAAGGGCCGAAAAAATAAGTCAACGTGATGAAATGCCACAAAATGTCATTCAAGTATGTGAAGTATTTGACATTTGGGGTATTGACTTTAAGGGTCCATTTCCAAAATCTCATAATAATCTATATATTCTCGTAGCCATTGATTATGTATCTAAATGGGCGGAAGTACAAGCTCTCCCAACTAACGATGCACGAGTTGTAGTCAACTTTTTAAAACGTCTTTTTTCAAGGTTTGGAACACCGAAAGCTTTAATAAGTGATCGGGGAACTCATTTCTGTAATAATCAACTTGAGAAAATTCTCAAAAGATATGGAGTAACTCATAAAATCTCCACCGCATATCATCCACAAACAAGTGGACAAGTTGAAAATACCAACCGAGCTTTAAAACGTATTCTAGAAAAAACCGTAGGATCAAATCCGAAGGAATGGTCCATTAAATTGGAGGATGCACTCAGGGCTTTTAGAACAGCCTACAAAACTCCAATTGGAACCACACCTTTTAAACTTATTTATGGAAAAGTATTATATCTTCCAGTAGAAATTGAACACAAAGCATTTTGGGCTTTGAAGACATGTAATCTCGACTTACATGAAGCTGGACGTTTACGGTTAAGTCAACTAAACGAATTAGAAGAATTAAGACATGAAGCAAACGAAAATTCGTTAATCTATAAGGAAAGAACGAAGAAATGGCATGATAAAAGAATCAGAAGTTCAAAAGAATTTAAAGAAGGAGACAGAGTTCTTCTTTTCAATTCACGATTCAAGCTATTTCCTGGAAAATTGAAATCAAGATGGTCTGGACCATTCATAGTCAAAAGAGTTTTCCCATTTGGAACAGTAGAGTTAATAAATTCAAATGGGATTGAATTTAAAGTTAATGGTCACAGAGTTAAACATTACATAGATAGTCCGATGGAAGTTGACAACGAAGTTAATCACAATTTCGATACCACAGCTAACTAAGTGTGGGGAGAATCAAGTCTTTAAAGGATAATATGTATTTCTGTTAGAGTTAGAATTTCTGTTTTCGTGTAGTTCTCGAAAATGGAACCCGAATGGTCTTTCCCTAGCAGACCCTAAAGAACTAGTCTTCTCCCCCCATTCTGAATTTTTATTTTTTTTAGGTTTTTACGAAATGAAGACTTCCTGTGAACTAAACCATGGTCTAATGCTACACGCTTTGATCACTAAACGTAATAATAACACACTTCCGAGTGAAATAGTATCAGTAATCAGAGAAAGATTGGACGGAGTAAGAAAAGAATCCAGATGCGAAGATAATAAGTTACAATTTGGTAAAGGAAAATCAAAATCCGCAGCGAAAAGAAGAGCACGACACCTAGAAAGATGTCACAAATGCGGAAAATGGTCACATGGAGGTAAATGTTCAAATAATCAAACCTATTCAAACACCGAATTTGTTACTTTATGCAGAGACGGACCGTTCATATGTTTAGAAGAAAAAACACTGAATGCTCGAGGTTACGCCTTTGTAGCTATGGAAAACCAATTAAATCGACTATCTTATGAGTGGGATAGATCATATCACTAAGAATACTATCTCACAGGTAAGTCTGTACAGTTTTTATTTTTTTTATTTTCATTTTTAACCTTTTGATAATAAACGCTAATTTGTTCGCTATAAAGTATTAAATTGGTATTCGATAAAATTAGGTTTGGCGACCGAAATTATTGATATCATACAAAAATTTATTACAACACTGCGAAATTTAACGTTTATTCTTAAGGTATAAATATCTTTAATCAATCAACCCAAAATATTTCAAAAATTCGTCCTGAGTTAAATTAGGTCATGGAACCGAAATTACTTTACCGAAAAGAGGGGCGCATATTTTTGATAATATTTGATTGATTAAAGTGGGATAAAAGCCAAAAATATTTTTAATTTTATTTTTACCATGTTTTTAAAATTAATATATAAATCTTAAATTAATATTGTGAACTTTGTAAGATCAATATGTTTAAGTTTGTCAATATTTGAAAATTTTTAATATTTTTAATATAAGTTTGTATGTATAATAACAAAATTAAATATAAGTTTGGTGTGAATTTATAATATGAATTTTTAATTAAGTTCGGTGTGAATTTTTAATTTTATGCATTTTAAATTTAAGTTTGGTGTGAATTTAAAAACAAAAATTTACTTTATTTCGCTAAGTTAAAAATATGATTTTTAAAATTCGTCGTAAGTTGAAGACTAGGTCTTTAAACCGAAATTGCTTTACCCGAGGGAGGGACGAGAACTTTTATTATCATTATTTTTAAACTTATTGAATTAAAGTATGCCAAAAATATTAAAAAAACCAAAAAATCTTAGCTTTTAAAACAATCACTACAAAAAGACAAATTTTAAAATTTTGTCGAGGGACGAACTAGGACATCGATCCGAAACAACCTCGTCCTAAATAACAAGGGAAACAAAATTTTAAAATTAATTACTTAATTGTTTTATAAGTTAAGGATTAAAAAAAAAAAAAGCACCGCGACTCGCGGAGTTTGCAATGGCCAAATGCCGCGACTCGCGGAGGATGTAAAATACAGAAAAAAATAAAAGGGGCCGAACAGATCCGTGTGCACATACCACACCCACAAATAACTGCGAAAAACACCCGAAAAATCACACAAAAATCGAATTTTTTCACCAAAAATCATCAAATCTTTTACTAAAATCATGTTGAGAAGGATGCTATCAAGGAATTACTCAAGAAAAATGGTAAATTTCTACACCTAAACACCATTTAATCCAAAAATTAGTGTTCTTGAGCAATTTTATACCCAATTCAAATTTGATGCTTTTTAGTGTAATTATGCTTAAATTGCTTGTGTATTATGCTTGTATAACCTAGATTGATGCTATTTAACATGATTAGAAGCCTTAAACTTCAAATTTTGAGTAATCTAGGGTTTGTGTTCTTGAGCAATTTGGGGCTTTTTGATATCAACAGGTTATGGCCGATTTTTGTCATGAATTGTTGCTAAATTAAGTAGTGTAACATATTTAGGTAGTTAAATGATCCAAACTTTGAGCCTAAACATGATTTTGAGAATTAAAGTGGACTTTTTCAAGTCTAAAATTCATGAACTTGATTTTTAAGATATAATGCCATTTGAAACTTGTTTAATTGCTAGTAATGATTATTTTGACATGTTATTTGAGGTGAATGCTTATGAACTTGGCGAACATTTTCGTATATGCTTATTTGAAAAAGTGTAGATTTGATAAAAATATGAAAATGAGCTTAAGTTTGATATAAATTGAACATGTCATTGTAATTATTTTGATTGATGATTTTGCTGACACTAATGCATATTTGGATGCACAAAAATTGTGTTTGATATGTTTTGCAGACTGAAAGAGGTGAATCTTCATCCCAAGCTCGCAATACTCCTCCTGAGAATGTGGAACAACAGGATGTTGATAGCTATTATAAACAAGATATACCTCATCCAGTTATGACATTTTCAGATATGCACTTGGAAGAGTTGCACCCGAACTTGAGATTTGACAGACGTTGGATAGCTTATCCAAAATACCAAAGGGCTTGCATACTCTTCATTCTAAAGTTGTTGAGTACCTAGGGTAATAGAATGGGCACCGTTAGAAGCTGTAGAATTAGCCAGGCCAATTAGAGAATTACTTACACAGAGGTATGGTAATTCTACTTTTAACGATTGGGTACGATTATTCAGCATACGTAGACCTGTATATAAAGTATGGTGTGAAGAATTATTGTGTAGTATAGAAATAAATGATCGGGTAGTTAGTTTAACCGATCGATCTTTTATTAGATTTTTGTTAGGAGGTTCGATGCGCCACATGTCTCTACTAGACATGTGTAGTGACCCGAACTTTTCCATATTTATATATATTAAATGAAATTGATTTTTACATGATTAAGTGTTTCTAACATGTTAAGCAATCAAACTTATTAAGACTTGATTAATTGGAATAGGTTTCATATAGACAAATGACCACCCAAGTTGACCGGTGATTCACGAACGTTAAAACTTGTAAAAACTATACGATGATATATATATGGTTATATATATAGTTAATATGATTTTATTATAATTATGTATCTCATTAGGTATTTTAACAATGAGTTATATACATAAAAATGAGACTATTAAATTAAGAAACTCGAAAACGATATATATAACGATTATCGTTATAACAACGTCTTACTAGGTACATATGAATCATATTAAGATATTGATACACTTGGTTAATTATGTTAAATGATAAGTAAATATATCATTAAGTGTATTAACAATGAACTACATATGTAAAAATAAGACTACTAACTTAATGATTTCGAAACGAGACATATATGTAACGATTATCATTGTAACGACATTTAACTGTATATATATCATACTAAGATATATTATATATCATAATATCATGATAATGTAACAATTTAACATCTCATTTGATATAATAAACAATGGGTTAATAACATTTAACAAGATCGTTAACCTAAAGGTTTCAAAACAACATTTACATGTAACGACTAACGATGACTTAACGACTCAGTTAAAATGTATATACATGTTGTGTTTTGATATGTATTATTACACTTTTGAAAGACTTCAAGACACATATCAAAGTACTTCTACTTAACAAAAATGCTTACAATTATATCCTCGTTCAGTTTCATCAACAATTCTACTCGTATGCACCCGTATTCGTACTCGTACAATACACAGCTTTTAGATGTATGTACTATTGGTATATACACTCCAATGATCAGCTCTTAGTAGCCCATGTGAGTCACCTAACGTATGTGGGAACCATCATTTGGCAACTAGCATAAAATATCTCATAAAATTACAAAAATATGAGTAATCATTCATGACTTATTTACATGAAAACAAAATTACATATCCTTTATATCTAATCCATACACCAACGACCAAAAACACCTACAAACACTTTCATTCCTCAATTTTCTTCATCTAATTGATCTCTCTCAAGTTCTATCTTCATGTTCTAAGTGTTCTTCATAAATTCCAAAAGTTCTAGTTTCATAAAATCAAGAATACTTCCAAGATTGCAAGTTTACTTCCAAGTTTTCTAAATCCATTCCAAGTAATCAACCAAGATCAAGAAAACTTTGTTACTTATAGTAGGTTATCTTTCTAATACAAGGTAATAATTATATTCAAACTTTAATTCAATTTCTATAACTATAACAATCTTATTTCGAGTGGAAATCTTACTTGAAATTGTTTTCGTGTCATGATTCTGCTTCAAGAACTTTCAAGCCATCCAAGGATCCTTTGAAGCTAGATCTATTTTTCTCATTTCCAGTAGGTTTATCCAAGGAACTTGAGGTAGTAATGATGTTCATAACATCATTCTATTCATACATATAAAGCTATCTTATTCGAAGGTTTAAACTTGTAATCACTAGAACATAGTTTAGTTAATTCTAAACTTGTTCGCAAATAAAAGTTAATCCTTCTAACTTGACTTTTAAAATCAACTAAACACATGTTCTATATCTATATGATATGCTAACTTAATGATTTAAAACCTGGAAACACGAAAAACACCGTAAAACCGGATTTACGCCGTCGTAGAACACCGCGGGCTGTTTTGGGTTAGTTAATTTAAAACTATGATAAACTTTGATTTAAAAGTTGTTATTCTGGGAAAATGATTTTTATTATGAACATGAAACTATATCCAAAAATTATGGTTAAACTCAAAGTGGAAGTATGTTTTCTAAAATGGTCATCTAGACGTCGTTCTTTCGACTGAAATGACTACCTTTACAAAAACAACTTGTAACTTATTTTTCCGACTATAAACCTATACCTTTTCTATTTAGATTCATAAAATAGAGTTCAATATGAAACCATAGCAATTTGATTCACTCAAAACGGATTTAAAATGAAGAAGTTATGGATAAAACAAGATTGGATAATTTTTCTCATTTTAGCTACGTGAAAATTGGTAACAAATCTATTCCAACGATAACTTAATCAACTTGTATTGTATATTATGTAATCTTGAGATACCATAGACACGTATACAATGTTTCGACCTATCATGTCGACACATCTATATATATTTCGGAACAACCATAGACACTCTATATGTGAATGTTGGAGTTAGCTATACAGGGTTGAAGTTAATTCCAAAATATATATAGTTTGAGTTGTGATCAATACTGAGATACGTATACACTGGGTCGTGGATTGATTCAAGATAATATTTATCGATTTATTTCTGTACATCTAACTGTGGACAACTAGTTGTAGGTTACTAACGAGGACAGCTGACTTAATAAACTTAAAACATCAAAATGTATCAAAAGTGTTGTAAATATATTTTGAACATACTTTGATATATATGTACATATTTGTTATAGGTTCGTGAATCAACCAGTGGCCAAGTCTTACTTCCCGACGAAGTAAAAATCTGTGAAAGTGAGTTATAGTCTCACTTTTAAAATCTAATATTTTTGGGATGAGAATACATGCAGGTTTTATAAATGATTTACAAAATAGACACAAGTACGTGAAACTACATTCTATGGTTGAATTATCGAAATCGAATATGCCCTTTTTATTAAGTCTGGTAATCTAAGAATTAGGGAACAGACACCCTAATTGATGCGAATCCTAAAGATAGATCTATCGGGCCTAACAAGCCCCATCCAAAGTACTGGATGCTTTAGTACTTCGAAATTTATATCATATCCGAAGGGTGTCCCTGAATGATGGGGATATTCTAATATATGCATCTTGTTAATGTCGGTTACCAGGTGTTCACCATATGAATAATTTTTATCTCTATGTATGGGATGTATATTGAAATATGAAATCTTGTGGTCTATTGTTACGATTTGATATATATAGGTTAAACCTATAACTCACCAACATTTTTGTTGACGTTTAAAGCATGTTTATTCTCAGGTGAATACTAAGAGCTTCCGCTGTTGCATACTAAAATAAGGACAAGATTTGGAGTCCATGTTTGTATGATATTGTGTAAAAACTGCATTCAAGAAACTGATTTCGATGTAACATATTTCTATTGTAAACCATTATGTAATGGTCATGTGTAAACAGGATATTTTAGATTATCATTATTTGATAATCTACGTAAAGCTTTTTAAACCTTTATTTATGAAATAAAGGTTATGGTTTGTTTTAAAAATGAATGCAGTCTTTGAAAAACGTCTCATATAGAGGTCAAAACCTCGCAACGAAATCAATTAATATGGAACGTTTTTAATCAATAAGAATGGGACATTTCAGTTGGTATCCGAGCGTTGGTCTTAGAGAACCAGAATTTTGTATTAGTGTGTCTTATCGAGTTTGTTAGGATGCATTAGTGAGTCTGGACTTCGACCGTGTTTACTTGAAAAATGATTGCTTAACAAATTTTGTTGGAAACTATATATTTTTAACATGTGAATATTATGTGATATATTAATCTCTTAACGTGTTTGATATTATGTGATAGATATCTACCTCTAGAACAAGTCACATTGACTCAACTAATAATAATGAAGAGTCAAATGTAAATTGGAATGATTCGTGGACTGATTCACAAGTTCTCGAAGAGGAACCGGAAGAAGAGTCGGAATCGCAAGAAGAATCGGAACCGGAAGAAGAATTGGAACTGGAAGAAGAAATAGAACCAGTGGGGGAAATAATAAAACAGTTAAGTAAAAGAAAATCCTCAACCAACCGACCAAGGTTAATTATGGTCAATGGTGTTTCCGCCAAGGAAGCAAAATATTGGGAGGATTACCAATTCTCCGATGAATTGGATTCTGACGAGAATTCCGATGATGTTATAGAAATTACCCCAACTGAATTTAAAAAGGCAAAAGAAAATAATAAGGGAAAGGGCATAAAAATAGAGAAATCTAATTCCAACCCCGATGAACTTTATATGTATCGTCAACCCCCGAAGTCCTTAAGTTGTAACAATGATCCGGGAACCTCTAAACCACCAGGTTTTTCTAAACCAATGTGGAAAACGACGGCTCGTATTAGGGAAACATCATATATCCCTAGAAACTTGGCAAAATGAACCAAAACCGAAGAAGAAGAAACGAGCGAGTCGGAATAAGAAAGTTGCATTTGTGTGGTGTGAAAGTTGCATTTGTGTGGTGTAACATATGTAATATAGTGTGCTTATGCTTTATGATATATGTAAAAATTGCTTGTATTAATAAGTATTTTTTTTATGAATCTAACTCTTGTCTAACTGTTGGTCATTACGTAACCCTCATCCCTTTGATGACGTTACAACACGTTGTCTTATCAACGGCCATAACGGTTATGTTCCACAAGACCAAGGATGGGAAGTAGTCCTCGTAAAACCAGAATGCATGACTTGTTTCTGGACATATGAATTACGTGTCTTTATTGCCTTTGATGAACGACTTGTGTACTAGCTAGAATTATCTTCACAACCATCTTGTAATAAAGTTATTGTGTGCTATATTTCATGCTTTATGTAAAATAAGCGGTATTGTAAGTTTGTAAAATATTGTATAAAAGTTTGAACGCGAAATATTATTATAATCAGTTTTTCATATAGAATTGTAGTAGTTGAATTGTATACTAGCTACTAAGTATGAACTTAACGGGTAGGTACTACCCGAATTTAAACTTATAAAACGCTAATATGAAGAAAAAGCTTTTATAAATGAGTTCATATTATGCTACAAAATACTATTAACTACTCTTAATATTCTGTATGATTAACTTGTTCCATTTGACTATTTTGAAGGAAATGGCACCGACTACTCGACACACCGTGAATATGAATGAAGAGGAATTCCGTACTTTTCTAGCTTCAAACATAGCCGCAGTACAGGCTGCACTACATACCAACAATAACCTTTGATCTAGCAGTACAGGAAATACTGTAGGATGCACCTACAAAGAATTCACTGCCTGCAAACCTTTGGAATTTGATGGAACCGAAGGACCGATCGGATTGAAACGGTGGACCGAGAAGGTCGAATCGGTGTTTGCCATAAGTAAGTGTACTGAAGAGGACAAAGTGAAGTACGCTACGCATACCTTCACAGGTTCTACGTTAACATGGTGGAATACCTATCTTGAGCAAGTGATGCGCCTACAAAGAATTCACTGCCTGCAAACCTTTGGAATTTGATGGAACCGAAGGACCGATCGAATTGAAACGGTGGACCGAGAAGGTCGAATCGGTGTTTGCCATAAGTAAGTGTACTGAAGAGGACAAAGTGAAGTACGCTACGCATACCTTCACAGGTTCTGCGTTAACATGGTGGAATACCTATCTTGAGCAAGTGGGACAAGATGATGCGTACGCACTACCATGGTCAGCATTCAAGCACTTGATGAACGAGAAGTACCGTCCCAGAACCGAGGTCAATAAGCTCAAGACAGAACTTAGAGGGTTACGAACCCAAGGATTTTATATTACCACGTACGAAAGACGATTCACAGAATTGTGCCTATTGTGTCCGGGAGCGTTCAAAGATGAGGAAGAGAAGATCGATGCTTTTGTGAAAGGATTACCGGAAAGAATCCAAGAAGATATAAGTTCACACGAGCCCGCCTCCATACAACAGGCATGTAGAATGGCTCACAAACTAGTGAACCAGATTGATGAAAGAATTAAAGAACAGACTGCTGAAGAGGCCAATGTCAAGCAAGCCAAAAGAAAGTGGGAGGAAAACGGTGATAAGAATCACCAATACAATAACAACAGCAATTACAACAATAATCGCAACAACTATCCCAACAATCGCAACATCAATCGCAACTACAACAAACGACCCAACAACAAAAAGAACAACAACAACAACAACAACAACAACAACAACAACAACAACAACAACAACAACAACAACAGTAACTACAACAATCATCCCAACAACAATAATAACCGCAACAACAACAACAATCAGAAGCAGCTATGCCAAAGGTGTGAAAAGTATCACTCGGAGTTCTGCACCAAATTTTGCAACAAGTGTAAAAGAAATGGTCATAGCGCGGTGAAGTGTGAGGTCTACAGACCAGGGGTTAACAGAACGAAAGGAACAAATGGTGTCGGAACGAGTAATGGCGGAGCAAGTAGTGTCGGAGCAAGTTATGCCAATGTAGTTTGTTATAAATGTGAAAAACCGGGCCACATTATTAGAAATTGCCCGAACCAGGAGAACACGAATGGACAAGGCCGCGGAAGAGTTTTCAATATTAATGCAGCAGAGGCACAGGAAGACCCGGAGCTTGTTACGGGTACGTTTCTTATTGACAATAAATCTGCTTACGTTTTATTTGATTCGGGTGCGAATAGAAGCTATATGAGTAGAGATTTTTGTGCTAAATTAAGTTGTCCATTGACACCTTTGGATAGTAAATTTTTACTCGAATTAGCAAATGGTAAATTAATTTTAGCAGATAATATATGCCGGAATCGAGAAATTAAACTGGGTAGCGAAATATTTAAGATTGATTTGATACCAGTAGAGTTAGGGAGTTTTGATGTAATAGTTGGCATGGACTGGCTGAAGAAGGTGAAAGCAGAGATCGTATGTTATAAAAATGCAATTCGCATTGTACGAGAAGAAGGAGAACCCTTAATGGTGTACGGAGAAAAGGGCAACATGAAGCTACTTCTTATTAGTAATTTGAAGGCACAAAAACTAGTAAGAAAAGGTTGCTATGCTGTTCTAGCACACGTCGAGAAAGTACAAACTGAAGAAAAGAGCATCAATGATGTTCCCGTCGCAAAAGAATTTCCCGATGTATTTCTGAAAGAATTACCGGGACTACCTCCACATCGATCTGTTGAATTTCAAATAGATCTTGTACCAGGAGCTGCACCAATAGCTCGTGCTCCTTATAGACTCGCACCCAGCGAGATGAAAGAACTGCAAAGCCAACTGCAAGAACTATTAGAACATGGTTTCATTCGACCAAGCACATCACAATGGGGAGCTCCTGTTTTGTTTGTCAAGAAAAAGGATGGTACATTTAGGTTATGTATTGACTACAGAGAGTTGAACAAACTTACCATCAAAAACCGTTATCCACTGTCGAGAATTGACGACTTATTTGATCAACTACAAGGCTCGTCGGTTTATTCGAAGATCGATTTACGTTCTGGATATCATCAAATGCGAGTAAAGGAGGATGATATTCCAAAAACTGCTTTTAGGACGCGTTATGGTCATTACGAGTTTATGGTTATGCCGTTTGGATTGACTAACGCACCAGCTGTGCATGGACCTTATGAACCGAGTGTGTGGGCCATATCTTGACAAGGTTGTCATTGTTTTCATCGATGACATACTTATTTACTCAAAGAATGATCAAGAGCACGAAGAACATTTGAGAAAAGTGCTAGAAGTATTGAGGAAAGAAAAACTGTACGCTAAGTTTTCAAAGTGTGCATTTTGGTTGGAAGAAGTTCAATTCCTCGGTCACATAGTGAACAAAGAATGTATCCAGGTGGACCCGGCAAAGATCGAAACCGTTGAAAAGTGGGAAACCCCAAAAACTCCGAAGCATATACGTCAATTTTTAGGATTGGCTGGTTACTACAGAAGATTCATCCAAGATTTCTCCAAAATAGCAAAACCCTTGACTGCATTAACGCATAAAGGGAAGAAATTTGAGTGGAAGGATGAACAAGAGACGGCGTTTCAATTATTGAAGAAAAAGCTAACTACGGTACCTATATTGTCATTGCCTGAAGGGAATGATGATTTTGTGATTTATTGTGACGCATCAAAGCAAGGTCTCGGTTGTGTATTAATGCAACGGACGAAGGTGATTGCTTATGCGTTTAGACAATTGAAGATTCACGAGCAAAATTATACGACGCATGACTTGGAATTAGGCGCGGTTGTTTTTGCATTAAAGACTTGGAGGCACTACTTATATGGGGTCAAAAGTATTATATATACCGACCACAAAGTCTTCAAATCATATTTAATTAGAAACAACTGAATATGAGGCAGCGTAGGTGGATTGAATTGTTGAATGATTACGACTTTGAGATTCGTTACCACCCGGGGAAGGCAAATGTGGTAGCCGACGCCTTGAGCAGGAAGGGCAGAGAACCCATTCGAGTAAAATCTATGAATATAATGATTCACACTAACCTTACTACTCAAATAAAGGAGGCGCAACAAGGAGTTTTAAAAGAGGGAAATTTAAAGGATGAAATACCCAAAGGATCGGAGAAGCATCTTAATATTCGGGAAGACGGAACCCGGTATAGGGCTGAAAGAATTTGGGTACCAAAATTTGGAGATATGAGAGAAATGGTACTTAGAGAAGCTCATAAAACCTGATACTCAATACATCCTGGAACGGGGAAGATGTACAAGGATCTTAAGAAACATTTTTGGTGGCCAGGTATGAAAGCCGATATTGCTAAATATGTAGGAGAATGTTTGACGTGTTCTAAGGTCAAAGCTGAACATCAGAAACCATCAGGTCTACTACAACAACCTGAAATCCCGGATGGAAATGGGAAAACATTACCATGGATTTCATTACTAAATTGCTAAGGACTGCAAGTGGTTATGATACTATTTGGGTAATAGTTGATCGTCTCACCAAATCAGCACACTTTCTGCCAATAAGAGAAGATGACAAGATGGAGAAGTTAGCACGACTGTATTTGAAGGAAGTCATCTCCAGACATGGAATACCAATCTGTATTATCTCTGATAGGGATGGCAGATTTATTTCAAGATTCTGGCAGACATTATAGTAAGCATTGGGAACTCGTCTAGACATGAGTACTGCCTATCATCCACAAACTGATGGGCAGAGTGAAAGGATGATACAAACGCTTGAAGACATGCTACGAGCTTGTGTTATTGATTTCAGAAACAGTTGGGATCGACATCTACCGTTAGCAGAATTTTCCTACAACAACAGCTACCATTCAAGCATTGAGATGGCGCCGTTTGAAGCACTTTATGGTAGAAAGTGCAGGTCTCCTATTTGTTGGAGTGAAGTGGGGGATAGACAAATTACGGGTCCGGAGATAATACAAGAAACTACTGAGAAGATCATCCAAATTCAACAACGGTTGAAAACCGCCCAAAGTCGACAAAAGAGCTACGCCGACATTAAAAGAAAATATATAGAATTTGAAATTGGAGAGATGGTCATGCTTAAGGTTGCACCTTGGAAAGGCGTTGTTCGATTTGGTAAACGAGGTAAATTAAATCTAAGGTATATTGGACCATTCAAGATTATTGATCGTGTCGGACCAGTAGCTTACCGACTTGAGTTACCTCAACAACTCGCGGCTGTACATAACACTTTCCCCGTCTCGAATTTGAAGAAATGTTTTGCCAAAGAAGATCTCACTATTCCGTTAGACGAAATCCAAATCAATGAAACACTTCAATTCATTGAAGAACCCGTCGAAATAATGGATCGTGAGGTTAAGAGACTTAAACAAAACAAGATACCGATTGTTAAGGTTCGATGGAATGCTCATAGAGGACCCGAGTTCACCTGGGAGCGTGAAGATCAGATGAAGAAGAAATACCCGCATCTATTTCTAGAAGATTCGTCAACACTTTCAATAGCTTAAAATTTCGGGACGAAATTTATTTAACGGGTAGGTACTGTAGTGACCCGAACTTTTCCATGTTTATATATATTAAATGAAATTGATATTTACATGATTAAGTGTTTCCAACATGTTAAGCAATCAAACTTATTAAGACTTGATTAATTGGAATCAGTTTCATATAGACAAATGACCACCCAAGTTGACCGGTGATTCACGAACGTTAAAACTTGTAAAAACTATACGATGATATATATATGGTTATATATATAGTTAACATGATTTTATTATAATTATGTATCTCATTAGGTATTTTAACAATGAGTTATATACATAAAAATGAGACTATTAAATTAATAAACTCGAAAACGATATATATAACGATTATCGTTATAACAACGTCTTACTAGGTACATATGAATCATATTAAGATATTGATACACTTGGTTAATTATGTTAAATGATAAGTAAATATATCATTAAGTGTATTAACAATGAACTACATATGTAAAAATAAGACTACTAACTTAATGATTTCGAAAAGAGACATATATGTAACGATTATCGTTGTAACGACATTTAACTGTATATATATCATACTAAGATATATTATATATCATAATATCATGATAATGTAATAATTTAACATCTCATTTGATATAATAAACAATGGGTTAACAACATTTAACAAGATCGTTAACCTAAAGGTTTCAAAACAACATTTACATGTAACGACTAACGATGACTTAACGACTCAGTTAAAATGTATATACATGTTGTGTTTTGATATGTATTCTTACACTTTTGAAAGACTTCAAGACACATATCAAAGTACTTCTACTTAACAAAAAATCTTACAATTATATCCTCGTTCAGTTTCATCAACAATTCTACTCGTATGCACCCGTATTCGTACTCGTACAATACACAACTTTTAGATGTATGTACTATTGGTATATACACTCCAATGATCAGCTCTTAGCAGCCCATGTGAGTCACCTAACACATGTGGGAACCATCATTTGGCAACTAGCATAAAATATCTCATAAAATTACAAAAATATGAGTAATCATTCATGACTTATTTACATGAAAACAAAATTACATATCCTTTATATCTAATCCATACACCAACGACCAAAAACACCTACAAACACTTTCATTCTTCAATTTTCTTCATCTAACTGATCTCTCTCAAGTTCTATCTTCAAGTTCTAAGTGTTCTTCATAAATTCCAAAAGTTCTAGTTTCATAAAATCAAGAATACTTCCAAGATTGCAAGTTTACTTCCAAGTTTTCTAAATCCATTCCAAGTAATCATCCAAGATCAAGAAACCTTTGTTACTTACAGTAGGTTATCTTTCTAATACAAGGTAATAATCATATTCAAACTTTAATTCAATTTCTATAACTATAACAATCTTATTTCGAGTGGAAATCTTACTTGAAATTGTTTTCGTGTCATGATTCTGCTTCAAGAACTTTCAAGCCATCCAAGGATCCTTTGAAGCTAGATCTATTTTTCTCATTTCCAGTAGGTTTATCCAAGGAACTTGAGGTAGTAATGATGTTCATAACATCATTCTATTCATACATATAAAGCTATCTTATTCGAAGGTTTAAACTTGTAATCACTAGAACATAGTTTAGTTAATTCTAAACTTGTTCGCAAATAAAAGTTAATCCTTCTAACTTGACTTTTAAAATCAACTAAACACATGTTCTATATCTATATGATATGCTAACTTAATGATTTAAAACCTGGAAACACGAAAAATACCGTAAAACCGGATTTACGACGTCGTAGTAACACCGCGGGCTGTTTTGGGTTAGTTAATTAAAAACTATGATAAACTTTGATTTAAAAGTTGTTATTCTGGGAAAATGATTTTTATTATGAACATGAAACTATATCCAAAAATTATGGTTAAACTCAAAGTGGAAGTATGTTTTCTAAAATGGTCATCTAGACATCGTTCTTTCGACTGAAATGACTACCTTTACAAAAACAACTTGTAACTTATTTTTCTGACTATAAACCTATACCTTTTCTATTTAGATTCATAAAATAGAGTTCAATATGAAACCATAGCAATTTGATTCACTCAAAACGGATTTAAAATGAAGAAGTTATGGGTAAAACAAGATTCGATACTTTTTCTCATTTTAGCTACGTGAAAATTGGTAACAAATCTATTCCAACGATAACTTAATCAACTTGTATTGTATATTATGTAATCTTGAGATACCATAGACACGTATACAATGTTTCGACCTATCATGTCGACACATCTATATATATTTCGGAACAACCATAGACACTCTATATGTGAATGTTGGAGTTAGCTATACAGGGTTGAAGTTGATTCCAAAATATATATAGTTTGAGTTGTGATCAATACTGAGATACGTATACACTGGGTCGTGGATTGATTCAAGATAATATTTATCGATTTATTTCTGTACATCTAACTGTGGACAACTAGTTGTAGGTTACTAACGAGGACAGCCGACTTAATAAACTTAAAACATCAAAATGTATCAAAAGTGTTGTAAATATATTTTGAACATACTTTGATATATATGTACATATTTGTTATAGGTTCGTGAATCAACCAGTGGCCAAGTCTTACTTCCCGACGAAGTAAAAATCTGTGAAAGTGAGTTATAATCCCACTTTTAAAATCTAATATTTTTGGGATGAGAATACATGCAGGTTTTATAAATGATTTACAAAATAGACACAAGTACGTGAAACTACATTCTATGGTTGAATTATCGAAATCGAATATGCCCTTTTTATTAAGTCTGGTAATCTAAGAAACAGGGAACAGACACCCTAATTGACGCGAATCCTAAAGATAGATCTATCGGGCCTAACAAGCCCCATCCAAATTACCGGATGCTTTAGTACTTCGAAATTTATATCATATCCGAAGGGTGTCCCGAAATGATGGGGATATTCTAATATATGCATCTTGTTAATGTCGGTTACCAGGTGTTCACCATATGAATGATTTTTATCTCTATGTATGGGATGTGTATTAAAATATGAAATCTTGTGGTCTATTGTTACGATTTGATATATATAGGTTAAACCTATAACTCACCAACATTTTTGTTGACTTTTAAAGCATGTTTATTCTCAGGTGAATACTAAGAGCTTCCGCTGTTGCATACTAAAATAAGGACAAGATTTGGAGTCCATGTTTGTATGATATTGTGTAAAAACTGCATTCAAGAAACTGATTTCGATGTAACATATTTGTATTGTAAACCATTATGTAATGGTCGTGTGTAAACAGGATATTTTAGATTATCATTATTTGATAATCTACGTAAAGCTTTTTAAACCTTTATTTATGAAATAAAGGTTATGGTTTGTTTTAAAAATGAATGCAGTCTTTGAAAAATGTCTCATATAGAAGTCAAAACCTCGCAACGAAATCAATTAATATGGAACGTTTTTAATCAATAAGAACGGGACATTTCAACATGGCTCAGGCCTTACGTATATATACGCCTGAGGAGTTAGCATCTGCCGATTCTAGAGGGTTGATATTAAATGGTAGAAAGATTGATGAAAATTTTGATACACATGGTGTATGGAGTCAAATGACTAGCCATCACCGATTTAAAGGGGGAAATTACTCTTGTTTGGATATAGATAGAGCAGAGTTAAGAGTAATTCATAGGTTTTTAGCTAATTCGATTACACAGAGAGGTAAGAATAAGGAAAAGGTAAATGAACAGGATTTGTTTTACCATATGTGTATTCGAGACCCACAAAGCGCTGTAAGTATACCGTATTGTGTGGGTTATTATTTATCAGCTATGGTTAGAGGGATGAGACCGCACAGTATAATAGGAGGTGGTATATTTATTACTTTGATTGCTGAATATCTCGGTGTGGATATAAGTCGGGGGGATTACTAATCGAAGAACCAGAACCAAACGATACAATTGGTTTAAATGTATACCATGGTGCTAAAGTTTTGAAGAGGTGAAATAACGTCGCAGTACGATATAATGGTAGACATCCACAGGTTGAGAGAAACCAACAGCCAGGTAATGTGGGAGGGGGAAATGAAATGACAGAAATGCAAAGGTTTATAGCTTCACAAGAGTACGAAAATGCTAGACATCGATCATTTGAAGATTGGCAAGTTCATCAAAACCAAATCATAGCTTATTGCCAACAAATAGGTAGAAACTATATTCCTACTCCATCGCCCGTATTTCCTCCCTGGTCTATAGAGATCCAACCACCGTATCCTACGTATAACCCAGTCGAAGCATTCTATAACACATACGGTTATGCATGGAACCCCTACTGGTATCAGTATCATCCCTAGTCTAATTAGTTTTATTTATTTTATTATTTGTAATGTTGATACATTTAATACTTATGTTAATATTGTAATAGTTTTTATAATTTTCTAACTTTTATTATTAGATTTTAATAATTTTTGAATGTGGGGTAATACACCAAACTTCAAAAATATGTATATATGTTTGCAGTTTATCTTATGTACACAACAGGGAAAAACAACGCATTTTCAAAGACTGGCATTAAGTTCAGCAAAAGCAACTAATTTTGACGACAAGATGCAAAATATATGTGAAATAACAACAAGACGGAATGAACAAATGATATGCACCATTTATCATTCAGAAAACAAACGCCAATATGTTTGGAAACTTTGGTAAAATTTAATCATTTTTCTACGCTAATCACCCTCAATAATTTAAATTGTTACTGATTTCTTGCAAATGAGGGCATTGCAAGATCTTAAGTGTGGAAAGGATTTAAATTCTTTCGGATTTTTATCTTAAACACTTGGTTACCATTAAAAATACTAGTAAAGCAGTAGTTGTATTAGAATCTAGTGCTCTCTGATAATAAAGAACAGCCCTAGTCTTATATACTGACTACCCAATTCTAGTAAAATTTTTCAAAATTTTCAATTAAATGAACTCAAAATCATGTTTATACATATTTATGAATGATAAAACTAGGTTTTAACACCGAAATTATTGTTACCTCGGAAAGGACATAAATTGAGAAACAAACTAAAATGTTAAAATTCATTTAAAATGGAATAGAGGACAATAAAAAGGAAAATAAAGGCCAAGTGTGGGAAAATTTACCAAGATATTTTAAACATATGTCACATATTTCTGTAACAAATAACTGAAAATACTTTTGCTTTGGACTAAATTAAACTGTTTTACCCGATGAAAGAAAAGAAGAGATGGATCTACACGATGAATCAATTCCATCATTAAAAGGAAGTAAAGTCTTCCGAAAAAAAACGCGCCTCTTTATTTAGGTCAGGAAGTTGTCGTCCAGACCAGCTGTAGGTTGATGAAAAATCTAGAAAAGTCATCTCTAAAATCAGCAGGAAATCCACGGACCTCAGCATAAAACAGGGTCACCAAGTGATCAGATTTATCCTAACCATGAGAAGGATTTATCTCGTACAATGGGGGGGCACTGTGCAAATTAGCTTGATAAGACTAATGAATCAGATCCCCAGAAAGGATAATCTCCTTAAAGATTAAAAATCAGCTTATAAGCCTGATATTACTCAATCCTTGAGATTGACCTTAAAGATTGAGAATTCAAACTCATGGAATTCAATGATATCTAAACTCGAGCTTGAACGAGAAAAATATTTTGATCAAATTACAAACCGATTTGTTTTCTGAAAACCCATTTTCAATGCGTTCATTACCATTGAACGTAAAATTCTAGGAATTCACCTGGAATTCATTAGGTTACCTGAACCAAATCGGGTGTCAACCGTAAGAATGGTGGTTGCATAGCATGGTCAAAGACAGGACCTTGTGCCAGACCGAAAAATCATAAGGGTGAGCTTTACTATTGCTCCTACCAAGGATAGTAATTGCGTCCGACACGTTATAGACCATAATTAAAAGCATGTCAGGGGACATTGCCTTAACAGTTGCTTGTTCAACGCTTTCCTTTATAACCGGACGGTAGTTTACCGAAAGGTAATATAAGGAGCAAGTATACTGGACGTGTTGCTTTCCTAATACAAGGTTAGCAAGTGGGTGACACAAAACCGCAAGTTTTGAGCTAAAATTTTCAAATCTGAAACCCACCAAACCCACAAAAAGAAATTGCAAACACCGGTGAAGGGTTATTCCGAAAAACTTTTCTAGGGTAAAAAAAACTAGATTTAATTTTCAAAAGATCAAATGTTTTCATAAAGATCCAATTTCCTTAATGGATCTAAATTTTATAGTCATGTGGGACTGTAAACCATATCGTTACTACCATTGTTTATACCGCCGTATTGAAATCACTGATGTACAAAGTGTGAAGAATAAAGAAGTGATTCTAGTATTTCAAGACTATATTGCTTGAGGACAAGTAACACTCCAGTGTGAGAATATTTGATAATGCTAAAACTGAACATATATTTCATAGCATTATTCCTCAAGAAAGACAAGCTTTTAGTTGCAATTGTTCTATTTAAAAGTGATATTCGTTTAAATAATAAAAGGTGAAGACAAAAGACAGATTCGACGAATTGAAGACGCAAACGACCAAAAAGCTCAAAAGTACAAAATACAATCAAAGAGGTTCCAATTATTAATAAGAAACGTCTCAAAATTACAAGAGTAAAAGATTCAAAATGCAAAGTACAAGATATTAAATTGTACGCAAGGACGTTCGAAAATCCAGAACCGGGACCAGAGTCAACTCTCAACACTCGACGCAACGGACTAAAAATTACAAGTTAACTATGTATATAAATATAATATAATATATAATTAATTCTTAAAATTAATATATATATTATAATATATTTATAAATCGTCGGCAAACAAAGAGCCAAAGCTGGTGAGCTGTAATTTCAAACTCCGCGAGTTGCGGAGTTTGAAGGCAAAAAATTACGCGACTCGCGGAGTTCACCTGGACTCAAATTCCTATAAAAGCCAACGCAGTTCGACGAAAAATATATCCTAAAATCTCTCTTTCTCTATATGTAAACGTAATATATATATATATATATATATATATATATATATATATATATATATATATATATATATATATATATATATATATATATATATATATATATATTTAATTTTAATTTTAATTTTAATTATAATTCTAATAATAAGGGTATGTTAGCGAATGTTGTAAGGGTGTAAGTCGAAATTCTGTCCGTGTAACGCTACGCTATTTTTAATCATTGTAAGTTATGTTCAACCTTTTTAATTTAATGTCTCGTAGCTAAGTTATTATTATGCTTATTTAAAATGAAGTAATCATGATGTTGGGCTAATTACTAAAATTGGGTAATTGGGCTTTGTACCATAATTGGGGTTTGGACAAAAGAACGACACTTGTGGAAATTAGACTATGGGCTATTAATGGGCTTTATATTTGTTTAACTAAATGATAGTTTGTTAATTTTAATATAAAGATTTACAATTAGACGTCCCTATAAATAACCATATACACTCAATCGGACACGATGGGCGGGATATTTATATGTACGAATAATCGTTAATTTAACCGGACACGGGAATGGATTAATAGCCACTAGAATTATTAAAACAGGGGTGAAATTATGTACAAGGACACTTGGCATAATTGATAACAGAGTATTAAAACCTTGGGTTACACTCAGTCGACATCCTGGTGTAATTATTAAACAAAGTATTAAAATCCTATTACAGTTTAAGTCCCCAATTAGTTGGAATATTTGACTTCGGGTATAAGGATAATTTGACGAGGACACTCGCACTTTATATTTATGACTGATGGACTGTTATGGACAAAACCAGACGGACATATTAAATAATCCAGGACAAAGGACAATTAACCCATGGGCGTAAAACTAAAATCAACACGTCAAACATCATGATTACGGAAGTTTAAATAAGCATAATTCTTTTATTTCATATTTAATTTCCTTTATTTTATATTTAATTGCACTTCTAATTATCGCACTTTTATTTATTGTTATTGTATTTAATTGCACTTTTAATTATTGTACTTTTTAATTATTGCACTTTTATTTATCGCAATTTCATTATCGTTATTTACTTTACGCTTTAAATTAAGTATTTTATTTATTTTTAATATTTTACATTTGGTTTTAACTGCGACTAAAGTTTTTAAATCGACAAACCGGTCATTAAACGGTAAAAACCCCCCTTTATAATAATAATATTACTTATATATATATTTGTATTTTTATAAATTTAAACTAATATAGCGTTAAGCTTTGTGAAAAAGATTCCCTGTGGAACGAACCGGACTTACTAAAAACTACACTACTGTACGATTAGGTACACTGCCTATAAGTGTTGTAGCAAGGTTTAAGTATATCCATTCTATAAATAAATAAATATCTTGTGTAAAATTGTATCATATTTAATAGTATTTCCTTGTAAAATATAAGCTATTTTATATACACCTCGCATAACATCAAGTAGCAGATACGCTAAGATATGGATTAGCAGATTCGCTAAGATATGAATTTGTCTATACACCATTCATGCAATCAATACAGTAAGATGTGTCTAGACTAAGAATGATAAACAGATAATTTTCGACATGAAATGATAAGCAAAACTTTTTGACATGCATACCAGGTTCAAGTCCAGACTCATTAATATAACCTAACAACTACTAGGTCGAAGTCCAGACTCATTAATGCATCTAAACAACAATCAGTTAGACACACTAATGCAAGACCTGGTTCGCTAAGACCACCGCTCTGATACCAACTGTCATACAGTTGGGGACAACCACCATCCCACCCAGTGCCTTCCCAGCTAACCGCCTGGTAACCACTGAGTGTACCTCAGATACTGATTTTAGGGCATGCCTCTCGGCTACTGCCAACCCTCGTAAGGGATCACAAGGAGTAAGTGCCAATGCTTCATCACAGGTAACACTGTGAGAACCTCCTTTACGACTAACCCGCCACACATGGACGGCGTTATACCAGCTCTGATACCAACTGTCATACCCCGTCCAAATCCTCTTGGATGAATACAATAACATCTGGTACCATTGCGAGGTACTGACCTCTATATTCCATGAACGACTCCATGTAATATGAGCAAATGCACAGCGGAAGATTTCTTTAATACCTGAGAATAAACATGCTTTAAAGTGTCAACCAAAAGGTTGGTGAGTTCATAGGTTTATCATAAACAGTAAAAATTCATTATTTTGATAGACCACAAGATTTAAATACTGCATGGTACAAATAGGCCCGAATCCTACACCCACCTGTAATGTACATGCGATATCTTTTAAATACAGTACACCTTTCTCATGTACGCAATCCATTTTTCATAAATCTTAGTAACCGTACACATATCTCGTGCACAAAAACTAATACACATAACCTGTGTATAAAAATCATTCCCTCGATACATAACATTCACATCAATTGGTGGCAATTATCATGTCCACATAATTCAATGGTGGCAATTATCATGTCCACGTAATTCAATGGTGGCAATTATCATGTCCACATAATTCATTCGAGGAATGTTTTGCTTATGTCTATCTCGTCAAACATTTATAAAAGCATTTCATGTATTCGCAGTTCAAAGTATATTTCAAAAGCATTTAATAAAGCAGTTGTAAAAACAGCGCATGTATTCTCAGTCCCAAAAATGTAAAGAGTAAAAGGGAATCAAATGAACTCACGCATATAAATATTGTAAAACAGTTATTAAAACAGTGCATGTATTCTCAGCTCAAAAATGTAATGAGTAAAAGGGAGCAAATGAACTCACGATACGATATTTTGTAGTAAAAATATGCATACGACGGAACTGAACAACGCAGTTGGCCTTGGATTCACTAACCTATATCAAGTATATATATATTAATACATATAATCGTAATCGAACAAATTTAGATATTATTATTAGTGATATAATTGTTATATTTAATAATTTATAGGTTTCATTAATAATTTAATTAAATATATCTAGTTTATATACTTTAGATAAATAATTAGTAAAAATATTAATATAGTTATGTTACATGTATTAAATGTAGTTATTTATATAAAAATATTTGTTTTTTATATGTAAGTATTTATATAAGTAATGTTAATATTTTTGTTATATAAATGTATGAAATATTAATATAATCATAGAATATGTAATATATGTATAAGATATCTATTTGTTAAAACGATAGTTTTGATAATAATGATTTATTATTAACAATAATAATAATAACTTTATTAATTACGATAATACTAATAACAAAAATGATAATAATAGTTTTTAATAATAATGATACTAATAATGTTATTAATAATACTAATGATAACAATCATAATAATACTTAAAATGATAAGATTACTACTAATAATAATATTATTAATACTTATAATGATAATAATAATAATAATAATAATAATAATAATAATAAAAATATTAATAAAAATAGAAATAATAATATGTATTTGTAATATGCTTAATCATACTTCTATATTATTTTCATAATATTAACATTCTTTAAATCATATACTTATCTTAAATCTTATCATTTTAATAATGTAACATTAATATAATGATAATAATAATAATAATAATAATAATAATAATAATAATAATAATAATAATAATAATAATAATAATAAAAACGATAAAATACTACCTTAATGTATCAAGCCTTAAAAAAAAATACACGCCTCTGTCCGAGCTCGAACCCATGACCTCACTAACTCAACAACACACCAAGCCACCCTTCCAATTCCGTTTTTTTTATATCTTATGGAACTAAATATATTAACCCGTGTTTCTTTAGTCCCCCATTTTCTTCTTCTACTTCATCATTAATTCGGCCCATATATTTTTTGGCCCAACAGGCCCATGTTTAAACATATAAGCCTGTTTGAGATAAGCCTTGTTCATTTCATAATTATATGGATCATTAGTTTTTTTTAATAGTAATGGAAACATGAACGGGAATACAACATCTATCATCATATTGTCACCACCACATCATCTTCCATTATTATAAAACATCATCATTATCGGGACACTTCATTGTTATTTCATCATTATTAATATATATCCTAAACATCATCATCTCCTTCATTGTATTCGGAATGGAAATGGAAACCTGTTGTAGCGTACAAAAGGAAAAGAAAGAAGACGTAGTAGTAGCAGGTCGTTCAATTAAATAGCTGAATATGGTGGCCTGGTTCGACTGTAACAGGAACATAGAAAAAAAATGCAGCTGCAGTGGTTTGTTTGGTGCTTTTCGAATAGAAACATAAATCTAACAAGGTTTGTTGTGGTTGTTCTTCGGAGATGGCGAGTGGTGATTGTTCTCGGTTACCGATCATGATAGTGGTGTTTGGAGATGGTTTCATGGGTATTCGATGGTGAGTGTGTTTGATGGAGTTGGTGAAGGTGATGGTTTGAAGATGGGATGTGACAAGTGGTGATTTGTTCTTGATAATGAAAACAGAATATGAGATGGTTTCGGTGATGTGGTTATGGGGTCGTGGAAGGTGACAGTGACTTGTGATTTATAGGGGAGATGGTGGTTGTTCTCAATGGTTTGAAACAAATTAAAAGTGACTAGTTGGTGGTGGCGATGGGATGATCAAAGTGATCGTCGATAGTGAGCAAAATGGTGTTCGTGTTTATATGTATATGCAAGTATGTAATAAGTGTGTATAATAAAAGAATAACCTTAGAATAATTTGTTGGCTCATAGATTAATTCACGATTCAGTTGAGAATGCAAGAAGTTTGAACCCAAAAACATACTAGTCATGAGGAATGGTTTGGATGCTAAGGTTGAAAATTCGAGGAAGCAATTGAGAGAGATAAGAGATGAAGAATGGTGGTAGCGACTAGAGAATGGTGATTGTGGTCTGAGGTGGTGACTCGATAGTAGTTAGATGGGTGGTTGTTTATGGGAACGGTTGATGAGGGTGATGATGGTACACAATAGTAGCTTGAAATAGTAGGTGATATATTTGTGGGTTTATGTCTCGTTGAAAACATTAATAACCATGATGGTTCGGTTTTGGGTTGCAAACCGAACACTACAGTAGTGACCGAGCTATAGGCTTGTGTAGTTTTTGGTTCGTAACAACAAAAATATAGCAACAGAAGTCAAATAGTGTTAGTAAAAGTGGCTCAATGGTAGTTAGTTGATGATGTGATCATGGGTTGATGATTGAGTAATATAGTTGATGAACGTGATGATGATATGGTGATGGTTCTTGTAAATGAAAAAAATATAGATGACGAGGTGCATGATTGTTATGTATTGTTAATTGGAAACAACACAGAAAAAGGATTCGGACAAGTGGTGGTGAAGATGATTCATGGTTGTTTTGATTTGCCTCCTGATCACACAAAGAGTTGTAAACATATATACATATATATGCTTAGATATATAAGATAGGTTGAGCTTTAAAATTTCCAATTAGAATCTCATTCAGTTTTTTATTTTTTTTTATTTTTATATATAGTCCAAAATATGCGTATACATATACATAGATAATAGATAGTGGTGGAAAGTGGGATGATGGGTTGTTTGTTGTCTGCACACAATTTTTCATAAAGGTATATATTCACATGCATATATCACTATCTATATACATACAAAATTTTAAATGTTAGTGGATAATCGAATAACTTTTATGTAATGATTGATTTTTATAATGAAAGGGTGTCGACAATTAATCACATAACAAACAGGAAGTCAGGAAAAAAAATCAAAAGGTTGATTGTGATTTCTAACATGATTTGATTTTATATATTATATTATATTTAATATTAATAATAAATAAATATAATTATATTAATATTAATAATACTAATAATTATAATAACTAATGATAATAATCATAATAATAACTAAAATATTAATTTTTATGACTAACTATAATAATAATGATGATAACAATAATATTAGTAATAATAATATCATAACAAATTAAATGTATTAAATTTCATATCTATATATTATATATAGTAATATTATTTCAATTTATATTTCAAATTATTATATGTATATATATATATATATATTTGCATTTAAATATATATGCATCTATTTACAAATAGTTGTTCGTGAATCGTCGAGATTGTCGAATGTCAATTGAATGCAAGAACACAGTTCAAAATTTTTGAGACTCAACCTAACAGACTTTGCTTATCGTGTCAAAAATATTAAATCGTATCGAGAGTTTGGTTTAAAATTAGTCGAAATTTTCCGGGTCGTCACATAAACAACGAGAGGGGTAAGCATAAAGCTTAGTGAATGCAATAATTATACATATACATATATAATATACCTACTTGCAAACACTTACACAAATACCTCATACAAGCTAGCAATTTACATGGAATACCATCGCAAAGTATATCGCTAAATCTCCAAGACCACAAGCTAGCACAAACAATAGCATATATAACTCGAACAATATAATATGCTACACTACAACACATAACCATGGTTAACCAATAGTACAAGGAATGGTACTTCGAATTTCCCATTGGTGTTCCCAACAACCGTTAGTGCATAACAAATTATAACACTAACCCCGGAGTGGTATCGATCGCTCGAACTTTAAACCCACCCGTCACGTGTAATGTGGTATCGAACGCCCGAACTTTAAACCCACACTACATGCCCACACACATATATGACATGGCATCGAACATCCGAACTTAAACCCATATCATATATTGACCCGATGTGGTATCGACCGCCCGAACTTAAACCCACATCGAATCTCGTACAAGTAAATACATTATATACACATATGCATAATCATTCCACTCATCTCGTGAACTCGAGCATTACAAACCATGCGCGAAATCTTCACCACACGCAACCGAGCAAGATTTTACCTATAATACGCATATAGGTATACACATAATCAACATACAACCCCATTTGGACTCTTGACCCGCCCAAATGAACAACAAGTGCAAAATACACCCTTTTGCACTTTTAACGCTACCCGAAGGTCCAAAACTAACGAGACTAGTTCCCGCGTTCCCGAAATATCCAAATATGTCAACTTTAATCTCTAAACGCATACTAGCTCGTATTTTACACAAAACCCATTCCATGGTTGACCAAGTTTGACTTTATTGCTAAAACACCAAATTTTAACCTAAAATCACTTCTCGCGAGTAATTACATCAAAAGCATCATTTAACACTTAACAAAAGCGTTTAACATCCAATTAATCCAAATTATTGTCATCCTCAATTTTGACCCAATTCCAATTGCTCATTTTGACCAAAGTCATAAAACGCCCCAAAATCACTAACGACTAGTGATTATATTTCCAAGACAACCACTAACACTTAAATCAAGTATTTACCTACTTGATTTACCAAAACTTGACTTAAAACCCATTTTGACACATAAACCCTAATCTTGACCCATTTCAAAATTAGTCAACTCAAATACACCCAAAAGGGTTCCAACGCTTCCAAAATCACTAAACTAAGTGATTACACCCAAAACCAAAGCCTAATCATGGTAAAAATGTCAATCAACCCAAAACCTGCCATGTATCAAAAATAACTAGTTTCCATAACCCACTTCATCATCTAAATGGGTTTTACAACTACAAAGCTAAAAACCCTAACTTGAATATCAAATCATAAGGATGAATTTCGGAGTTAGAACTTACCATCACTAATCACAACATAGCCCTGAACGAGGAGAACAACTTTAACTCTTGAGACCCGACCCGAATCACTCTTCTTCATCCCCGATTCGAGCTTTCTCTCTCTAAACCCTTTACTCTCTCTCTAGGGTTTGGGATGTGAGTGGGAGGGAAGAAATGAGAAGGAAATGAGGTTTAGATAAGATTGGGATCAGTTTTATGGCCAAAGACCCGTCCATATGTGAAATACCAACTTTGCCCCTCATTTAACTCATTAAAAGGCTGAAAAGTACCAGATCGTGCCTATTGTCGCGCCGCAGAGCAAATTTGTCGCGCTGTGGCCCAAAGGGTGATTTTAGATCACTTTTTTAAGCTTTCTGACCCTCAAAATAGGCATTTGTCGCGCCGTGGCCATTCTAGTCGCGCTGTGACAATTGCCTGTTTCATCCGAACTTCAGCAAACTTGTTTTGGCCATAACTTTTGACCGTAACTCCGTTTTCGATGAATCAAATATCGTTGGAAACGTAATAAGATTTTATTTCCAATGGTAAGGCTTTGAAACATCAACACAAACTTTATTTGGGTTCGAAAAGGTACGTACACACCTTGTTACTCCAAACAACATCCAGTTTTCTTCGACGTTCGAGCAAGCAACACGTACAAGTTTCGTACACTTCATACACGCATCGTACACCATAAATACATTATGTACAATAAATATTTGGGTCTTACAACTCTCCCCCACTTAAACTCGATCACATCCTCGGGATCTTCGTCACTTAACCCATCCGGACCTACATCCTATGGTCCTTCGACGTACTTTCAAACTCGAAGTCTACGAAATTTCCCGCAACGCGAAGATCTTACACCGCACTTAAGCGACCCTTCCGATGAATCACCCCCTTTCAACTTAATCTCCATCCGCGATTTACCAAATCCACGAATCCGAGCACTAGAAACTTGCTCAATCCCTCACATCAGGAAGAACTCAACCAATCTCGTACCGAGATATCACCCCTTTGGTGTACCCTTCACAGGTACAATGCCAAGAGTAACCACGTTCCACAATAAGGTCAACATCCAAAACGATGAAGACCGAGTAAAATTAAATCCTTACGGATAACACTTACCACTTAACATCCCTTCAAGTTCTCCCGTCTACAACTCGCAACAAGCTACATCCTTAACTATATCACCCAACGCGATCTACTAGGTCCACTACGCTGTGACCCAAGTCTTGCATTAATCCAAATCGAGAAGGATTCATGCCGCGTTAAAACTTCATGCTTAACCGGTTCATAAATGTACACTCAACCGTTCAATCATGAATGTTCTCCGATTCAAGAACCAACTCCCCTCGTCTCCACAACCGGGTCATTCCTTTAACGAAGAAATTTCGGTATCACCAACTAATCACACTAGGGATACAAACTTTCCCATGAATGGATCCGCACACGACCTTCCGTCTCTGAATTAATCCAGGACGACAATAAAACACCACAACTTAGACAAAACATCAACACTCGACACAGGGTTTCTCCCCTAAACCCAACAACACATCCATACAATACGGCTTCCTAGCACTAGCATGGAAACTATTTGTGTACTAGAATCCTGTCAATAGCGAATTATCATCCCAACAATTCGCAATTCGTCACGCGACCTCCAAAAGTATTCACCAATGTCAGGTGAATCCTCCAACCTAGACCGTCCGTTAAGGATGGTTTCGACATTTCAATGCGGCTAACGGGTCGCATCACTAGGGAATGCATCCTCGCAAACAAACAAAATCCGCGTGTCTCTATGTGAGACAATCGGAAATAGAACTCCCCGCCTCACAATCATCCATAAAGTGGAATAATCCACCGACAATATCCACAATCACATTTCTCGAAAGGGAAAATACAGTATCCATACCGAAATCGAACTCGTACCTACTCAACAGCACTATCCGGGTTTCGCACCAACCCAATTTTACATCACGAGAGCACCCACAATGACAGTTACATTCTCTCACGTTCGTGATCTCAAACTTCACACTTGGTCTCATACCGCACTTGGTACTGCACGACCGCCTTATACAAGAAGACTTACGCTTCACTTAATCTAACACCACCGGAGAATCCTCGGCAGTAAAAACTCCCCCACTTAGGATTCATCTTCACATTCTCACTGCCAAGATGATAACACCCCGCGGAATTACCATTTCACAACACACGCGATCATTCTCATCATTGATCGTAAACACCGAATCACTGCAAATTCACTTTAGGCTCTCAGAGCCGTCATACAAAATTACCAGAGATGTCGTACACACGACGACTTCGCACCTTCATACCACAAATCACAATCGACTGCCTTAACCGTTCGCAAATCGAACTCCACCAAAGTCCCACATACGTCTCTATGCCTAAGCATACGTCACTTCGATAAATCATTTGTGCATCTCAGGCGAGATCATCTGACCTTTTACGCAACAAACCATTATCAACAATTGCTCACTCTCATGGGGAAGAGTGACCAATCTGACACGATAATTGCATCGATCGCAATATCAACGCTTCATCATTACCTTCGACCTTGTAGTGACCCGAACTTTTCCATGTTTATATATATTAATTGAGATTGATATTTACATGATTAAATGTTTCCAACATGTTAAGCAATCAAACTTGTTAAGACTTGATTAATTGAAATATGTTTCATATAGACAATTGACCACCCAAGTTGACCGGTGATTCACGAACGTTAAAACTTGTAAAAACTATATGATGACATATATATGGATATATATATATAGTTAACATGATACTATGATAAGTAAACATATCATTAAGTATATTAACAATGAACTACATATGTAAAAACAAGACTACTAACTTAATGATTTTAAACGAGACATATATGTAACGATTATCGTTGTAAAGACATTTAATGTATATATATCACATTAAGAGATATTCATACATGATAATATCATGATAATATAATAATTTAAAATCTCATTTGATATTATAAACATTGGGTTAACAACATTTAACAAGATCGTTAACCTAAAGGTTTCAAAACAACACTTACATGTAACGACTAACGATGACTTAACGACTCAGTTAAAATGTATATACATGTAGTGTTTTAATATGTATTTATACACTTTTGAAAGACTTCAATACACTTATCAAAATACTTCTACTTAACAAAAATTCTTACAATTACATCCTCGTTCGGTTTCATCAACAATTCTACTCGTATGCACCCGTATTCGTACTCGTACAATACACAGCTTTTAGATGTATGTACTATTGGTATATACACTCCAATGATCAGCTCTTAGCAGCCCATGTGAGTCACCTAACACATGTGAGAACCATCATTTGGCAACTAGCATGAAATATCTCATAAAATTACAAAAATATGAGTAATCATTCATGACTTATTTACATGAAAACAAAATTACATATCCTTTATATCTAATCCATACACCAATGACCAAAAACACCTACAAACACTTTCATTCATCAATTTTCTTCATCTAATTGATCTCTCTCAAGTTCTATCTTCAAGTTCTAAGTGTTCTTCATAAATTTCAAAAGTTCTAGTTTCATAAAATCAAGAATACTTTCAAGTTTGCTAGCTCACTTCCAATCTTGTAAGGTGATCATCCAACCTCAAGAAATATTTGTTTCTTACAGTAGGTTATCATTCTAATACAAGGTAATAATCATATTCAAACTTTGGTTCAATTTCTATAACTATAACAATCTTATTTCAAGTGATGATCTTACTTGAACTTGTTTTCGTGTCATGATTCTGCTTCAAGAACTTCGAGCCATCCAAGGATCCATTGAAGCTAGATCCACTTTTCTCTTTTCCAGTAGGTTTATCCAAGGAACTTAAGTTAGTAATGATGTTCATAACATCATTCGATTCATACATATAAAGCTATCTTATTCGAAGGTTTAAACTTGTAATCACTAGAACATAGTTTAGTTAATTCTAAACTTGTTCGCAAATAAAAGTTAATCCTTCTAACTTGACTTTTAAAATCAACTAAACACATGTTCTATATCTATATTATATGCTAACTTAATGATTTAAAACCTGGAAACATGAAAAACACCGTAAAACCGGATTTACGCCGTCGTAGTAACACCGCGGACTGTTTTGGGTTAGTTAATTAAAAACTATGATAAACTTTGATTTAAAAGTTGTTATTCTGGGAAAATGATTTTTATTATGAACATGAAACTATATCCAAAAATTATGGTTAAACTCAAAGTGGAGTTATGTTTTCTAAAATGGTCATCTAGACGTCGTTCTTTCGACTGAAATGACTACCTTTACAAAAACGACTTGTAACTTATTTTTCCGACTATAAACCTATACCTTTTCTATTTAAATTCATAAAATAGAGTTCAATATGAAACCATAGCAATTTGATTCACTCAAAACGGATTTAAAATGAAGAAGTTATGGGTAAAACAAGATTGGATAATTTTTCTCATTTTAGCTACGTGAAAATTGGTAACAAATCTATTCCAACCATAACTTAATCAACTTGTATTGTATATTATGTAATCTTGAGATACCATAGACACGTATACTATGTTTCGACCTATCATGTCGACACATCTATATATATTTTGGAACAACCATAGACACTCTATATGTGAATGTTGGAGTTAGCTATACAGGGTTGAGGTTGATTCCAAAATATATATAGTTTGAGTTGTGATCAATACTGAGATACGTATACACTGGGTCGTGGATTGATTCAAGATAATATTTATCGATTTATTTCTGTACATCTAACTGTGGACAACTAGTTGTAGGTTACTAACGAGGACATCTGACTTAATAAACTTAAAACATCAAAATATATTAAAAGTGTTGTAAATATATTTTGAACATACTTTGATATATATGTATATATTGTTATAGGTTCGTGAATCAACCAGTGGCCAAGTCTTACTTCCCGACGAAGTAAAAATCTGTGAAAGTGAGTTATAGTCCCACTTTTAAAATCTAATATTTTTTGGGATGAGAATACATGCAGGTTTTATAAATGATTTACAAAATAGACACAAGTACGTGAAACTACATTCTATGGTTGAATTATCGAAATCGAATATGCCCCTTTTTATTAAGTCTGGTAATCTAAGAATTAGGGAACAGACACCCAAATTGACGCGAATCCTAAAGATAGATCTATTGGGCCTAACAAACCCCATCCAAAGTACCGGATGCTTTAGTACTTCGAAATTTATATCATATCCGAAGGGTGTCCCGGAATGATGGGGATATTCTTATATATATATGCATCTTGTTAATGTCGGTTACCAGGTGTTCACCATATAAATGATTTTTATCTCTATGTATGGGATGTGTATTGAAATATGAAATCTTGTGGTCTATTGTTACGATTTGATATATATAGGTTAAACCTATAACTCACCAACATTTTTGTTGACGTTTAAAGCATGTTTATTCTCAGGTGAATACTAAGAGCTTCCGCTGTTGCATACTAAAATAAGGACAAGATTTGGAGTCCATGTTTGTATGATATTGTGTAAAAACTGCATTCAAGAAACTGATTTCGATGTAACATATTTGTATTGTAAACCATTATGTAATGGTCGTGTGTAAACAGGATATTTTAGATTATCATTATTTGATAATCTACGTAAAGCATTTTAAACCTTTATTTATGAAATAAAGGTTATGGTTTGTTTTAAAAATGAATGCAGTCTTTGAAAAACGTCTCATATAGAGGTCAAAACCTCGCAACGAAATCAATTAATATGGAACGTTTTTAATCAATAAGAACGGGACATTTCAGTTGGTATCCGAGCGTTGGTCTTAGAGAACCAGAAAATTTGCATTAGTGTGTCTTATCGAGTTTGTTAGGATGCATTAGTGAGTCTGGACTTCGACCGTGTTTTCTTTAAAAATAATTGCTTAACATTTTTGTTGGAAACTATATATTTTTTAACATATGAATATTATGTGATATATTAATCTCTTAACGTGTTTGATATTATGTGATAGATGTCTACCTCTAGAACAAGTCCCATTGACTCACCTAATAATAATGAAGAGTCAAATGTAAATTGGAATGATTCGTGGACTGATTCACAAGTTCCCGAAGAGGAACCGGAAGAAGAGTCGGAACCGGAAGAAGAATCGGAACCGGAAGAAGAATCGGAACCGGAAGAAGAAATAGAACCGGTGGGGGAAATAATAAAACGGTTAAGTAAAAGAGAATCCTCAACCAACCGACCAAGGTTAATTATGGTCAATGGTGTTTCCGCCAAGGAAGCACAATATTGGGAGGATTACCAATTCTCCGATGAATCGGATTCCGACGAGAATTCCGATGATGTTATAGAAATTACCCCAACTGAATTTAAAAAGGCAAAAGAAAATAATAAGGGAAAGGGCATAAAAATAGAGAAATCTAATTCCAACCCCGATGAACTTTATATGTATCGTCAACCCCTGAAGTCCTTAAGTTGTAACAATGACCCGGGAACCTCTAAACCACCAGGTTTTTCTAAACCAATGTGGACAACGACGGCTCGTATTAGGGGAACATCATATATCCCTAGAAATTTGGCAAAACGAACCAAAACCGAACAAGAAGAAACGAGCGAGTCGGAATAAGATAGTTGTATTTGTGTGGTGTAATATATGTAATATAGTGTGCTTATGCTTTATGATATATGTAAAAATTGCTTGTATTAATAAGTATTTTTTTTTATGAATCTAACTCTTGTCTATTTTACAGTATAAAAACACAAAATGGATAGACAACCCAATATTTTAAGAGACCTACCCGGAGACATGATTGATGAAATCTTGTCTAGAGTCGGTCAGAATTCCTCGGCACAACTATTTAAGGCGAGATCAGTTTGTAAGACATTCGAAGAACGTTCCAAGAATGCCTTGGTTTATAAAAGGCTTTCGTTCGAAAGATGGGGGATATCACATTGGGAAATCCATAAGTTACGATGTGTTTACTTTGACGCATATATTGCGGGGAACCCAAATGCTATTTTACGCAATGGGTTAAGAAATTATTTTGACTCAATATATCCGAATATTGGACTTCGTGATTTAGAAAAAGTGGCTAACATGCAACATAAAGAAGCATGTTATGCTTACGGATTAGTAATGTTCGCTTCTCACCAAAGTGAGAACAAGAATATCGGGCTACAGCTGTTAAACAAAACGTTCCCACAAGTGACGGAGTTAGTAATTGGGGTAAGAAATGAGGTTTTTAGATTGTTACGGGACTGTTGGACATTACGTAACCCTCGTCCCTTTGACGACATTACAACACGCTGTCTTATCAACGGCCATAACGGTTATGTTCCACAAGACCATGGATGGGAAGTAATCCTAGTAAAACCAGAATGCATGACTTGTTTCTGGACGTATGAATTACGTGTCTTTATTGCCTTTGCTGAACGATTTGTGTACTAGCTAGAATTATCTTCACAACCATCTTGTATCAAATTTATTGTGTGCTATATTTCATGCTATATGTAAAATAAGCGGTATTGTAAGTTTGTAAAATATTGTGTAAAAGTTTGAACGCGAAATATTATTATAATCAGTTTTTCATATAGAATTGTAGTAGTTGAATTGTATATTAGCTACTAAGTATGAACTTAACGGGTAGGTACTACCCGAATTTAAACTTATAAAACGCTAATATGAAGAAAAAGCTTTTATAAATGAGTTCATATTATGCTACGAAATACTATTAACTACTCTTAATATTCTGTATGATTAACTTGTTCCATTTGACTATTTTGAAGGAAATGGCACCGACTACTCGACACACCGTGAATATGAATGAAGAGGAATTCCGTACTTTTCTAGCTTCAAACATAGCCGCAGTACAGGCTGCGCTACATACCAACAATAACCTTGGATCTAGCAGTACAGGAAATCGTGTAGGATGCACCTACAAAGAATTCACTGCCTGCAAACCTTTGGAATTTGATGGAACCGAAGGACCGATCGGATTGAAACGGTGGACCGAGAAGGTCGAATCGGTGTTTGCCATAAGTAAGTGTACTGAAGAGGACAAAGTGAAGTACGGTACGCATACCTTCACAGGTTCTGCGTTAACATGGTGGAATACCTATCTAGAGCAAGTGGGACAAGATGATGCTTACGCACTACCGTGGTCAGCATTCAAGCACTTGATGAACGAGAAGTACCGTCCCAGAACCGAGGTCAATAAGCTCAAGACAGAACTTAGAGGGTTACGAACCCAAGGATTTGATATTACCACGTACGAAAGACGATTCACAGAATTGTGCCTATTGTGTCCGGGAGCATTCGAAGATGAGGAAGAGAAGATCGACGCATTTGTGAAAGGATTACCGGAAAGAATCCAAGAAGATATAAGTTCACACGAGCCCGCCTCCATACAACAGGCATGTAGAATGGCTCATAAACTAGTGAACCAGATTGAAGAAAGAATTAAAGAACAGACTGCTGAAGAGGCCAATGTGAAGCAAGTCAAAAGAAAGTGGGAGGAAAACGGTGATAAGAATCACCAATACAACAACAACAGCAATTACAACAATAATCGCAACAATTATCCCAACAATCGCAACATCAATCGCAACTACAACAAACGGCCTAACAACAACAACAACAACAACAACAACAACAGCAACCACAACAATCATCTTAACAACAATAATAACCGCAACAACAACAACAATCAGAAGCAGCTATGCCAAAGGTGTGAAAAGTATCACTCGGGGTTCTGCACCAAATTTTGCAACAAGTGTAAAAGAAATGGTCATAGCGCGGCGAAGTGTGATGTCTACGGACCAGGGGTTAACAGAACGAAAGGAACAAATGGTGTCGGAACGAGTAATGGCGGAGCAAGTAGTGTCGGAGCAAGTTATGCCAATGTAGTTTGTTATAAATGTGGAAACCGGGCCACATTATTAGAAATTGCTCGAACCAGGAGAACACGAATGGACAAGGCCGCGGAAGAGTTTTCAATATTAATGCGGCAGAGGCACAGGAAGACCCGGAGCTTGTTACGGGTACGTTTCTTATTGACAATAAATCTACTTACGTTTTATTTGATTCGGGTGCGGATAGAAGCTATATGAGTAGAGATTTTTGTGCTAAATTAAGTTGTCCATTGACGCCTTTGGATAGTAAATTTTTACTCGAATCAGCAAATGGTAAATTAATTTCAGCAGATAATATATGTCGGAATCGAGAAATTAAACTGGTTAGCGAAACATTTAAGATTGATTTGATACCGGTAGAGTTAGGGAGTTTTGATGTGATAATCGGTATGGACTGGTTGAAAGAAGTGAAAGCAGAGATCGTTTGTTACAAAAATGCAATTCGCATTATACGAGAAAAAGGAAAACCCTTAATGGTGTACGGAGAAAAGGGCAACACGAAGCTACATCTTATTAGTAATTTGAAGGCACAAAAACTAATATGAAAAGGTTGCTATGCTGTTCTAGCACACGTCGAGAAAGTACAAACTGAAGAAAAGAGCATCAATGATGTTCCCATTGCAAAAGAATTTCCCGATGTATTTCTGAAAGAATTACCGGGATTACCCCCACATCGATCCGTTGAATTTCAAATAGATCTTGTACCAGGAGCTGCACCAATAGCTCGTGCTCCTTACAGACTCGCACCCAGTGAGATGAAAGAACTGCAAAGCCAATTACAAGAACTTTTATAGCGTGGTTTCATTCGACCAAGCACATCACCGTGGGGAGCTCCTGTTTTGTTTGTCAAGAAGAAAGATGGTACATTCAGGTTGTGTATCGACTACCGAGAGTTGAACAAACTTACCATCAAGAACCGCTACCCACTACCGAGAATCGACGACTTATTTGATCAACTACAAGGCTCGTCTGTTTATTCAAAGATTGACTTACGTTCCGGGTATCATCAAATGCGGGTGAAAGAAGATGATATTCCAAAGACTGCTTTCAGAACACGTTACGGTCATTACGAGTTTATGGTCATGCCGTTTGGTTTAACTAATGCACCAGCTGTGTTCATGGACCTTATGAACCGAGTGTGTGGACCATACCTTGACAAGTTTGTCATTGTTTTCATTGATGACATACTTATTTACTCAAAGAATGACCAAGAACACGGTGAACATTTGAGAAAGGTGTTAGAAGTATTGAGGAAGGAAGAATTGTACGCTAAGTTTTCAAAGTGTGCATTTTGGTTGGAAGAAGTTCAATTCCTCGGTCACATAGTGAACAAAGAAGGTATTAAGGTGGATCCGGCAAAGATAGAAACTGTTGAAAAGTGGGAAACCCCGAAAACTCCGAAACACATACGCCAGTTTTTAGGACTAGCTGGTTACTACAGAAGGTTCATCCAAGACTTTTCCAGAATAGCAAAACCCTTGACTGCATTAACGCATAAAGGGAAGAAATTTGAATGGAATGATGAACAAGAGAAAGCGTTTCAGTTATTGAAGAAAAAGCTAACTATGACACCTATATTGTCATTGCCTGAAGGGAATGATGATTTTGTGATTTATTGTGACGCATCAAAGCAAGGTCTCGGTTGTGTATTAATGCAACGAACGAAGGTGATTGCTTATGCGTCTAGACAATTGAAGATTCACGAACAAAATTATACGACGCATGATTTGGAATTAGGCGCGGTTGTTTTTGCATTAAAGACTTGGAGGCACTACTTATATGGGGTCAAAAGTATTATATATACCGACCACAAAAGTCTTCAACACATATTTAATCAGAAACAACTGAATATGAGGCAGCGTAGGTGGATTGAATTATTGAATGATTACGACTTTGAGATTCGTTACCACCCGGGGAAGGCAAATGTGGTAGCCGATGCCTTGAGCAGGAAGGACAGAGAACCCATTCGAGTAAAATCTATGAATATAATGATTCATAATAACCTTACCACTCAAATAAAGGAGGCGCAATAAGGAGTTTTAAAAGAGGGAAATTTAAAGGATGAAATACCCAAAGGATCGGAGAAGCATCTTAATATTCGGGAAGACGGAACCCGGTATAGGGCTGAAAGGATTTGGGTACCAAAATTTAGAGATATGAGAGAAATGGTACTTAGAGAAGCTCATAAAACCAGATACTCAATACATCCTGGAACGGGGAAGATGTACAAGGATCTCAAGAAATATTTTTGGTGGACGGGTATGAAAGCCGATGTTGCTAAATACGTAGAAGAATGTTTGACGTGTTCTAAGGTCAAAGCTGAGCATCAGAAACCATCAGGTCTACTTCAACAACCCGAAATCCCGGAATGGAAATGGGAAAACATTACCATGGATTTCATCACTAAATTGCCAAGGACTGCAAGTGGTTTTGATACTATTTGGGTAATAGTTGATCGTCTCACTAAATCAGCACACTTCCTGCCAATAAGAGAAGATGACAAGATGGAGAAGTTAGCACGACTGTATTTGAAGGAAGTCGTCTCCAGACATGGAATACCAATCTCTATTATCTCTGATAGGGATGGCAGATTTATTTCAAGATTCTGGCAGACATTACAGCAAGCATTAGGAACTCGTCTAGACATGAGTACTGCCTATCATCCACAAACTGATGGGCAGAGCGAAAGGACGATACAAACTCTTGAAGACATGCTACGAGCATGTGTTATTGATTTCGGAAACAGTTGGGATCGACATCTACCGTTAGCAGAATTTTCCTACAACAACAGCTACCATTGAAGCATTGAGATGGCGCCATTTGAAGCACTTTATGGTAGAAAGTGCAGGTCTCCGATTTGTTGGAGTGAAGTGGGGGAGAGACAGATTACGGGTCCAGAGATTATACAAGAAACTACCGAGAAGATCATCCAAATTCAACAACGGTTGAAAACCGCCCAAAGTCGACAAAAGAGCTATGCTGACATTAAAAGAAAAGATATAGAATTTTAAATTGAAGAGATGGTCATGCTTAAAGTTGCACCTTGGAAAGGCGTTGTTCGATTTGGTAAACGAGGGAAATTAAATCCAAGGTATATTGGACCATTCAAGATTATTGATCGTGTCGGACCAGTAGCTTACCGACTTGAGTTACCTCAACAACTCGCGGCTGTACATAACACTTTCCACGTCTCGAATTTGAAGAAATGTTTGGCTAAAGAAGATCTCACTATTCCGTTAGATGAAATCCAAATCAATGAAAAACTCCAATTCATCGAAGAACCCGTCGAAATAATGGATCGTGAGGTTAAAAGACTGAAGCAAAACAAGATACCAATTGTTAAGGTTTGATGGAATGCTCGTAGAGGACCCGAGTTCACCTGGGAGCGTGAAGATCAGATGAAGAAGAAATACCCGCATCTATTTCCAGAAGATTCGTCAACACCTTCAACAGCTTAAAATTTCGGGACGAAATTTATTTAACGGGTAGGTACTGTAGTGACCCGAACTTTTCCATGTTTATATATATTAATTGAGATTGATATTTACATGATTAAATGTTTCCAACATGTTAAGCAATCAAACTTGTTAAGACTTGATTAATTAAAATATGTTTCATATAGACAATTGACCACCCAAGTTGACCGGTGATTCACGAACGTTAAAACTTGTAAAAACTATATGATGACATATATATGGATATATATATAGTTAACATGATACTATGATAAGTAAACATATCATTAAGTATATTAACAATGAACTACATATGTAAAAACAAGACTACTAACTTAATGATTTTAAACGAGACATATATGTAACGATTATCGTTGTAAAGACATTTAATGTATATGTATCATATTAAGAGATATTCATACA